>NW_027461808.1:0-300000 GCF_050947455.1 Rhinoderma darwinii | reverse complement strand
GCATTGTGGTGCAAGCAAAAGAAGCAAATCCTGTCTGGCTTCCTCTCCGGCCTTTATTCACCTCCCGTGTAGCTGTGAGTGTGTGAGCCTGCAGGGCCCCATGGAATTGCCTAGAAGTAGGCTGAATCGCTGCAAGGGCTGAACAGCAGTATCGGGCAGGCTCGGGCAACGCGCGGCCCGTTCGGGTTATCGCTTCTCGGCCTTTTGGCTAAGATCAAGTGTAGTATCTGTTCTTATCAGTTTAATATCTGATACGTCCCCTATCTGGGGACCATATATTAAATGGATTTTTAGAACAGGGAGATGGAAATAGAGCTTGCTCTGTCCACTCCACGCATTGACCTGGTATTGCAGTATTTCCAGGACCGGTGCACCCTTTCCTTATGTGTTGACTAAAAGTAGATTCCAAAAGTGTTTTTTGTCTTTGCTATTGTTTCTGTCTTTCTGAAGGGATCTCCCCTTTTAATCCCATTATTTCAACACCTGTTGGACAATGCATGAGTGATAATGAGCTCATTGATTAAATGCAATTAATGAATAGATTGCCACCTCTTGTTGTGTGTCGTCTGTGTTTCTGTGTTTCCGGCATTTCACATTGGAACACCTCATTCACCTTCCTTGTCTTCTCTCCGCCCTCCCTTTTAGGTAAGTTAAAGAGCTGCACCTGAGCCAGCCACTGATTGATTGATTGATTGATTGATTGATTGATTGATTGATTGATTGATTGATTGATTGATTGATTGATGCAGCACAACAGTCAAATAGTGGAGTGGAGTAGGGGAACAGCAAACAGCCAATAAAGCAGCCCGCCCGCTCGCCTGCCCGCCACAATGGACCTACCTGTGTACACTAGATGGATGTGATGGAATGTACTGTCGTCCCTACATTTCAAGAAGAAGTAAGAATTGCAGTTGCAACAAAGCCTTGCTTGCCTACAAAGAGAGCAGCAATTTGGATTTGTTACTATGTTACCTAGAAGAATAACAAACTGTGCAAGGATGGAGGTTGTAGGAGCAAGGAGAAGTTGTCTGTAAAGTTGGTGGATGCCTATTTTCCATTTTGCAGTCCCTTGTCTCCCTCTTGTGGCCTCCTGGAGGCAACTAGCTGTGCAAAAAAAAAGACAGCCTGGCGGCCGGCTGTTGCAGTGTTGCCCTCTCAGGCAACACTGAGTGACTGACTGAGCCTCACCGTCTTATATAAAGTTCAGACGGAACTTTGCACGTGTCATAGTGGAGCCCTCAGGATTCCAGAGCCAGCTTTCTGACATCATAATGGGGCCTCAGAGATAAAAGCCTGGGCCCAGGCAGTGTTGGTCAGTGCTGCTCAGCAGGCAGCACTGGACTGGATTACAGCTGATACAAGGTGTGAAGGAACAAGGGGTGGCTGTGGGCATGCACTTGCTGCCGCTGCCAGTGTTTATCTGCATGGCAGCAGGGCATTTGGGCGTTGCCAGGAAGGCGTTTTTATGTAGATTCCTCCTCTTTCAGCACTGCATTGTGGTGCAAGCAAAAGAAGCAAATCCTGTCTGGCTTCCTCTCCGGTCTTTATTCACCTCCCGTGTAGCTGTGAGTGTGTGAGCCTGCAGGGCCCCATGGAATTGCCTAGAAGTAGGCTGAGTCGCTGCAAGGGCTGAACAGCAGTATCGGGCAGGCTCGGGCAACGCGCGGCCCGTTCGGGTTATCGCTTCTCGGCCTTTTGGCTAAGATCAAGTGTAGTATCTGTTCTTATCAGTTTAATATCTGATACGTCCCCTATCTGGGGACCATATATTAAATGGATTTTTAGAACAGGGAGATGGAAATAGAGCTTGCTCTGTCCACTCCACGCATTGACCTGGTATTGCAGTATTTCCAGGACCGGTGCACCCTTTCCTTATGTGTTGACTAAAAGCAGATTCCAAAAGTGTTTTTTGTCTTTGCTATTGTTTCTGTCTTTCTGAAGGGATCTCCCCTTTTAATCCCATTATTTCAACACCTGTTGGACAATGCATGAGTGATAATGAGCTCATTGATTAAATGCAATTAATGAATAGATTGCCACCTCTTGTTGTGTGTCGTCTGTGTTTCTGTGTTTCCGGCATTTCACATTGGAACACCTCATTCACCTTCCTTGTCTTCTCTCCGCCCTCCCTTTTAGGTAAGTTAAAGAGCTGCACCTGAGCCAGCCACTGATTGATTGATTGATTGATTGATTGATTGATTGATTGATTGATTGATTGATTGATGCAGCACAACAGTCAAATAGTGGAGTGGAGTAGGGGAACAGCAAACAGCCAATAAAGCAGCCCGCCCGCTCGCCTGCCCGCCACAATGGACCTACCTGTGTACACTAGACGGATGTGATGGAATGTACTGTCGTCCCTACATTTCAAGAAGAAGTAAGAATTGCAGTTGCAACAAAGCCTTGCTTGCCTACAAAGAGAGCAGCAATTTGGATTTGTTACTATGTTACCTAGAAGAATAACAAACTGTGCAAGGATGGAGGTTGTAGGAGCAAGGAGAAGTTGTCTGTAAAGTTGGTGGATGCCTATTTTCCATTTTGCAGTCCCTTGTCTCCCTCTTGTGGCCTCCTGGAGGCAACTAGCTGTGCAAAAAAAAGACAGCCTGGCGGCCGGCTGTTGCAGTGTTGCCCTCTCAGGCAACACTGAGTGACTGACTGAGCCTCACCGTCTTATATAAAGTTCAGACGGAACTTTGCACGTGTCATAGTGGAGCCCTCAGGATTCCAGAGCCAGCTTTCTGACATCATAATGGGGCCTCAGAGATAAAAGCCTGGGCCCAGGCAGTGTTGGTCAGTGCTGCTCAGCAGGCAGCACTGGACTGGACTGGATTACAGCTGATACAAGGTGTGAAGGAACAAGGGGTGGCTGTGGGCATGCACTTGCTGCCGCTGCCAGTGTTTATCTGCATGGCAGCAGGGCATTTGGGCGTTGCCAGGAAGGCGTTTTTATGTAGATTCCTCCTCTTTCAGCACTGCATTGTGGTGCAAGCAAAAGAAGCAAATCCTGTCTGGCTTCCTCTCCGGCCTTTATTCACCTCCCGTGTAGCTGTGAGTGTGTGAGCCTGCAGGGCCCCATGGAATTGCCTAGAAGTAGGCTGAATCGCTGCAAGGGCTGAACAGCAGTATCGGGCAGGCTCGGGCAACGCGCGGCCCGTTCGGGTTATCGCTTCTCGGCCTTTTGGCTAAGATCAAGTGTAGTATCTGTTCTTATCAGTTTAATATCTGATACGTCCCCTATCTGGGGACCATATATTAAATGGATTTTTAGAACAGGGAGATGGAAATAGAGCTTGCTCTGTCCACTCCACGCATTGACCTGGTATTGCAGTATTTCCAGGACCGGTGCACCCTTTCCTTATGTGTTGACTAAAAGCAGATTCCAAAAGTGTTTTTTGTCTTTGCTATTGTTTCTGTCTTTCTGAAGGGATCTCCCCTTTTAATCCCATTATTTCAACACCTGTTGGACAATGCATGAGTGATAATGAGCTCATTGATTAAATGCAATTAATGAATAGATTGCCACCTCTTGTTGTGTGTCGTCTGTGTTTCTGTGTTTCCGGCATTTCACATTGGAACACCTCATTCACCTTCCTTGTCTTCTCTCCGCCCTCCCTTTTAGGTAAGTAAAAGAGCTGCACCTGAGCCAGCCACTGATTGATTGATTGATTGATTGATTGATTGATTGATTGATTGATTGATGCAGCACAACAGTCAAATAGTGGAGTGGAGTAGGGGAACAGCAAACAGCCAATAAAGCAGCCCGCCCGCTCGCCTGCCCGCCACAATGGACCTACCTGTGTACACTAGATGGATGTGATGGAATGTACTGTCGTCCCTACATTTCAAGAAGAAGTAAGAATTGCAGTTGCAACAAAGCCTTGCTTGCCTACAAAGAGAGCAGCAATTTGGATTTGTTACTATGTTACCTAGAAGAATAACAAACTGTGCAAGGATGGAGGTTGTAGGAGCAAGGAGAAGTTGTCTGTAAAGTTGGTGGATGCCTATTTTCCATTTTGCAGTCCCTTGTCTCCCTCTTGTGGCCTCCTGGAGGCAACTAGCTGTGCAAAAAAAAGACAGCCTGGCGGCCGGCTGTTGCAGTGTTGCCCTCTCAGGCAACACTGAGTGACTGACTGAGCCTCACCGTCTTATATAAAGTTCAGACGGAACTTTGCACGTGTCATAGTGGAGCCCTCAGGATTCCAGAGCCAGCTTTCTGACATCATAATGGGGCCTCAGAGATAAAAGCCTGGGCCCAGGCAGTGTTGGTCAGTGCTGCTCAGCAGGCAGCACTGGACTGGACTGGATTACAGCTGATACAAGGTGTGAAGGAACAAGGGGTGGCTGTGGGCATGCACTTGCTGCCGCTGCCAGTGTTTATCTGCATGGCAGCAGGGCATTTGGGCGTTGCCAGGAAGGCGTTTTTATGTAGATTCCTCCTCTTTCAGCACTGCATTGTGGTGCAAGCAAAAGAAGCAAATCCTGTCTGGCTTCCTCTCCGGCCTTTATTCACCTCCCGTGTAGCTGTGAGTGTGTGAGCCTGCAGGGCCCCATGGAATTGCCTAGAAGTAGGCTGAATCGCTGCAAGGGCTGAACAGCAGTATCGGGCAGGCTCGGGCAACGCGCGGCCCGTTCGGGTTATCGCTTCTCGGCCTTTTGGCTAAGATCAAGTGTAGTATCTGTTCTTATCAGTTTAATATCTGATACGTCCCCTATCTGGGGACCATATATTAAATGGATTTTTAGAACAGGGAGATGGAAATAGAGCTTGCTCTGTCCACTCCACGCATTGACCTGGTATTGCAGTATTTCCAGGACCGGTGCACCCTTTCCTTATGTGTTGACTAAAAGCAGATTCCAAAAGTGTTTTTTGTCTTTGCTATTGTTTCTGTCTTTCTGAAGGGATCTCCCCTTTTAATCCCATTATTTCAACACCTGTTGGACAATGCATGAGTGATAATGAGCTCATTGATTAAATGCAATTAATGAATAGATTGCCACCTCTTGTTGTGTGTCGTCTGTGTTTCTGTGTTTCCGGCATTTCACATTGGAACACCTCATTCACCTTCCTTGTCTTCTCTCCGCCCTCCCTTTTAGGTAAGTTAAAGAGCTGCACCTGAGCCAGCCACTGATTGATTGATTGATTGATTGATTGATTGATTGATTGATGCAGCACAACAGTCAAATAGTGGAGTGGAGTAGGGGAACAGCAAACAGCCAATAAAGCAGCCCGCCCGCTCGCCTGCCCGCCACAATGGACCTACCTGTGTACACTAGATGGATGTGATGGAATGTACTGTCGTCCCTACATTTCAAGAAGAAGTAAGAATTGCAGTTGCAACAAAGCCTTGCTTGCCTACAAAGAGAGCAGCAATTTGGATTTGTTACTATGTTACCTAGAAGAATAACAAACTGTGCAAGGATGGAGGTTGTAGGAGCAAGGAGAAGTTGTCTGTAAAGTTGGTGGATGCCTATTTTCCATTTTGCAGTCCCTTGTCTCCCTCTTGTGGCCTCCTGGAGGCAACTAGCTGTGCAAAAAAAAGACAGCCTGGCGGCCGGCTGTTGCAGTGTTGCCCTCTCAGGCAACACTGAGTGACTGACTGAGCCTCACCGTCTTATATAAAGTTCAGACGGAACTTTGCACGTGTCATAGTGGAGCCCTCAGGATTCCAGAGCCAGCTTTCTGACATCATAATGGGGCCTCAGAGATAAAAGCCTGGGCCCAGGCAGTGTTGGTCAGTGCTGCTCAGCAGGCAGCACTGGACTGGACTGGATTACAGCTGATACAAGGTGTGAAGGAACAAGGGGTGGCTGTGGGCATGCACTTGCTGCCGCTGCCAGTGTTTATCTGCATGGCAGCAGGGCATTTGGGCGTTGCCAGGAAGGCGTTTTTATGTAGATTCCTCCTCTTTCAGCACTGCATTGTGGTGCAAGCAAAAGAAGCAAATCCTGTCTGGCTTCCTCTCCGGCCTTTATTCACCTCCCGTGTAGCTGTGAGTGTGTGAGCCTGCAGGGCCCCATGGAATTGCCTAGAAGTAGGCTGAATCGCTGCAAGGGCTGAACAGCAGTATCGGGCAGGCTCGGGCAACGCGCGGCCCGTTCGGGTTATCGCTTCTCGGCCTTTTGGCTAAGATCAAGTGTAGTATCTGTTCTTATCAGTTTAATATCTGATACGTCCCCTATCTGGGGACCATATATTAAATGGATTTTTAGAACAGGGAGATGGAAATAGAGCTTGCTCTGTCCACTCCACGCATTGACCTGGTATTGCAGTATTTCCAGGACCGGTGCACCCTTTCCTTATGTGTTGACTAAAAGCAGATTCCAAAAGTGTTTTTTGTCTTTGCTATTGTTTCTGTCTTTCTGAAGGGATCTCCCCTTTTAATCCCATTATTTCAACACCTGTTGGACAATGCATGAGTGATAATGAGCTCATTGATTAAATGCAATTAATGAATAGATTGCCACCTCTTGTTGTGTGTCGTCTGTGTTTCTGTGTTTCCGGCATTTCACATTGGAACACCTCATTCACCTTCCTTGTCTTCTCTCCGCCCTCCCTTTTAGGTAAGTTAAAGAGCTGCACCTGAGCCAGCCACTGATTGATTGATTGATTGATTGATTGATTGATTGATTGATTGATTGATTGATGCAGCACAACAGTCAAATAGTGGAGTGGAGTAGGGGAACAGCAAACAGCCAATAAAGCAGCCCGCCCGCTCGCCTGCCCGCCACAATGGACCTACCTGTGTACACTAGATGGATGTGATGGAATGTACTGTCGTCCCTACATTTCAAGAAGAAGTAAGAATTGCAGTTGCAACGAAGCCTTGCTTGCCTACAAAGAGAGCAGCAATTTGGATTTGTTACTATGTTACCTAGAAGAATAACAAACTGTGCAAGGATGGAGGTTGTAGGAGCAAGGAGAAGTTGTCTGTAAAGTTGGTGGATGCCTATTTTCCATTTTGCAGTCCCTTGTCTCCCTCTTGTGGCCTCCTGGAGGCAACTAGCTGTGCAAAAAAAAGACAGCCTGGCGGCCGGCTGTTGCAGTGTTGCCCTCTCAGGCAACACTGAGTGACTGACTGAGCCTCACCGTCTTATATAAAGTTCAGACGGAACTTTGCACGTGTCATAGTGGAGCCCTCACGATTCCAGAGCCAGCTTTCTGACATCATAATGGGGCCTCAGAGATAAAAGCCTGGGCCCAGGCAGTGTTGGTCAGTGCTGCTCAGCAGGCAGCACTGGACTGGACTGGATTACAGCTGATACAAGGTGTGAAGGAACAAGGGGTGGCTGTGGGCATGCACTTGCTGCCGCTGCCAGTGTTTATCTGCATGGCAGCAGGGCATTTGGGCGTTGCCAGGAAGGCGTTTTTATGTAGATTCCTCCTCTTTCAGCACTGCATTGTGGTGCAAGCAAAAGAAGCAAATCCTGTCTGGCTTCCTCTCCGGCCTTTATTCACCTCCCGTGTAGCTGTGAGTGTGTGAGCCTGCAGGGCCCCATGGAATTGCCTAGAAGTAGGCTGAATCGCTGCAAGGGCTGAACAGCAGTATCGGGCAGGCTCGGGCAACGCGCGGCCCGTTCGGGTTATCGCTTCTCGGCCTTTTGGCTAAGATCAAGTGTAGTATCTGTTCTTATCAGTTTAATATCTGATACGTCCCCTATCTGGGGACCATATATTAAATGGATTTTTAGAACAGGGAGATGGAAATAGAGCTTGCTCTGTCCACTCCACGCATTGACCTGGTATTGCAGTATTTCCAGGACCGGTGCACCCTTTCCTTATGTGTTGACTAAAAGCAGATTCCAAAAGTGTTTTTTGTCTTTGCTATTGTTTCTGTCTTTCTGAAGGGATCTCCCCTTTTAATCCCATTATTTCAACACCTGTTGGACAATGCATGAGTGATAATGAGCTCATTGATTAAATGCAATTAATGAATAGATTGCCACCTCTTGTTGTGTGTCGTCTGTGTTTCTGTGTTTCCGGCATTTCACATTGGAACACCTCATTCACCTTCCTTGTCTTCTCTCCGCCCTCCCTTTTAGGTAAGTTAAAGAGCTGCACCTGAGCCAGCCACTGATTGATTGATTGATTGATTGATTGATTGATTGATTGATTGATTGATGCAGCACAACAGTCAAATAGTGGAGTGGAGTAGGGGAACAGCAAACAGCCAATAAAGCAGCCCGCCCGCTCGCCTGCCCGCCACAATGGACCTACCTGTGTACACTAGATGGATGTGATGGAATGTACTGTCGTCCCTACATTTCAAGAAGAAGTAAGAATTGCAGTTGCAACAAAGCCTTGCTTGCCTACAAAGAGAGCAGCAATTTGGATTTGTTACTATGTTACCTAGAAGAATAACAAACTGTGCAAGGATGGAGGTTGTAGGAGCAAGGAGAAGTTGTCTGTAAAGTTGGTGGATGCCTATTTTCCATTTTGCAGTCCCTTGTCTCCCTCTTGTGGCCTCCTGGAGGCAACTAGCTGTGCAAAAAAAAGACAGCCTGGCGGCCGGCTGTTGCAGTGATGCCCTCTCAGGCAACACTGAGTGACTGACTGAGCCTCACCGTCTTATATAAAGTTCAGACGGAACTTTGCACGTGTCATAGTGGAGCCCTCAGGATTCCAGAGCCAGCTTTCTGACATCATAATGGGGCCTCAGAGATAAAAGCCTGGGCCCAGGCAGTGTTGGTCAGTGCTGCTCAGCAGGCAGCACTGGACTGGATTACAGCTGATACAAGGTGTGAAGGAACAAGGGGTGGCTGTGGGCATGCACTTGCTGCCGCTGCCAGTGTTTATCTGCATGGCAGCAGGGCATTTGGGCGTTGCCAGGAAGGCGTTTTTATGTAGATTCCTCCTCTTTCAGCACTGCATTGTGGTGCAAGCAAAAGAAGCAAATCCTGTCTGGCTTCCTCTCCGGCCTTTATTCACCTCCCGTGTAGCTGTGAGTGTGTGAGCCTGCAGGGCCCCATGGAATTGCCTAGAAGTAGGCTGAATCGCTGCAAGGGCTGAACAGCAGTATCGGGCAGGCTCGGGCAACGCGCGGCCCGTTCGGGTTATCGCTTCTCGGCCTTTTGGCTAAGATCAAGTGTAGTATCTGTTCTTATCAGTTTAATATCTGATACGTCCCCTATCTGGGGACCATATATTAAATGGATTTTTAGAACAGGGAGATGGAAATAGAGCTTGCTCTGTCCACTCCACGCATTGACCTGGTATTGCAGTATTTCCAGGACCGGTGCACCCTTTCCTTATGTGTTGACTAAAAGCAGATTCCAAAAGTGTTTTTTGTCTTTGCTATTGTTTCTGTCTTTCTGAAGGGATCTCCCCTTTTAATCCCATTATTTCAACACCTGTTGGACAATGCATGAGTGATAATGAGCTCATTGATTAAATGCAATTAATGAATAGATTGCCACCTCTTGTTGTGTGTCGTCTGTGTTTCTGTGTTTCCGGCATTTCACATTGGAACACCTCATTCACCTTCCTTGTCTTCTCTCCGCCCTCCCTTTTAGGTAAGTTAAAGAGCTGCACCTGAGCCAGCCACTGATTGATTGATTGATTGATTGATTGATTGATTGATTGATTGATTGATTGATTGATTGATTGATGCAGCACAACAGTCAAATAGTGGAGTGGAGTAGGGGAACAGCAAACAGCCAATAAAGCAGCCCGCCCGCTCGCCTGCCCGCCACAATGGACCTACCTGTGTACACTAGATGGATGTGATGGAATGTACTGTCGTCCCTACATTTCAAGAAGAAGTAAGAATTGCAGTTGCAACAAAGCCTTGCTTGCCTACAAAGAGAGCAGCAATTTGGATTTGTTACTATGTTACCTAGAAGAATAACAAACTGTGCAAGGATGGAGGTTGTAGGAGCAAGGAGAAGTTGTCTGTAAAGTTGGTGGATGCCTATTTTCCATTTTGCAGTCCCTTGTCTCCCTCTTGTGGCCTCCTGGAGGCAACTAGCTGTGCAAAAAAAAAGACAGCCTGGCGGCCGGCTGTTGCAGTGTTGCCCTCTCAGGCAACACTGAGTGACTGACTGAGCCTCACCGTCTTATATAAAGTTCAGACGGAACTTTGCACGTGTCATAGTGGAGCCCTCAGGATTCCAGAGCCAGCTTTCTGACATCATAATGGGGCCTCAGAGATAAAAGCCTGGGCCCAGGCAGTGTTGGTCAGTGCTGCTCAGCAGGCAGCACTGGACTGGACTGGATTACAGCTGATACAAGGTGTGAAGGAACAAGGGGTGGCTGTGGGCATGCACTTGCTGCCGCTGCCAGTGTTTATCTGCATGGCAGCAGGGCATTTGGGCGTTGCCAGGAAGGCGTTTTTATGTAGATTCCTCCTCTTTCAGCACTGCATTGTGGTGCAAGCAAAAGAAGCAAATCCTGTCTGGCTTCCTCTCCGGCCTTTATTCACCTCCCGTGTAGCTGTGAGTGTGTGAGCCTGCAGGGCCCCATGGAATTGCCTAGAAGTAGGCTGAATCGCTGCAAGGGCTGAACAGCAGTATCGGGCAGGCTCGGGCAACGCGCGGCCCGTTCGGGTTATCGCTTCTCGGCCTTTTGGCTAAGATCAAGTGTAGTATCTGTTCTTATCAGTTTAATATCTGATACGTCCCCTATCTGGGGACCATATATTAAATGGATTTTTAGAACAGGGAGATGGAAATAGAGCTTGCTCTGTCCACTCCACGCATTGACCTGGTATTGCAGTATTTCCAGGACCGGTGCACCCTTTCCTTATGTGTTGACTAAAAGCAGATTCCAAAAGTGTTTTTTGTCTTTGCTATTGTTTCTGTCTTTCTGAAGGGATCTCCCCTTTTAATCCCATTATTTCAACACCTGTTGGACAATGCATGAGTGATAATGAGCTCATTGATTAAATGCAATTAATGAATAGATTGCCACCTCTTGTTGTGTGTCGTCTGTGTTTCTGTGTTTCCGGCATTTCACATTGGAACACCTCATTCACCTTCCTTGTCTTCTCTCCGCCCTCCCTTTTAGGTAAGTTAAAGAGCTGCACCTGAGCCAGCCACTGATTGATTGATTGATTGATTGATTGATTGATTGATTGATTGATTGATGCAGCACAACAGTCAAATAGTGGAGTGGAGTAGGGGAACAGCAAACAGCCAATAAAGCAGCCCGCCCGCTCGCCTGCCCGCCACAATGGACCTACCTGTGTACACTAGATGGATGTGATGGAATGTACTGTCGTCCCTACATTTCAAGAAGAAGTAAGAATTGCAGTTGCAACAAAGCCTTGCTTGCCTACAAAGAGAGCAGCAATTTGGATTTGTTACTATGTTACCTAGAAGAATAACAAACTGTGCAAGGATGGAGGTTGTAGGAGCAAGGAGAAGTTGTCTGTAAAGTTGGTGGATGCCTATTTTCCATTTTGCAGTCCCTTGTCTCCCTCTTGTGGCCTCCTGGAGGCAACAAGCTGTACAAAAAAAAGACAGCCTGGCGGCCGGCTGTTGCAGTGTTGCCCTCTCAGGCAACACTGAGTGACTGACTGAGCCTCACCGTCTTATATAAAGTTCAGACGGAACTTTGCACGTCTCATAGTGGAGCCCTCAGGATTCCAGAGCCAGCTTTCTGACATCATAATGGGGCCTCAGAGATAAAAGCCTGGGCCCAGGCAGTATTGGTCAGTGCTGCTCAGCAGGCAGCACTGGACTGGACTGGATTACAGCTGATACAAGGTGTGAAGGAACAAGGGGTGGCTGTGGGCATGCACTTGCTGCCGCTGCCAGTGTTTATCTGCATGGCAGCAGGGCATTTGGGCGTTGCCAGGAAGGCGTTTTTATGTAGATTCCTCCTCTTTCAGCACTGCATTGTGGTGCAAGCAAAAGAAGCAAATCCTGTCTGGCTTCCTCTCCGGCCTTTATTCACCTCCCGTGTAGCTGTGAGTGTGTGAGCCTGCAGGGCCCCATGGAATTGCCTAGAAGTAGGCTGAATCGCTGCAAGGGCTGAACAGCAGTATCGGGCAGGCTCGGGCAACGCGCGGCCCGTTCGGGTTATCGCTTCTCGGCCTTTTGGCTAAGATCAAGTGTAGTATCTGTTCTTATCAGTTTAATATCTGATACGTCCCCTATCTGGGGACCATATATTAAATGGATTTTTAGAACAGGGAGATGGAAATAGAGCTTGCTCTGTCCACTCCACGCATTGACCTGGTATTGCAGTATTTCCAGGACCGGTGCACCCTTTCCTTATGTGTTGACTAAAAGCAGATTCCAAAAGTGTTTTTTGTCTTTGCTATTGTTTCTGTCTTTCTGAAGGGATCTCCCCTTTTAATCCCATTATTTCAACACCTGTTGGACAATGCATGAGTGATAATGAGCTCATTGATTAAATGCAATTAATGAATAGATTGCCACCTCTTGTTGTGTGTCGTCTGTGTTTCTGTGTTTCCGGCATTTCACATTGGAACACCTCATTCACCTTCCTTGTCTTCTCTCCGCCCTCCCTTTTAGGTAAGTTAAAGAGCTGCACCTGAGCCAGCCACTGATTGATTGATTGATTGATTGATTGATTGATTGATTGATTGATTGATTGATTGATTGATTGATGCAGCACAACAGTCAAATAGTGGAGTGGAGTAGGGGAACAGCAAACAGCCAATAAAGCAGCCCGCCCGCTCGCCTGCCCGCCACAATGGACCTACCTGTGTACACTAGATGGATGTGATGGAATGTACTGTCGTCCCTACATTTCAAGAAGAAGTAAGAATTGCAGTTGCAACAAAGCCTTGCTTGCCTACAAAGAGAGCAGCAATTTGGATTTGTTACTATGTTACCTAGAAGAATAACAAACTGTGCAAGGATGGAGGTTGTAGGAGCAAGGAGAAGTTGTCTGTAAAGTTGGTGGATGCCTATTTTCCATTTTGCAGTCCCTTGTCTCCCTCTTGTGGCCTCCTGGAGGCAACAAGCTGTACAAAAAAAAGACAGCCTGGCGGCCGGCTGTTGCAGTGTTGCCCTCTCAGGCAACACTGAGTGACTGACTGAGCCTCACCGTCTTATATAAAGTTCAGACGGAACTTTGCACGTCTCATAGTGGAGCCCTCAGGATTCCAGAGCCAGCTTTCTGACATCATAATGGGGCCTCAGAGATAAAAGCCTGGGCCCAGGCAGTATTGGTCAGTGCTGCTCAGCAGGCAGCACTGGACTGGACTGGATTACAGCTGATACAAGGTGTGAAGGAACAAGGGGTGGCTGTGGGCATGCACTTGCTGCCGCTGCCAGTGTTTATCTGCATGGCAGCAGGGCATTTGGGCGTTGCCAGGAAGGCGTTTTTATGTAGATTCCTCCTCTTTCAGCACTGCATTGTGGTGCAAGCAAAAGAAGCAAATCCTGTCTGGCTTCCTCTCCGGCCTTTATTCACCTCCCGTGTAGCTGTGAGTGTGTGAGCCTGCAGGGCCCCATGGAATTGCCTAGAAGTAGGCTGAATCGCTGCAAGGGCTGAACAGCAGTATCGGGCAGGCTCGGGCAACGCGCGGCCCGTTCGGGTTATCGCTTCTCGGCCTTTTGGCTAAGATCAAGTGTAGTATCTGTTCTTATCAGTTTAATATCTGATACGTCCCCTATCTGGGGACCATATATTAAATGGATTTTTAGAACAGGGAGATGGAAATAGAGCTTGCTCTGTCCACTCCACGCATTGACCTGGTATTGCAGTATTTCCAGGACCGGTGCACCCTTTCCTTATGTGTTGACTAAAAGCAGATTCCAAAAGTGTTTTTTGTCTTTGCTATTGTTTCTGTCTTTCTGAAGGGATCTCCCCTTTTAATCCCATTATTTCAACACCTGTTGGACAATGCATGAGTGATAATGAGCTCATTGATTAAATGCAATTAATGAATAGATTGCCACCTCTTGTTGTGTGTCGTCTGTGTTTCTGTGTTTCCGGCATTTCACATTGGAACACCTCATTCACCTTCCTTGTCTTCTCTCCGCCCTCCCTTTTAGGTAAGTTAAAGAGCTGCACCTGAGCCAGCCACTGATTGATTGATTGATTGATTGATTGATTGATTGATTGATTGATTGATTGATTGATGCAGCACAACAGTCAAATAGTGGAGTGGAGTAGGGGAACAGCAAACAGCCAATAAAGCAGCCCGCCCGCTCGCCTGCCCGCCACAATGGACCTACCTGTGTACACTAGATGGATGTGATGGAATGTACTGTCGTCCCTACATTTCAAGAAGAAGTAAGAATTGCAGTTGCAACAAAGCCTTGCTTGCCTACAAAGAGAGCAGCAATTTGGATTTGTTACTATGTTACCTAGAAGAATAACAAACTGTGCAAGGATGGAGGTTGTAGGAGCAAGGAGAAGTTGTCTGTAAAGTTGGTGGATGCCTATTTTCCATTTTGCAGTCCCTTGTCTCCCTCTTGTGGCCTCCTGGAGGCAACTAGCTGTGCAAAAAAAAGACAGCCTGGCGGCCGGCTGTTGCAGTGTTGCCCTCTCAGGCAACACTGAGTGACTGACTGAGCCTCACCGTCTTATATAAAGTTCAGACGGAACTTTGCACGTGTCATAGTGGAGCCCTCAGGATTCCAGAGCCAGCTTTCTGACATCATAATGGGGCCTCAGAGATAAAAGCCTGGGCCCAGGCAGTGTTGGTCAGTGCTGCTCAGCAGGCAGCACTGGACTGGACTGGATTACAGCTGATACAAGGTGTGAAGGAACAAGGGGTGGCTGTGGGCATGCACTTGCTGCCGCTGCCAGTGTTTATCTGCATGGCAGCAGGGCATTTGGGCGTTGCCAGGAAGGCGTTTTTATGTAGATTCCTCCTCTTTCAGCACTGCATTGTGGTGCAAGCAAAAGAAGCAAATCCTGTCTGGCTTCCTCTCCGGCCTTTATTCACCTCCCGTGTAGCTGTGAGTGTGTGAGCCTGCAGGGCCCCATGGAATTGCCTAGAAGTAGGCTGAATCGCTGCAAGGGCTGAACAGCAGTATCGGGCAGGCTCGGGCAACGCGCGGCCCGTTCGGGTTATCGCTTCTCGGCCTTTTGGCTAAGATCAAGTGTAGTATCTGTTCTTATCAGTTTAATATCTGATACGTCCCCTATCTGGGGACCATATATTAAATGGATTTTTAGAACAGGGAGATGGAAATAGAGCTTGCTCTGTCCACTCCACGCATTGACCTGGTATTGCAGTATTTCCAGGACCGGTGCACCCTTTCCTTATGTGTTGACTAAAAGCAGATTCCAAAAGTGTTTTTTGTCTTTGCTATTGTTTCTGTCTTTCTGAAGGGATCTCCCCTTTTAATCCCATTATTTCAACACCTGTTGGACAATGCATGAGTGATAATGAGCTCATTGATTAAATGCAATTAATGAATAGATTGCCACCTCTTGTTGTGTGTCGTCTGTGTTTCTGTGTTTCCGGCATTTCACATTGGAACACCTCATTCACCTTCCTTGTCTTCTCTCCGCCCTCCCTTTTAGGTAAGTTAAAGAGCTGCACCTGAGCCAGCCACTGATTGATTGATTGATTGATTGATTGATTGATTGATTGATTGATTGATTGATTGATTGATTGATTGATTGATGCAGCACAACAGTCAAATAGTGGAGTGGAGTAGGGGAACAGCAAACAGCCAATAAAGCAGCCCGCCCGCCACAATGGACCTACCTGTGTACACTAGATGGATGTGATGGAATGTACTGTCGTCCCTACATTTCAAGAAGAAGTAAGAATTGCAGTTGCAACAAAGCCTTGCTTGCCTACAAAGAGAGCAGCAATTTGGATTTGTTACTATGTTACCTAGAAGAATAACAAACTGTGCAAGGATGGAGGTTGTAGGAGCAAGGAGAAGTTGTCTGTAAAGTTGGTGGATGCCTATTTTCCATTTTGCAGTCCCTTGTCTCCCTCTTGTGGCCTCCTGGAGGCAACAAGCTGTACAAAAAAAAGACAGCCTGGCGGCCGGCTGTTGCAGTGTTGCCCTCTCAGGCAACACTGAGTGACTGACTGAGCCTCACCGTCTTATATAAAGTTCAGACGGAACTTTGCACGTCTCATAGTGGAGCCCTCAGGATTCCAGAGCCAGCTTTCTGACATCATAATGGGGCCTCAGAGATAAAAGCCTGGGCCCAGGCAGTATTGGTCAGTGCTGCTCAGCAGGCAGCACTGGACTGGACTGGATTACAGCTGATACAAGGTGTGAAGGAACAAGGGGTGGCTGTGGGCATGCACTTGCTGCCGCTGCCAGTGTTTATCTGCATGGCAGCAGGGCATTTGGGCGTTGCCAGGAAGGCGTTTTTATGTAGATTCCTCCTCTTTCAGCACTGCATTGTGGTGCAAGCAAAAGAAGCAAATCCTGTCTGGCTTCCTCTCCGGCCTTTATTCACCTCCCGTGTAGCTGTGAGTGTGTGAGCCTGCAGGGCCCCATGGAATTGCCTAGAAGTAGGCTGAATCGCTGCAAGGGCTGAACAGCAGTATCGGGCAGGCTCGGGCAACGCGCGGCCCGTTCGGGTTATCGCTTCTCGGCCTTTTGGCTAAGATCAAGTGTAGTATCTGTTCTTATCAGTTTAATATCTGATACGTCCCCTATCTGGGGACCATATATTAAATGGATTTTTAGAACAGGGAGATGGAAATAGAGCTTGCTCTGTCCACTCCACGCATTGACCTGGTATTGCAGTATTTCCAGGACCGGTGCACCCTTTCCTTATGTGTTGACTAAAAGCAGATTCCAAAAGTGTTTTTTGTCTTTGCTATTGTTTCTGTCTTTCTGAAGGGATCTCCCCTTTTAATCCCATTATTTCAACACCTGTTGGACAATGCATGAGTGATAATGAGCTCATTGATTAAATGCAATTAATGAATAGATTGCCACCTCTTGTTGTGTGTCGTCTGTGTTTCTGTGTTTCCGGCATTTCACATTGGAACACCTCATTCACCTTCCTTGTCTTCTCTCCGCCCTCCCTTTTAGGTAAGTTAAAGAGCTGCACCTGAGCCAGCCACTGATTGATTGATTGATTGATTGATTGATTGATTGATTGATTGATGCAGCACAACAGTCAAATAGTGGAGTGGAGTAGGGGAACAGCAAACAGCCAATAAAGCAGCCCGCCCGCTCGCCTGCCCGCCACAATGGACCTACCTGTGTACACTAGATGGATGTGATGGAATGTACTGTCGTCCCTACATTTCAAGAAGAAGTAAGAATTGCAGTTGCAACAAAGCCTTGCTTGCCTACAAAGAGAGCAGCAATTTGGATTTGTTACTATGTTACCTAGAAGAATAACAAACTGTGCAAGGATGGAGGTTGTAGGAGCAAGGAGAAGTTGTCTGTAAAGTTGGTGGATGCCTATTTTCCATTTTGCAGTCCCTTGTCTCCCTCTTGTGGCCTCCTGGAGGCAACTAGCTGTGCAAAAAAAAGACAGCCTGGCGGCCGGCTGTTGCAGTGTTGCCCTCTCAGGCAACACTGAGTGACTGACTGAGCCTCACCGTCTTATATAAAGTTCAGACGGAACTTTGCACGTGTCATAGTGGAGCCCTCAGGATTCCAGAGCCAGCTTTCTGACATCATAATGGGGCCTCAGAGATAAAAGCCTGGGCCCAGGCAGTGTTGGTCAGTGCTGCTCAGCAGGCAGCACTGGACTGGACTGGATTACAGCTGATACAAGGTGTGAAGGAACAAGGGGTGGCTGTGGGCATGCACTTGCTGCCGCTGCCAGTGTTTATCTGCATGGCAGCAGGGCATTTGGGCGTTGCCAGGAAGGCGTTTTTATGTAGATTCCTCCTCTTTCAGCACTGCATTGTGGTGCAAGCAAAAGAAGCAAATCCTGTCTGGCTTCCTCTCCGGCCTTTATTCACCTCCCGTGTAGCTGTGAGTGTGTGAGCCTGCAGGGCCCCATGGAATTGCCTAGAAGTAGGCTGAATCGCTGCAAGGGCTGAACAGCAGTATCGGGCAGGCTCGGGCAACGCGCGGCCCGTTCGGGTTATCGCTTCTCGGCCTTTTGGCTAAGATCAAGTGTAGTATCTGTTCTTATCAGTTTAATATCTGATACGTCCCCTATCTGGGGACCATATATTAAATGGATTTTTAGAACAGGGAGATGGAAATAGAGCTTGCTCTGTCCACTCCACGCATTGACCTGGTATTGCAGTATTTCCAGGACCGGTGCACCCTTTCCTTATGTGTTGACTAAAAGCAGATTCCAAAAGTGTTTTTTGTCTTTGCTATTGTTTCTGTCTTTCTGAAGGGATCTCCCCTTTTAATCCCATTATTTCAACACCTGTTGGACAATGCATGAGTGATAATGAGCTCATTGATTAAATGCAATTAATGAATAGATTGCCACCTCTTGTTGTGTGTCGTCTGTGTTTCTGTGTTTCCGGCATTTCACATTGGAACACCTCATTCACCTTCCTTGTCTTCTCTCCGCCCTCCCTTTTAGGTAAGTAAAAGAGCTGCACCTGAGCCAGCCACTGATTGATTGATTGATTGATTGATTGATTGATTGATTGATGCAGCACAACAGTCAAATAGTGGAGTGGAGTAGGGGAACAGCAAACAGCCAATAAAGCAGCCCGCCCGCTCGCCTGCCCGCCACAATGGACCTACCTGTGTACACTAGATGGATGTGATGGAATGTACTGTCGTCCCTACATTTCAAGAAGAAGTAAGAATTGCAGTTGCAACAAAGCCTTGCTTGCCTACAAAGAGAGCAGCAATTTGGATTTGTTACTATGTTACCTAGAAGAATAACAAACTGTGCAAGGATGGAGGTTGTAGGAGCAAGGAGAAGTTGTCTGTAAAGTTGGTGGATGCCTATTTTCCATTTTGCAGTCCCTTGTCTCCCTCTTGTGGCCTCCTGGAGGCAACTAGCTGTGCAAAAAAAAGACAGCCTGGCGGCCGGCTGTTGCAGTGTTGCCCTCTCAGGCAACACTGAGTGACTGACTGAGCCTCACCGTCTTATATAAAGTTCAGACGGAACTTTGCACGTGTCATAGTGGAGCCCTCAGGATTCCAGAGCCAGCTTTCTGACATCATAATGGGGCCTCAGAGATAAAAGCCTGGGCCCAGGCAGTGTTGGTCAGTGCTGCTCAGCAGGCAGCACTGGACTGGACTGGATTACAGCTGATACAAGGTGTGAAGGAACAAGGGGTGGCTGTGGGCATGCACTTGCTGCCGCTGCCAGTGTTTATCTGCATGGCAGCAGGGCATTTGGGCGTTGCCAGGAAGGCGTTTTTATGTAGATTCCTCCTCTTTCAGCACTGCATTGTGGTGCAAGCAAAATAAGCAAATCCTGTCTGGCTTCCTCTCCGGCCTTTATTCACCTCCCGTGTAGCTGTGAGTGTGTGAGCCTGCAGGGCCCCATGGAATTGCCTAGAAGTAGGCTGAATCGCTGCAAGGGCTGAACAGCAGTATCGGGCAGGCTCGGGCAACGCGCGGCCCGTTCGGGTTATCGCTTCTCGGCCTTTTGGCTAAGATCAAGTGTAGTATCTGTTCTTATCAGTTTAATATCTGATACGTCCCCTATCTGGGGACCATATATTAAATGGATTTTTAGAACAGGGAGATGGAAATAGAGCTTGCTCTGTCCACTCCACGCATTGACCTGGTATTGCAGTATTTCCAGGACCGGTGCACCCTTTCCTTATGTGTTGACTAAAAGCAGATTCCAAAAGTGTTTTTTGTCTTTGCTATTGTTTCTGTCTTTCTGAAGGGATCTCCCCTTTTAATCCCATTATTTCAACACCTGTTGGACAATGCATGAGTGATAATGAGCTCATTGATTAAATGCAATTAATGAATAGATTGCCACCTCTTGTTGTGTGTCGTCTGTGTTTCTGTGTTTCCGGCATTTCACATTGGAACACCTCATTCACCTTCCTTGTCTTCTCTCCGCCCTCCCTTTTAGGTAAGTTAAAGAGCTGCACCTGAGCCAGCCACTGATTGATTGATTGATTAATTGATTGATTGATTGATTGATTGATTGATTGATTGATTGATTGATGCAGCACAACAGTCAAATAGTGGAGTGGAGTAGGGGAACAGCAAACAGCCAATAAAGCAGCCCGCCCGCTCGCCTGCCCGCCACAATGGACCTACCTGTGTACACTAGATGGATGTGATGGAATGTACTGTCGTCCCTACATTTCAAGAAGAAGTAAGAATTGCAGTTGCAACAAAGCCTTGCTTGCCTACAAAGAGAGCAGCAATTTGGATTTGTTACTATGTTACCTAGAAGAATAACAAACTGTGCAAGGATGGAGGTTGTAGGAGCAAGGAGAAGTTGTCTGTAAAGTTGGTGGATGCCTATTTTCCATTTTGCAGTCCCTTGTCTCCCTCTTGTGGCCTCCTGGAGGCAACTAGCTGTGCAAAAAAAAGACAGCCTGGCGGCCGGCTGTTGCAGTGTTGCCCTCTCAGGCAACACTGAGTGACTGACTGAGCCTCACCGTCTTATATAAAGTTCAGACGGAACTTTGCACGTGTCATAGTGGAGCCCTCAGGATTCCAGAGCCAGCTTTCTGACATCATAATGGGCCCTCAGAGATAAAAGCCTGGGCCCAGGCAGTGTTGGTCAGTGCTGCTCAGCAGGCAGCACTGGACTGGACTGGATTACAGCTGATACAAGGTGTGAAGGAACAAGGGGTGGCTGTGGGCATGCACTTGCTGCCGCTGCCAGTGTTTATCTGCATGGCAGCAGGGCATTTGGGCGTTGCCAGGAAGGCGTTTTTATGTAGATTCCTCCTCTTTCAGCACTGCATTGTGGTGCAAGCAAAAGAAGCAAATCCTGTCTGGCTTCCTCTCCGGCCTTTATTCACCTCCCGTGTAGCTGTGAGTGTGTGAGCCTGCAGGGCCCCATGGAATTGCCTAGAAGTAGGCTGAATCGCTGCAAGGGCTGAACAGCAGTATCGGGCAGGCTCGGGCAACGCGCGGCCCGTTCGGGTTATCGCTTCTCGGCCTTTTGGCTAAGATCAAGTGTAGTATCTGTTCTTATCAGTTTAATATCTGATACGTCCCCTATCTGGGGACCATATATTAAATGGATTTTTAGAACAGGGAGATGGAAATAGAGCTTGCTCTGTCCACTCCACGCATTGACCTGGTATTGCAGTATTTCCAGGACCGGTGCACCCTTTCCTTATGTGTTGACTAAAAGCAGATTCCAAAAGTGTTTTTTGTCTTTGCTATTGTTTCTGTCTTTCTGAAGGGATCTCCCCTTTTAATCCCATTATTTCAACACCTGTTGGACAATGCATGAGTGATAATGAGCTCATTGATTAAATGCAATTAATGAATAGATTGCCACCTCTTGTGTGTCGTCTGTGTTTCTGTGTTTCCGGCATTTCACATTGGAACACCTCATTCACCTTCCTTGTCTTCTCTCCGCCCTCCCTTTTAGGTAAGTTAAAGAGCTGCACCTGAGCCAGCCACTGATTGATTGATTGATTGATTGATTGATTGATTGATTGATTGATTGATTGATGCAGCACAACAGTCAAATAGTGGAGTGGAGTAGGGGAACAGCAAACAGCCAATAAAGCAGCCCGCCCGCTCGCCTGCCCGCCACAATGGACCTACCTGTGTACACTAGATGGATGTGATGGAATGTACTGTCGTCCCTACATTTCAAGAAGAAGTAAGAATTGCAGTTGCAACAAAGCCTTGCTTGCCTACAAAGAGAGCAGCAATTTGGATTTGTTACTATGTTACCTAGAAGAATAACAAACTGTGCAAGGATGGAGGTTGTAGGAGCAAGGAGAAGTTGTCTGTAAAGTTGGTGGATGCCTATTTTCCATTTTGCAGTCCCTTGTCTCCCTCTTGTGGCCTCCTGGAGGCAACTAGCTGTGCAAAAAAAAGACAGCCTGGCGGCCGGCTGTTGCAGTGTTGCCCTCTCAGGCAACACTGAGTGACTGACTGAGCCTCACCGTCTTATATAAAGTTCAGACGGAACTTTGCACGTGTCATAGTGGAGCCCTCAGGATTCCAGAGCCAGCTTTCTGACATCATAATGGGGCCTCAGAGATAAAAGCCTGGGCCCAGGCAGTGTTGGTCAGTGCTGCTCAGCAGGCAGCACTGGACTGGACTGGATTACAGCTGATACAAGGTGTGAAGGAACAAGGGGTGGCTGTGGGCATGCACTTGCTGCCGCTGCCAGTGTTTATCTGCATGGCAGCAGGGCATTTGGGCGTTGCCAGGAAGGCGTTTTTATGTAGATTCCTCCTCTTTCAGCACTGCATTGTGGTGCAAGCAAAAGAAGCAAATCCTGTCTGGCTTCCTCTCCGGCCTTTATTCACCTCCCGTGTAGCTGTGAGTGTGTGAGCCTGCAGGGCCCCATGGAATTGCCTAGAAGTAGGCTGAATCGCTGCAAGGGCTGAACAGCAGTATCGGGCAGGCTCGGGCAACGCGCGGCCCGTTCGGGTTATCGCTTCTCGGCCTTTTGGCTAAGATCAAGTGTAGTATCTGTTCTTATCAGTTTAATATCTGATACGTCCCCTATCTGGGGACCATATATTAAATGGATTTTTAGAACAGGGAGATGGAAATAGAGCTTGCTCTGTCCACTCCACGCATTGACCTGGTATTGCAGTATTTCCAGGACCGGTGCACCCTTTCCTTATGTGTTGACTAAAAGCAGATTCCAAAAGTGTTTTTTGTCTTTGCTATTGTTTCTGTCTTTCTGAAGGGATCTCCCCTTTTAATCCCATTATTTCAACACCTGTTGGACAATGCATGAGTGATAATGAGCTCATTGATTAAATGCAATTAATGAATAGATTGCCACCTCTTGTTGTGTGTCGTCTGTGTTTCTGTGTTTCCGGCATTTCACATTGGAACACCTCATTCACCTTCCTTGTCTTCTCTCCGCCCTCCCTTTTAGGTAAGTTAAAGAGCTGCACCTGAGCCAGCCACTGATTGATTGATTGATTGATTGATTGATTGATTGATTGATGCAGCACAACAGTCAAATAGTGGAGTGGAGTAGGGGAACAGCAAACAGCCAATAAAGCAGCCCGCCCGCTCGCCTGCCCGCCACAATGGACCTACCTGTGTACACTAGATGGATGTGATGGAATGTACTGTCGTCCCTACATTTCAAGAAGAAGTAAGAATTGCAGTTGCAACAAAGCCTTGCTTGCCTACAAAGAGAGCAGCAATTTGGATTTGTTACTATGTTACCTAGAAGAATAACAAACTGTGCAAGGATGGAGGTTGTAGGAGCAAGGAGAAGTTGTCTGTAAAGTT
Organism: Rhinoderma darwinii; assembly: GCF_050947455.1. Lineage (NCBI taxonomy): Eukaryota > Metazoa > Chordata > Amphibia > Anura > Rhinodermatidae > Rhinoderma > Rhinoderma darwinii. Next base: position 276,792 of record NW_027461808.1, on the reverse strand, counting down.
GGTGGATGCCTATTTTCCATTTTGCAGTCCCTTGTCTCCCTCTTGTGGCCTCCTGGAGGCAACTAGCTGTGCAAAAAAAAGACAGCCTGGCGGCCGGCTGTTGCAGTGTTGCCCTCTCAGGCAACACTGAGTGACTGACTGAGCCTCACCGTCTTATATAAAGTTCAGACGGAACTTTGCACGTGTCATAGTGGAGCCCTCAGGATTCCAGAGCCAGCTTTCTGACATCATAATGGGGCCTCAGAGATAAAAGCCTGGGCCCAGGCAGTGTTGGTCAGTGCTGCTCAGCAGGCAGCACTGGACTGGACTGGATTACAGCTGATACAAGGTGTGAAGGAACAAGGGGTGGCTGTGGGCATGCACTTGCTGCCGCTGCCAGTGTTTATCTGCATGGCAGCAGGGCATTTGGGCGTTGCCAGGAAGGCGTTTTTATGTAGATTCCTCCTCTTTCAGCACTGCATTGTGGTGCAAGCAAAAGAAGCAAATCCTGTCTGGCTTCCTCTCCGGCCTTTATTCACCTCCCGTGTAGCTGTGAGTGTGTGAGCCTGCAGGGCCCCATGGAATTGCCTAGAAGTAGGCTGAATCGCTGCAAGGGCTGAACAGCAGTATCGGGCAGGCTCGGGCAACGCGCGGCCCGTTCGGGTTATCGCTTCTCGGCCTTTTGGCTAAGATCAAGTGTAGTATCTGTTCTTATCAGTTTAATATCTGATACGTCCCCTATCTGGGGACCATATATTAAATGGATTTTTAGAACAGGGAGATGGAAATAGAGCTTGCTCTGTCCACTCCACGCATTGACCTGGTATTGCAGTATTTCCAGGACCGGTGCACCCTTTCCTTATGTGTTGACTAAAAGCAGATTCCAAAAGTGTTTTTTGTCTTTGCTATTGTTTCTGTCTTTCTGAAGGGATCTCCCCTTTTAATCCCATTATTTCAACACCTGTTGGACAATGCATGAGTGATAATGAGCTCATTGATTAAATGCAATTAATGAATAGATTGCCACCTCTTGTTGTGTGTCGTCTGTGTTTCTGTGTTTCCGGCATTTCACATTGGAACACCTCATTCACCTTCCTTGTCTTCTCTCCGCCCTCCCTTTTAGGTAAGTTAAAGAGCTGCACCTGAGCCAGCCACTGATTGATTGATTGATTGATTGATTGATTGATTGATTGATTGATTGATGCAGCACAACAGTCAAATAGTGGAGTGGAGTAGGGGAACAGCAAACAGCCAATAAAGCAGCCCGCCCGCTCGCCTGCCCGCCACAATGGACCTACCTGTGTACACTAGATGGATGTGATGGAATGTACTGTCGTCCCTACATTTCAAGAAGAAGTAAGAATTGCAGTTGCAACAAAGCCTTGCTTGCCTACAAAGAGAGCAGCAATTTGGATTTGTTACTATGTTACCTAGAAGAATAACAAACTGTGCAAGGATGGAGGTTGTAGGAGCAAGGAGAAGTTGTCTGTAAAGTTGGTGGATGCCTATTTTCCATTTTGCAGTCCCTTGTCTCCCTCTTGTGGCCTCCTGGAGGCAACTAGCTGTGCAAAAAAAAGACAGCCTGGCGGCCGGCTGTTGCAGTGTTGCCCTCTCAGGCAACACTGAGTGACTGACTGAGCCTCACCGTCTTATATAAAGTTCAGACGGAACTTTGCACGTGTCATAGTGGAGCCCTCAGGATTCCAGAGCCAGCTTTCTGACATCATAATGGGGCCTCAGAGATAAAAGCCTGGGCCCAGGCAGTGTTGGTCAGTGCTGCTCAGCAGGCAGCACTGGACTGGACTGGATTACAGCTGATACAAGGTGTGAAGGAACAAGGGGTGGCTGTGGGCATGCACTTGCTGCCGCTGCCAGTGTTTATCTGCATGGCAGCAGGGCATTTGGGCGTTGCCAGGAAGGCGTTTTTATGTAGATTCCTCCTCTTTCAGCACTGCATTGTGGTGCAAGCAAAAGAAGCAAATCCTGTCTGGCTTCCTCTCCGGCCTTTATTCACCTCCCGTGTAGCTGTGAGTGTGTGAGCCTGCAGGGCCCCATGGAATTGCCTAGAAGTAGGCTGAATCGCTGCAAGGGCTGAACAGCAGTATCGGGCAGGCTCGGGCAACGCGCGGCCCGTTCGGGTTATCGCTTCTCGGCCTTTTGGCTAAGATCAAGTGTAGTATCTGTTCTTATCAGTTTAATATCTGATACGTCCCCTATCTGGGGACCATATATTAAATGGATTTTTAGAACAGGGAGATGGAAATAGAGCTTGCTCTGTCCACTCCACGCATTGACCTGGTATTGCAGTATTTCCAGGACCGGTGCACCCTTTCCTTATGTGTTGACTAAAAGCAGATTCCAAAAGTGTTTTTTGTCTTTGCTATTGTTTCTGTCTTTCTGAAGGGATCTCCCCTTTTAATCCCATTATTTCAACACCTGTTGGACAATGCATGAGTGATAATGAGCTCATTGATTAAATGCAATTAATGAATAGATTGCCACCTCTTGTTGTGTGTCGTCTGTGTTTCTGTGTTTCCGGCATTTCACATTGGAACACCTCATTCACCTTCCTTGTCTTCTCTCCGCCCTCCCTTTTAGGTAAGTTAAAGAGCTGCACCTGAGCCAGCCACTGATTGATTGATTGATTGATTGATTGATTGATTGATTGATTGATTGATTGATGCAGCACAACAGTCAAATAGTGGAGTGGAGTAGGGGAACAGCAAACAGCCAATAAAGCAGCCCGCCCGCTCGCCTGCCCGCCACAATGGACCTACCTGTGTACACTAGATGGATGTGATGGAATGTACTGTCGTCCCTACATTTCAAGAAGAAGTAAGAATTGCAGTTGCAACAAAGCCTTGCTTGCCTACAAAGAGAGCAGCAATTTGGATTTGTTACTATGTTACCTAGAAGAATAACAAACTGTGCAAGGATGGAGGTTGTAGGAACAAGGAGAAGTTGTCTGTAAAGTTGGTGGATGCCTATTTTCCATTTTGCAGTCCCTTGTCTCCCTCTTGTGGCCTCCTGGAGGCAACTAGCTGTGCAAAAAAAAGACAGCCTGGCGGCCGGCTGTTGCAGTGTTGCCCTCTCAGGCAACACTGAGTGACTGACTGAGCCTCACCGTCTTATATAAAGTTCAGACGGAACTTTGCACGTGTCATAGTGGAGCCCTCAGGATTCCAGAGCCAGCTTTCTGACATCATAATGGGGCCTCAGAGATAAAAGCCTGGGCCCAGGCAGTGTTGGTCAGTGCTGCTCAGCAGGCAGCACTGGACTGGACTGGATTACAGCTGATACAAGGTGTGAAGGAACAAGGGGTGGCTGTGGGCATGCACTTGCTGCCGCTGCCAGTGTTTATCTGCATGGCAGCAGGGCATTTGGGCGTTGCCAGGAAGGCGTTTTTATGTAGATTCCTCCTCTTTCAGCACTGCATTGTGGTGCAAGCAAAAGAAGCAAATCCTGTCTGGCTTCCTCTCCGGCCTTTATTCACCTCCCGTGTAGCTGTGAGTGTGTGAGCCTGCAGGGCCCCATGGAATTGCCTAGAAGTAGGCTGAATCGCTGCAAGGGCTGAACAGCAGTATCGGGCAGGCTCGGGCAACGCGCGGCCCGTTCGGGTTATCGCTTCTCGGCCTTTTGGCTAAGATCAAGTGTAGTATCTGTTCTTATCAGTTTAATATCTGATACGTCCCCTATCTGGGGACCATATATTAAATGGATTTTTAGAACAGGGAGATGGAAATAGAGCTTGCTCTGTCCACTCCACGCATTGACCTGGTATTGCAGTATTTCCAGGACCGGTGCACCCTTTCCTTATGTGTTGACTAAAAGCAGATTCCAAAAGTGTTTTTTGTCTTTGCTATTGTTTCTGTCTTTCTGAAGGGATCTCCCCTTTTAATCCCATTATTTCAACACCTGTTGGACAATGCATGAGTGATAATGAGCTCATTGATTAAATGCAATTAATGAATAGATTGCCACCTCTTGTTGTGTGTCGTCTGTGTTTCTGTGTTTCCGGCATTTCACATTGGAACACCTCATTCACCTTCCTTGTCTTCTCTCCGCCCTCCCTTTTAGGTAAGTTAAAGAGCTGCACCTGAGCCAGCCACTGATTGATTGATTGATTGATTGATTGATTGATTGATTGATTGATTGATTGATTGATGCAGCACAACAGTCAAATAGTGGAGTGGAGTAGGGGAACAGCAAACAGCCAATAAAGCAGCCCGCCCGCTCGCCTGCCCGCCACAATGGACCTACCTGTGTACACTAGATGGATGTGATGGAATGTACTGTCGTCCCTACATTTCAAGAAGAAGTAAGAATTGCAGTTGCAACAAAGCCTTGCTTGCCTACAAAGAGAGCAGCAATTTGGATTTGTTACTATGTTACCTAGAAGAATAACAAACTGTGCAAGGATGGAGGTTGTAGGAGCAAGGAGAAGTTGTCTGTAAAGTTGGTGGATGCCTATTTTCCATTTTGCAGTCCCTTGTCTCCCTCTTGTGGCCTCCTGGAGGCAACTAGCTGTGCAAAAAAAAGACAGCCTGGCGGCCGGCTGTTGCAGTGTTGCCCTCTCAGGCAACACTGAGTGACTGACTGAGCCTCACCGTCTTATATAAAGTTCAGACGGAACTTTGCACGTGTCATAGTGGAGCCCTCAGGATTCCAGAGCCAGCTTTCTGACATCATAATGGGGCCTCAGAGATAAAAGCCTGGGCCCAGGCAGTGTTGGTCAGTGCTGCTCAGCAGGCAGCACTGGACTGGACTGGATTACAGCTGATACAAGGTGTGAAGGAACAAGGGGTGGCTGTGGGCATGCACTTGCTGCCGCTGCCAGTGTTTATCTGCATGGCAGCAGGGCATTTGGGCGTTGCCAGGAAGGCGTTTTTATGTAGATTCCTCCTCTTTCAGCACTGCATTGTGGTGCAAGCAAAAGAAGCAAATCCTGTCTGGCTTCCTCTCCGGCCTTTATTCACCTCCCGTGTAGCTGTGAGTGTGTGAGCCTGCAGGGCCCCATGGAATTGCCTAGAAGTAGGCTGAATCGCTGCAAGGGCTGAACAGCAGTATCGGGCAGGCTCGGGCAACGCGCGGCCCGTTCGGGTTATCGCTTCTCGGCCTTTTGGCTAAGATCAAGTGTAGTATCTGTTCTTATCAGTTTAATATCTGATACGTCCCCTATCTGGGGACCATATATTAAATGGATTTTTAGAACAGGGAGATGGAAATAGAGCTTGCTCTGTCCACTCCACGCATTGACCTGGTATTGCAGTATTTCCAGGACCGGTGCACCCTTTCCTTATGTGTTGACTAAAAGCAGATTCCAAAAGTGTTTTTTGTCTTTGCTATTGTTTCTGTCTTTCTGAAGGGATCTCCCCTTTTAATCCCATTATTTCAACACCTGTTGGACAATGCATGAGTGATAATGAGCTCATTGATTAAATGCAATTAATGAATAGATTGCCACCTCTTGTTGTGTGTCGTCTGTGTTTCTGTGTTTCCGGCATTTCACATTGGAACACCTCATTCACCTTCCTTGTCTTCTCTCCGCCCTCCCTTTTAGGTAAGTTAAAGAGCTGCACCTGAGCCAGCCACTGATTGATTGATTGATTGATTGATTGATTGATTGATTGATTGATTGATGCAGCACAACAGTCAAATAGTGGAGTGGAGTAGGGGAACAGCAAACAGCCAATAAAGCAGCCCGCCCGCTCGCCTGCCCGCCACAATGGACCTACCTGTGTACACTAGATGGATGTGATGGAATGTACTGTCGTCCCTACATTTCAAGAAGAAGTAAGAATTGCAGTTGCAACAAAGCCTTGCTTGCCTACAAAGAGAGCAGCAATTTGGATTTGTTACTATGTTACCTAGAAGAATAACAAACTGTGCAAGGATGGAGGTTGTAGGAGCAAGGAGAAGTTGTCTGTAAAGTTGGTGGATGCCTATTTTCCATTTTGCAGTCCCTTGTCTCCCTCTTGTGGCCTCCTGGAGGCAACTAGCTGTGCAAAAAAAAGACAGCCTGGCGGCCGGCTGTTGCAGTGTTGCCCTCTCAGGCAACACTGAGTGACTGACTGAGCCTCACCGTCTTATATAAAGTTCAGACGGAACTTTGCACGTGTCATAGTGGAGCCCTCAGGATTCCAGAGCCAGCTTTCTGACATCATAATGGGGCCTCAGAGATAAAAGCCTGGGCCCAGGCAGTGTTGGTCAGTGCTGCTCAGCAGGCAGCACTGGACTGGACTGGATTACAGCTGATACAAGGTGTGAAGGAACAAGGGGTGGCTGTGGGCATGCACTTGCTGCCGCTGCCAGTGTTTATCTGCATGGCAGCAGGGCATTTGGGCGTTGCCAGGAAGGCGTTTTTATGTAGATTCCTCCTCTTTCAGCACTGCATTGTGGTGCAAGCAAAAGAAGCAAATCCTGTCTGGCTTCCTCTCCGGCCTTTATTCACCTCCCGTGTAGCTGTGAGTGTGTGAGCCTGCAGGGCCCCATGGAATTGCCTAGAAGTAGGCTGAATCGCTGCAAGGGCTGAACAGCAGTATCGGGCAGGCTCGGGCAACGCGCGGCCCGTTCGGGTTATCGCTTCTCGGCCTTTTGGCTAAGATCAAGTGTAGTATCTGTTCTTATCAGTTTAATATCTGATACGTCCCCTATCTGGGGACCATATATTAAATGGATTTTTAGAACAGGGAGATGGAAATAGAGCTTGCTCTGTCCACTCCACGCATTGACCTGGTATTGCAGTATTTCCAGGACCGGTGCACCCTTTCCTTATGTGTTGACTAAAAGCAGATTCCAAAAGTGTTTTTTGTCTTTGCTATTGTTTCTGTCTTTCTGAAGGGATCTCCCCTTTTAATCCCATTATTTCAACACCTGTTGGACAATGCATGAGTGATAATGAGCTCATTGATTAAATGCAATTAATGAATAGATTGCCACCTCTTGTTGTGTGTCGTCTGTGTTTCTGTGTTTCCGGCATTTCACATTGGAACACCTCATTCACCTTCCTTGTCTTCTCTCCGCCCTCCCTTTTAGGTAAGTTAAAGAGCTGCACCTGAGCCAGCCACTGATTGATTGATTGATTGATTGATTGATTGATTGATTGATTGATTGATTGATTGATGCAGCACAACAGTCAAATAGTGGAGTGGAGTAGGGGAACAGCAAACAGCCAATAAAGCAGCCCGCCCGCTCGCCTGCCCGCCACAATGGACCTACCTGTGTACACTAGATGGATGTGATGGAATGTACTGTCGTCCCTACATTTCAAGAAGAAGTAAGAATTGCAGTTGCAACAAAGCCTTGCTTGCCTACAAAGAGAGCAGCAATTTGGATTTGTTACTATGTTACCTAGAAGAATAACAAACTGTGCAAGGATGGAGGTTGTAGGAGCAAGGAGAAGTTGTCTGTAAAGTTGGTGGATGCCTATTTTCCATTTTGCAGTCCCTTGTCTCCCTCTTGTGGCCTCCTGGAGGCAACTAGCTGTGCAAAAAAAAGACAGCCTGGCGGCCGGCTGTTGCAGTGTTGCCCTCTCAGGCAACACTGAGTGACTGACTGAGCCTCACCGTCTTATATAAAGTTCAGACGGAACTTTGCACGTGTCATAGTGGAGCCCTCAGGATTCCAGAGCCAGCTTTCTGACATCATAATGGGGCCTCAGAGATAAAAGCCTGGGCCCAGGCAGTGTTGGTCAGTGCTGCTCAGCAGGCAGCACTGGACTGGACTGGATTACAGCTGATACAAGGTGTGAAGGAACAAGGGGTGGCTGTGGGCATGCACTTGCTGCCGCTGCCAGTGTTTATCTGCATGGCAGCAGGGCATTTGGGCGTTGCCAGGAAGGCGTTTTTATGTAGATTCCTCCTCTTTCAGCACTGCATTGTGGTGCAAGCAAAAGAAGCAAATCCTGTCTGGCTTCCTCTCCGGCCTTTATTCACCTCCCGTGTAGCTGTGAGTGTGTGAGCCTGCAGGGCCCCATGGAATTGCCTAGAAGTAGGCTGAATCGCTGCAAGGGCTGAACAGCAGTATCGGGCAGGCTCGGGCAACGCGCGGCCCGTTCGGGTTATCGCTTCTCGGCCTTTTGGCTAAGATCAAGTGTAGTATCTGTTCTTATCAGTTTAATATCTGATACGTCCCCTATCTGGGGACCATATATTAAATGGATTTTTAGAACAGGGAGATGGAAATAGAGCTTGCTCTGTCCACTCCACGCATTGACCTGGTATTGCAGTATTTCCAGGACCGGTGCACCCTTTCCTTATGTGTTGACTAAAAGCAGATTCCAAAAGTGTTTTTTGTCTTTGCTATTGTTTCTGTCTTTCTGAAGGGATCTCCCCTTTTAATCCCATTATTTCAACACCTGTTGGACAATGCATGAGTGATAATGAGCTCATTGATTAAATGCAATTAATGAATAGATTGCCACCTCTTGTTGTGTGTCGTCTGTGTTTCTGTGTTTCCGGCATTTCACATTGGAACACCTCATTCACCTTCCTTGTCTTCTCTCCGCCCTCCCTTTTAGGTAAGTTAAAGAGCTGCACCTGAGCCAGCCACTGATTGATTGATTGATTGATTGATTGATTGATTGATTGATTGATTGATTGATTGATTGATTGATGCAGCACAACAGTCAAATAGTGGAGTGGAGTAGGGGAACAGCAAACAGCCAATAAAGCAGCCCGCCCGCTCGCCTGCCCGCCACAATGGACCTACCTGTGTACACTAGATGGATGTGATGGAATGTACTGTCGTCCCTACATTTCAAGAAGAAGTAAGAATTGCAGTTGCAACAAAGCCTTGCTTGCCTACAAAGAGAGCAGCAATTTGGATTTGTTACTATGTTACCTAGAAGAATAACAAACTGTGCAAGGATGGAGGTTGTAGGAGCAAGGAGAAGTTGTCTGTAAAGTTGGTGGATGCCTATTTTCCATTTTGCAGTCCCTTGTCTCCCTCTTGTGGCCTCCTGGAGGCAACAAGCTGTACAAAAAAAAGACAGCCTGGCGGCCGGCTGTTGCAGTGTTGCCCTCTCAGGCAACACTGAGTGACTGACTGAGCCTCACCGTCTTATATAAAGTTCAGACGGAACTTTGCACGTGTCATAGTGGAGCCCTCAGGATTCCAGAGCCAGCTTTCTGACATCATAATGGGGCCTCAGAGATAAAAGCCTGGGCCCAGGCAGTATTGGTCAGTGCTGCTCAGCAGGCAGCACTGGACTGGACTGGATTACAGCTGATACAAGGTGTGAAGGAACAAGGGGTGGCTGTGGGCATGCACTTGCTGCCGCTGCCAGTGTTTATCTGCATGGCAGCAGGGCATTTGGGCGTTGCCAGGAAGGCGTTTTTATGTAGATTCCTCCTCTTTCAGCACTGCATTGTGGTGCAAGCAAAAGAAGCAAATCCTGTCTGGCTTCCTCTCCGGCCTTTATTCACCTCCCGTGTAGCTGTGAGTGTGTGAGCCTGCAGGGCCCCATGGAATTGCCTAGAAGTAGGCTGAATCGCTGCAAGGGCTGAACAGCAGTATCGGGCAGGCTCGGGCAACGCGCGGCCCGTTCGGGTTATCGCTTCTCGGCCTTTTGGCTAAGATCAAGTGTAGTATCTGTTCTTATCAGTTTAATATCTGATACGTCCCCTATCTGGGGACCATATATTAAATGGATTTTTAGAACAGGGAGATGGAAATAGAGCTTGCTCTGTCCACTCCACGCATTGACCTGGTATTGCAGTATTTCCAGGACCGGTGCACCCTTTCCTTATGTGTTGACTAAAAGCAGATTCCAAAAGTGTTTTTTGTCTTTGCTATTGTTTCTGTCTTTCTGAAGGGATCTCCCCTTTTAATCCCATTATTTCAACACCTGTTGGACAATGCATGAGTGATAATGAGCTCATTGATTAAATGCAATTAATGAATAGATTGCCACCTCTTGTTGTGTGTCGTCTGTGTTTCTGTGTTTCCGGCATTTCACATTGGAACACCTCATTCACCTTCCTTGTCTTCTCTCCGCCCTCCCTTTTAGGTAAGTTAAAGAGCTGCACCTGAGCCAGCCACTGATTGATTGATTGATTGATTGATTGATTGATTGATTGATGCAGCACAACAGTCAAATAGTGGAGTGGAGTAGGGGAACAGCAAACAGCCAATAAAGCAGCCCGCCCGCTCGCCTGCCCGCCACAATGGACCTACCTGTGTACACTAGATGGATGTGATGGAATGTACTGTCGTCCCTACATTTCAAGAAGAAGTAAGAATTGCAGTTGCAACAAAGCCTTGCTTGCCTACAAAGAGAGCAGCAATTTGGATTTGTTACTATGTTACCTAGAAGAATAACAAACTGTGCAAGGATGGAGGTTGTAGGAGCAAGGAGAAGTTGTCTGTAAAGTTGGTGGATGCCTATTTTCCATTTTGCAGTCCCTTGTCTCCCTCTTGTGGCCTCCTGGAGGCAACTAGCTGTGCAAAAAAAAGACAGCCTGGCGGCCGGCTGTTGCAGTGTTGCCCTCTCAGGCAACACTGAGTGACTGACTGAGCCTCACCGTCTTATATAAAGTTCAGACGGAACTTTGCACGTGTCATAGTGGAGCCCTCAGGATTCCAGAGCCAGCTTTCTGACATCATAATGGGGCCTCAGAGATAAAAGCCTGGGCCCAGGCAGTGTTGGTCAGTGCTGCTCAGCAGGCAGCACTGGACTGGACTGGATTACAGCTGATACAAGGTGTGAAGGAACAAGGGGTGGCTGTGGGCATGCACTTGCTGCCGCTGCCAGTGTTTATCTGCATGGCAGCAGGGCATTTGGGCGTTGCCAGGAAGGCGTTTTTATGTAGATTCCTCCTCTTTCAGCACTGCATTGTGGTGCAAGCAAAAGAAGCAAATCCTGTCTGGCTTCCTCTCCGGCCTTTATTCACCTCCCGTGTAGCTGTGAGTGTGTGAGCCTGCAGGGCCCCATGGAATTGCCTAGAAGTAGGCTGAATCGCTGCAAGGGCTGAACAGCAGTATCGGGCAGGCTCGGGCAACGCGCGGCCCGTTCGGGTTATCGCTTCTCGGCCTTTTGGCTAAGATCAAGTGTAGTATCTGTTCTTATCAGTTTAATATCTGATACGTCCCCTATCTGGGGACCATATATTAAATGGATTTTTAGAACAGGGAGATGGAAATAGAGCTTGCTCTGTCCACTCCACGCATTGACCTGGTATTGCAGTATTTCCAGGACCGGTGCACCCTTTCCTTATGTGTTGACTAAAAGCAGATTCCAAAAGTGTTTTTTGTCTTTGCTATTGTTTCTGTCTTTCTGAAGGGATCTCCCCTTTTAATCCCATTATTTCAACACCTGTTGGACAATGCATGAGTGATAATGAGCTCATTGATTAAATGCAATTAATGAATAGATTGCCACCTCTTGTTGTGTGTCGTCTGTGTTTCTGTGTTTCCGGCATTTCACATTGGAACACCTCATTCACCTTCCTTGTCTTCTCTCCGCCCTCCCTTTTAGGTAAGTTAAAGAGCTGCACCTGAGCCAGCCACTGATTGATTGATTGATTGATTGATTGATTGATTGATTGATTGATTGATTGATTGATTGATGCAGCACAACAGTCAAATAGTGGAGTGGAGTAGGGGAACAGCAAACAGCCAATAAAGCAGCCCGCCCGCTCGCCTGCCCGCCACAATGGACCTACCTGTGTACACTAGATGGATGTGATGGAATGTACTGTCGTCCCTACATTTCAAGAAGAAGTAAGAATTGCAGTTGCAACAAAGCCTTGCTTGCCTACAAAGAGAGCAGCAATTTGGATTTGTTACTATGTTACCTAGAAGAATAACAAACTGTGCAAGGATGGAGGTTGTAGGAGCAAGGAGAAGTTGTCTGTAAAGTTGGTGGATGCCTATTTTCCATTTTGCAGTCCCTTGTCTCCCTCTTGTGGCCTCCTGGAGGCAACAAGCTGTACAAAAAAAAGACAGCCTGGCGGCCGGCTGTTGCAGTGTTGCCCTCTCAGGCAACACTGAGTGACTGACTGAGCCTCACCGTCTTATATAAAGTTCAGACGGAACTTTGCACGTCTCATAGTGGAGCCCTCAGGATTCCAGAGCCAGCTTTCTGACATCATAATGGGGCCTCAGAGATAAAAGCCTGGGCCCAGGCAGTATTGGTCAGTGCTGCTCAGCAGGCAGCACTGGACTGGACTGGATTACAGCTGATACAAGGTGTGAAGGAACAAGGGGTGGCTGTGGGCATGCACTTGCTGCCGCTGCCAGTGTTTATCTGCATGGCAGCAGGGCATTTGGGCGTTGCCAGGAAGGCGTTTTTATGTAGATTCCTCCTCTTTCAGCACTGCATTGTGGTGCAAGCAAAAGAAGCAAATCCTGTCTGGCTTCCTCTCCGGCCTTTATTCACCTCCCGTGTAGCTGTGAGTGTGTGAGCCTGCAGGGCCCCATGGAATTGCCTAGAAGTAGGCTGAATCGCTGCAAGGGCTGAACAGCAGTATCGGGCAGGCTCGGGCAACGCGCGGCCCGTTCGGGTTATCGCTTCTCGGCCTTTTGGCTAAGATCAAGTGTAGTATCTGTTCTTATCAGTTTAATATCTGATACGTCCCCTATCTGGGGACCATATATTAAATGGATTTTTAGAACAGGGAGATGGAAATAGAGCTTGCTCTGTCCACTCCACGCATTGACCTGGTATTGCAGTATTTCCAGGACCGGTGCACCCTTTCCTTATGTGTTGACTAAAAGCAGATTCCAAAAGTGTTTTTTGTCTTTGCTATTGTTTCTGTCTTTCTGAAGGGATCTCCCCTTTTAATCCCATTATTTCAACACCTGTTGGACAATGCATGAGTGATAATGAGCTCATTGATTAAATGCAATTAATGAATAGATTGCCACCTCTTGTTGTGTGTCGTCTGTGTTTCTGTGTTTCCGGCATTTCACATTGGAACACCTCATTCACCTTCCTTGTCTTCTCTCCGCCCTCCCTTTTAGGTAAGTTAAAGAGCTGCACCTGAGCCAGCCACTGATTGATTGATTGATTGATTGATTGATTGATTGATTGATTGATTGATTGATGCAGCACAACAGTCAAATAGTGGAGTGGAGTAGGGGAACAGCAAACAGCCAATAAAGCAGCCCGCCCGCTCGCCTGCCCGCCACAATGGACCTACCTGTGTACACTAGATGGATGTGATGGAATGTACTGTCGTCCCTACATTTCAAGAAGAAGTAAGAATTGCAGTTGCAACAAAGCCTTGCTTGCCTACAAAGAGAGCAGCAATTTGGATTTGTTACTATGTTACCTAGAAGAATAACAAACTGTGCAAGGATGGAGGTTGTAGGAGCAAGGAGAAGTTGTCTGTAAAGTTGGTGGATGCCTATTTTCCATTTTGCAGTCCCTTGTCTCCCTCTTGTGGCCTCCTGGAGGCAACAAGCTGTACAAAAAAAAGACAGCCTGGCGGCCGGCTGTTGCAGTGTTGCCCTCTCAGGCAACACTGAGTGACTGACTGAGCCTCACCGTCTTATATAAAGTTCAGACGGAACTTTGCACGTCTCATAGTGGAGCCCTCAGGATTCCAGAGCCAGCTTTCTGACATCATAATGGGGCCTCAGAGATAAAAGCCTGGGCCCAGGCAGTATTGGTCAGTGCTGCTCAGCAGGCAGCACTGGACTGGACTGGATTACAGCTGATACAAGGTGTGAAGGAACAAGGGGTGGCTGTGGGCATGCACTTGCTGCCGCTGCCAGTGTTTATCTGCATGGCAGCAGGGCATTTGGGCGTTGCCAGGAAGGCGTTTTTATGTAGATTCCTCCTCTTTCAGCACTGCATTGTGGTGCAAGCAAAAGAAGCAAATCCTGTCTGGCTTCCTCTCCGGCCTTTATTCACCTCCCGTGTAGCTGTGAGTGTGTGAGCCTGCAGGGCCCCATGGAATTGCCTAGAAGTAGGCTGAATCGCTGCAAGGGCTGAACAGCAGTATCGGGCAGGCTCGGGCAACGCGCGGCCCGTTCGGGTTATCGCTTCTCGGCCTTTTGGCTAAGATCAAGTGTAGTATCTGTTCTTATCAGTTTAATATCTGATACGTCCCCTATCTGGGGACCATATATTAAATGGATTTTTAGAACAGGGAGATGGAAATAGAGCTTGCTCTGTCCACTCCACGCATTGACCTGGTATTGCAGTATTTCCAGGACCGGTGCACCCTTTCCTTATGTGTTGACTAAAAGCAGATTCCAAAAGTGTTTTTTGTCTTTGCTATTGTTTCTGTCTTTCTGAAGGGATCTCCCCTTTTAATCCCATTATTTCAACACCTGTTGGACAATGCATGAGTGATAATGAGCTCATTGATTAAATGCAATTAATGAATAGATTGCCACCTCTTGTTGTGTGTCGTCTGTGTTTCTGTGTTTCCGGCATTTCACATTGGAACACCTCATTCACCTTCCTTGTCTTCTCTCCGCCCTCCCTTTTAGGTAAGTTAAAGAGCTGCACCTGAGCCAGCCACTGATTGATTGATTGATTGATTGATTGATTGATTGATTGATGCAGCACAACAGTCAAATAGTGGAGTGGAGTAGGGGAACAGCAAACAGCCAATAAAGCAGCCCGCCCGCTCGCCTGCCCGCCACAATGGACCTACCTGTGTACACTAGATGGATGTGATGGAATGTACTGTCGTCCCTACATTTCAAGAAGAAGTAAGAATTGCAGTTGCAACAAAGCCTTGCTTGCCTACAAAGAGAGCAGCAATTTGGATTTGTTACTATGTTACCTAGAAGAATAACAAACTGTGCAAGGATGGAGGTTGTAGGAGCAAGGAGAAGTTGTCTGTAAAGTTGGTGGATGCCTATTTTCCATTTTGCAGTCCCTTGTCTCCCTCTTGTGGCCTCCTGGAGGCAACTAGCTGTGCAAAAAAAAGACAGCCTGGCGGCCGGCTGTTGCAGTGTTGCCCTCTCAGGCAACACTGAGTGACTGACTGAGCCTCACCGTCTTATATAAAGTTCAGACGGAACTTTGCACGTGTCATAGTGGAGCCCTCAGGATTCCAGAGCCAGCTTTCTGACATCATAATGGGGCCTCAGAGATAAAAGCCTGGGCCCAGGCAGTGTTGGTCAGTGCTGCTCAGCAGGCAGCACTGGACTGGACTGGATTACAGCTGATACAAGGTGTGAAGGAACAAGGGGTGGCTGTGGGCATGCACTTGCTGCCGCTGCCAGTGTTTATCTGCATGGCAGCAGGGCATTTGGGCGTTGCCAGGAAGGCGTTTTTATGTAGATTCCTCCTCTTTCAGCACTGCATTGTGGTGCAAGCAAAAGAAGCAAATCCTGTCTGGCTTCCTCTCCGGCCTTTATTCACCTCCCGTGTAGCTGTGAGTGTGTGAGCCTGCAGGGCCCCATGGAATTGCCTAGAAGTAGGCTGAATCGCTGCAAGGGCTGAACAGCAGTATCGGGCAGGCTCGGGCAACGCGCGGCCCGTTCGGGTTATCGCTTCTCGGCCTTTTGGCTAAGATCAAGTGTAGTATCTGTTCTTATCAGTTTAATATCTGATACGTCCCCTATCTGGGGACCATATATTAAATGGATTTTTAGAACAGGGAGATGGAAATAGAGCTTGCTCTGTCCACTCCACGCATTGACCTGGTATTGCAGTATTTCCAGGACCGGTGCACCCTTTCCTTATGTGTTGACTAAAAGCAGATTCCAAAAGTGTTTTTTGTCTTTGCTATTGTTTCTGTCTTTCTGAAGGGATCTCCCCTTTTAATCCCATTATTTCAACACCTGTTGGACAATGCATGAGTGATAATGAGCTCATTGATTAAATGCAATTAATGAATAGATTGCCACCTCTTGTTGTGTGTCGTCTGTGTTTCTGTGTTTCCGGCATTTCACATTGGAACACCTCATTCACCTTCCTTGTCTTCTCTCCGCCCTCCCTTTTAGGTAAGTTAAAGAGCTGCACCTGAGCCAGCCACTGATTGATTGATTGATTGATTGATTGATTGATTGATTGATTGATGCAGCACAACAGTCAAATAGTGGAGTGGAGTAGGGGAACAGCAAACAGCCAATAAAGCAGCCCGCCCGCTCGCCTGCCCGCCACAATGGACCTACCTGTGTACACTAGATGGATGTGATGGAATGTACTGTCGTCCCTACATTTCAAGAAGAAGTAAGAATTGCAGTTGCAACAAAGCCTTGCTTGCCTACAAAGAGAGCAGCAATTTGGATTTGTTACTATGTTACCTAGAAGAATAACAAACTGTGCAAGGATGGAGGTTGTAGGAGCAAGGAGAAGTTGTCTGTAAAGTTGGTGGATGCCTATTTTCCATTTTGCAGTCCCTTGTCTCCCTCTTGTGGCCTCCTGGAGGCAACAAGCTGTACAAAAAAAAGACAGCCTGGCGGCCGGCTGTTGCAGTGTTGCCCTCTCAGGCAACACTGAGTGACTGACTGAGCCTCACCGTCTTATATAAAGTTCAGACGGAACTTTGCACGTCTCATAGTGGAGCCCTCAGGATTCCAGAGCCAGCTTTCTGACATCATAATGGGGCCTCAGAGATAAAAGCCTGGGCCCAGGCAGTATTGGTCAGTGCTGCTCAGCAGGCAGCACTGGACTGGACTGGATTACAGCTGATACAAGGTGTGAAGGAACAAGGGGTGGCTGTGGGCATGCACTTGCTGCCGCTGCCAGTGTTTATCTGCATGGCAGCAGGGCATTTGGGCGTTGCCAGGAAGGCGTTTTTATGTAGATTCCTCCTCTTTCAGCACTGCATTGTGGTGCAAGCAAAAGAAGCAAATCCTGTCTGGCTTCCTCTCCGGCCTTTATTCACCTCCCGTGTAGCTGTGAGTGTGTGAGCCTGCAGGGCCCCATGGAATTGCCTAGAAGTAGGCTGAATCGCTGCAAGGGCTGAACAGCAGTATCGGGCAGGCTCGGGCAACGCGCGGCCCGTTCGGGTTATCGCTTCTCGGCCTTTTGGCTAAGATCAAGTGTAGTATCTGTTCTTATCAGTTTAATATCTGATACGTCCCCTATCTGGGGACCATATATTAAATGGATTTTTAGAACAGGGAGATGGAAATAGAGCTTGCTCTGTCCACTCCACGCATTGACCTGGTATTGCAGTATTTCCAGGACCGGTGCACCCTTTCCTTATGTGTTGACTAAAAGCAGATTCCAAAAGTGTTTTTTGTCTTTGCTATTGTTTCTGTCTTTCTGAAGGGATCTCCCCTTTTAATCCCATTATTTCAACACCTGTTGGACAATGCATGAGTGATAATGAGCTCATTGATTAAATGCAATTAATGAATAGATTGCCACCTCTTGTTGTGTGTCGTCTGTGTTTCTGTGTTTCCGGCATTTCACATTGGAACACCTCATTCACCTTCCTTGTCTTCTCTCCGCCCTCCCTTTTAGGTAAGTTAAAGAGCTGCACCTGAGCCAGCCACTGATTGATTGATTGATTGATTGATTGATTGATTGATTGATTGATGCAGCACAACAGTCAAATAGTGGAGTGGAGTAGGGGAACAGCAAACAGCCAATAAAGCAGCCCGCCCGCTCGCCTGCCCGCCACAATGGACCTACCTGTGTACACTAGATGGATGTGATGGAATGTACTGTCGTCCCTACATTTCAAGAAGAAGTAAGAATTGCAGTTGCAACAAAGCCTTGCTTGCCTACAAAGAGAGCAGCAATTTGGATTTGTTACTATGTTACCTAGAAGAATAACAAACTGTGCAAGGATGGAGGTTGTAGGAGCAAGGAGAAGTTGTCTGTAAAGTTGGTGGATGCCTATTTTCCATTTTGCAGTCCCTTGTCTCCCTCTTGTGGCCTCCTGGAGGCAACTAGCTGTGCAAAAAAAAGACAGCCTGGCGGCCGGCTGTTGCAGTGACTGACTGAGCCTCACCGTCTTATATAAAGTTCAGACGGAACTTTGCACGTGTCATAGTGGAGCCCTCAGGATTCCAGAGCCAGCTTTCTGACATCATAATGGGGCCTCAGAGATAAAAGCCTGGGCCCAGGCAGTGTTGGTCAGTGCTGCTCAGCAGGCAGCACTGGACTGGACTGGATTACAGCTGATACAAGGTGTGAAGGAACAAGGGGTGGCTGTGGGCATGCACTTGCTGCCGCTGCCAGTGTTTATCTGCATGGCAGCAGGGCATTTGGGCGTTGCCAGGAAGGCGTTTTTATGTAGATTCCTCCTCTTTCAGCACTGCATTGTGGTGCAAGCAAAAGAAGCAAATCCTGTCTGGCTTCCTCTCCGGCCTTTATTCACCTCCCGTGTAGCTGTGAGTGTGTGAGCCTGCAGGGCCCCATGGAATTGCCTAGAAGTAGGCTGAATCGCTGCAAGGGCTGAACAGCAGTATCGGGCAGGCTCGGGCAACGCGCGGCCCGTTCGGGTTATCGCTTCTCGGCCTTTTGGCTAAGATCAAGTGTAGTATCTGTTCTTATCAGTTTAATATCTGATACGTCCCCTATCTGGGGACCATATATTAAATGGATTTTTAGAACAGGGAGATGGAAATAGAGCTTGCTCTGTCCACTCCACGCATTGACCTGGTATTGCAGTATTTCCAGGACCGGTGCACCCTTTCCTTATGTGTTGACTAAAAGCAGATTCCAAAAGTGTTTTTTGTCTTTGCTATTGTTTCTGTCTTTCTGAAGGGATCTCCCCTTTTAATCCCATTATTTCAACACCTGTTGGACAATGCATGAGTGATAATGAGCTCATTGATTAAATGCAATTAATGAATAGATTGCCACCTCTTGTTGTGTGTCGTCTGTGTTTCTGTGTTTCCGGCATTTCACATTGGAACACCTCATTCACCTTCCTTGTCTTCTCTCCGCCCTCCCTTTTAGGTAAGTAAAAGAGCTGCACCTGAGCCAGCCACTGATTGATTGATTGATTGATTGATTGATTGATTGATTGATTGATTGATTGATGCAGCACAACAGTCAAATAGTGGAGTGGAGTAGGGGAACAGCAAACAGCCAATAAAGCAGCCCGCCCGCTCGCCTGCCCGCCACAATGGACCTACCTGTGTACACTAGATGGATGTGATGGAATGTACTGTCGTCCCTACATTTCAAGAAGAAGTAAGAATTGCAGTTGCAACAAAGCCTTGCTTGCCTACAAAGAGAGCAGCAATTTGGATTTGTTACTATGTTACCTAGAAGAATAACAAACTGTGCAAGGATGGAGGTTGTAGGAGCAAGGAGAAGTTGTCTGTAAAGTTGGTGGATGCCTATTTTCCATTTTGCAGTCCCTTGTCTCCCTCTTGTGGCCTCCTGGAGGCAACTAGCTGTGCAAAAAAAAGACAGCCTGGCGGCCGGCTGTTGCAGTGTTGCCCTCTCAGGCAACACTGAGTGACTGACTGAGCCTCACCGTCTTATATAAAGTTCAGACGGAACTTTGCACGTGTCATAGTGGAGCCCTCAGGATTCCAGAGCCAGCTTTCTGACATCATAATGGGGCCTCAGAGATAAAAGCCTGGGCCCAGGCAGTGTTGGTCAGTGCTGCTCAGCAGGCAGCACTGGACTGGACTGGATTACAGCTGATACAAGGTGTGAAGGAACAAGGGGTGGCTGTGGGCATGCACTTGCTGCCGCTGCCAGTGTTTATCTGCATGGCAGCAGGGCATTTGGGCGTTGCCAGGAAGGCGTTTTTATGTAGATTCCTCCTCTTTCAGCACTGCATTGTGGTGCAAGCAAAATAAGCAAATCCTGTCTGGCTTCCTCTCCGGCCTTTATTCACCTCCCGTGTAGCTGTGAGTGTGTGAGCCTGCAGGGCCCCATGGAATTGCCTAGAAGTAGGCTGAATCGCTGCAAGGGCTGAACAGCAGTATCGGGCAGGCTCGGGCAACGCGCGGCCCGTTCGGGTTATCGCTTCTCGGCCTTTTGGCTAAGATCAAGTGTAGTATCTGTTCTTATCAGTTTAATATCTGATACGTCCCCTATCTGGGGACCATATATTAAATGGATTTTTAGAACAGGGAGATGGAAATAGAGCTTGCTCTGTCCACTCCACGCATTGACCTGGTATTGCAGTATTTCCAGGACCGGTGCACCCTTTCCTTATGTGTTGACTAAAAGCAGATTCCAAAAGTGTTTTTTGTCTTTGCTATTGTTTCTGTCTTTCTGAAGGGATCTCCCCTTTTAATCCCATTATTTCAACACCTGTTGGACAATGCATGAGTGATAATGAGCTCATTGATTAAATGCAATTAATGAATAGATTGCCACCTCTTGTTGTGTGTCGTCTGTGTTTCTGTGTTTCCGGCATTTCACATTGGAACACCTCATTCACCTTCCTTGTCTTCTCTCCGCCCTCCCTTTTAGGTAAGTTAAAGAGCTGCACCTGAGCCAGCCACTGATTGATTGATTGATTAATTGATTGATTGATTGATTGATTGATTGATTGATTGATTGATTGATGCAGCACAACAGTCAAATAGTGGAGTGGAGTAGGGGAACAGCAAACAGCCAATAAAGCAGCCCGCCCGCTCGCCTGCCCGCCACAATGGACCTACCTGTGTACACTAGATGGATGTGATGGAATGTACTGTCGTCCCTACATTTCAAGAAGAAGTAAGAATTGCAGTTGCAACAAAGCCTTGCTTGCCTACAAAGAGAGCAGCAATTTGGATTTGTTACTATGTTACCTAGAAGAATAACAAACTGTGCAAGGATGGAGGTTGTAGGAGCAAGGAGAAGTTGTCTGTAAAGTTGGTGGATGCCTATTTTCCATTTTGCAGTCCCTTGTCTCCCTCTTGTGGCCTCCTGGAGGCAACTAGCTGTGCAAAAAAAAGACAGCCTGGCGGCCGGCTGTTGCAGTGTTGCCCTCTCAGGCAACACTGAGTGACTGACTGAGCCTCACCGTCTTATATAAAGTTCAGACGGAACTTTGCACGTGTCATAGTGGAGCCCTCAGGATTCCAGAGCCAGCTTTCTGACATCATAATGGGCCCTCAGAGATAAAAGCCTGGGCCCAGGCAGTGTTGGTCAGTGCTGCTCAGCAGGCAGCACTGGACTGGACTGGATTACAGCTGATACAAGGTGTGAAGGAACAAGGGGTGGCTGTGGGCATGCACTTGCTGCCGCTGCCAGTGTTTATCTGCATGGCAGCAGGGCATTTGGGCGTTGCCAGGAAGGCGTTTTTATGTAGATTCCTCCTCTTTCAGCACTGCATTGTGGTGCAAGCAAAAGAAGCAAATCCTGTCTGGCTTCCTCTCCGGCCTTTATTCACCTCCCGTGTAGCTGTGAGTGTGTGAGCCTGCAGGGCCCCATGGAATTGCCTAGAAGTAGGCTGAATCGCTGCAAGGGCTGAACAGCAGTATCGGGCAGGCTCGGGCAACGCGCGGCCCGTTCGGGTTATCGCTTCTCGGCCTTTTGGCTAAGATCAAGTGTAGTATCTGTTCTTATCAGTTTAATATCTGATACGTCCCCTATCTGGGGACCATATATTAAATGGATTTTTAGAACAGGGAGATGGAAATAGAGCTTGCTCTGTCCACTCCACGCATTGACCTGGTATTGCAGTATTTCCAGGACCGGTGCACCCTTTCCTTATGTGTTGACTAAAAGCAGATTCCAAAAGTGTTTTTTGTCTTTGCTATTGTTTCTGTCTTTCTGAAGGGATCTCCCCTTTTAATCCCATTATTTCAACACCTGTTGGACAATGCATGAGTGATAATGAGCTCATTGATTAAATGCAATTAATGAATAGATTGCCACCTCTTGTTGTGTGTCGTCTGTGTTTCTGTGTTTCCGGCATTTCACATTGGAACACCTCATTCACCTTCCTTGTCTTCTCTCCGCCCTCCCTTTTAGGTAAGTTAAAGAGCTGCACCTGAGCCAGCCACTGATTGATTGATTGATTGATTGATTGATTGATTGATTGATTGATGCAGCACAACAGTCAAATAGTGGAGTGGAGTAGGGGAACAGCAAACAGCCAATAAAGCAGCCCGCCCGCTCGCCTGCCCGCCACAATGGACCTACCTGTGTACACTAGATGGATGTGATGGAATGTACTGTCGTCCCTACATTTCAAGAAGAAGTAAGAATTGCAGTTGCAACAAAGCCTTGCTTGCCTACAAAGAGAGCAGCAATTTGGATTTGTTACTATGTTACCTAGAAGAATAACAAACTGTGCAAGGATGGAGGTTGTAGGAGCAAGGAGAAGTTGTCTGTAAAGTTGGTGGATGCCTATTTTCCATTTTGCAGTCCCTTGTCTCCCTCTTGTGGCCTCCTGGAGGCAACTAGCTGTGCAAAAAAAAGACAGCCTGGCGGCCGGCTGTTGCAGTGTTGCCCTCTCAGGCAACACTGAGTGACTGACTGAGCCTCACCGTCTTATATAAAGTTCAGACGGAACTTTGCACGTGTCATAGTGGAGCCCTCAGGATTCCAGAGCCAGCTTTCTGACATCATAATGGGGCCTCAGAGATAAAAGCCTGGGCCCAGGCAGTGTTGGTCAGTGCTGCTCAGCAGGCAGCACTGGACTGGACTGGATTACAGCTGATACAAGGTGTGAAGGAACAAGGGGTGGCTGTGGGCATGCACTTGCTGCCGCTGCCAGTGTTTATCTGCATGGCAGCAGGGCATTTGGGCGTTGCCAGGAAGGCGTTTTTATGTAGATTCCTCCTCTTTCAGCACTGCATTGTGGTGCAAGCAAAAGAAGCAAATCCTGTCTGGCTTCCTCTCCGGCCTTTATTCACCTCCCGTGTAGCTGTGAGTGTGTGAGCCTGCAGGGCCCCATGGAATTGCCTAGAAGTAGGCTGAATCGCTGCAAGGGCTGAACAGCAGTATCGGGCAGGCTCGGGCAACGCGCGGCCCGTTCGGGTTATCGCTTCTCGGCCTTTTGGCTAAGATCAAGTGTAGTATCTGTTCTTATCAGTTTAATATCTGATACGTCCCCTATCTGGGGACCATATATTAAATGGATTTTTAGAACAGGGAGATGGAAATAGAGCTTGCTCTGTCCACTCCACGCATTGACCTGGTATTGCAGTATTTCCAGGACCGGTGCACCCTTTCCTTATGTGTTGACTAAAAGCAGATTCCAAAAGTGTTTTTTGTCTTTGCTATTGTTTCTGTCTTTCTGAAGGGATCTCCCCTTTTAATCCCATTATTTCAACACCTGTTGGACAATGCATGAGTGATAATGAGCTCATTGATTAAATGCAATTAATGAATAGATTGCCACCTCTTGTTGTGTGTCGTCTGTGTTTCTGTGTTTCCGGCATTTCACATTGGAACACCTCATTCACCTTCCTTGTCTTCTCTCCGCCCTCCCTTTTAGGTAAGTTAAAGAGCTGCACCTGAGCCAGCCACTGATTGATTGATTGATTGATTGATTGATTGATTGATTGATTGATTGATTGATTGATTGATGCAGCACAACAGTCAAATAGTGGAGTGGAGTAGGGGAACAGCAAACAGCCAATAAAGCAGCCCGCCCGCTCGCCTGCCCGCCACAATGGACCTACCTGTGTACACTAGATGGATGTGATGGAATGTACTGTCGTCCCTACATTTCAAGAAGAAGTAAGAATTGCAGTTGCAACAAAGCCTTGCTTGCCTACAAAGAGAGCAGCAATTTGGATTTGTTACTATGTTACCTAGAAGAATAACAAACTGTGCAAGGATGGAGGTTGTAGGAGCAAGGAGAAGTTGTCTGTAAAGTTGGTGGATGCCTATTTTCCATTTTGCAGTCCCTTGTCTCCCTCTTGTGGCCTCCTGGAGGCAACTAGCTGTGCAAAAAAAAGACAGCCTGGCGGCCGGCTGTTGCAGTGTTGCCCTCTCAGGCAACACTGAGTGACTGACTGAGCCTCACCGTCTTATATAAAGTTCAGACGGAACTTTGCACGTGTCATAGTGGAGCCCTCAGGATTCCAGAGCCAGCTTTCTGACATCATAATGGGGCCTCAGAGATAAAAGCCTGGGCCCAGGCAGTGTTGGTCAGTGCTGCTCAGCAGGCAGCACTGGACTGGACTGGATTACAGCTGATACAAGGTGTGAAGGAACAAGGGGTGGCTGTGGGCATGCACTTGCTGCCGCTGCCAGTGTTTATCTGCATGGCAGCAGGGCATTTGGGCGTTGCCAGGAAGGCGTTTTTATGTAGATTCCTCCTCTTTCAGCACTGCATTGTGGTGCAAGCAAAAGAAGCAAATCCTGTCTGGCTTCCTCTCCGGCCTTTATTCACCTCCCGTGTAGCTGTGAGTGTGTGAGCCTGCAGGGCCCCATGGAATTGCCTAGAAGTAGGCTGAATCGCTGCAAGGGCTGAACAGCAGTATCGGGCAGGCTCGGGCAACGCGCGGCCCGTTCGGGTTATCGCTTCTCGGCCTTTTGGCTAAGATCAAGTGTAGTATCTGTTCTTATCAGTTTAATATCTGATACGTCCCCTATCTGGGGACCATATATTAAATGGATTTTTAGAACAGGGAGATGGAAATAGAGCTTGCTCTGTCCACTCCACGCATTGACCTGGTATTGCAGTATTTCCAGGACCGGTGCACCCTTTCCTTATGTGTTGACTAAAAGCAGATTCCAAAAGTGTTTTTTGTCTTTGCTATTGTTTCTGTCTTTCTGAAGGGATCTCCCCTTTTAATCCCATTATTTCAACACCTGTTGGACAATGCATGAGTGATAATGAGCTCATTGATTAAATGCAATTAATGAATAGATTGCCACCTCTTGTTGTGTGTCGTCTGTGTTTCTGTGTTTCCGGCATTTCACATTGGAACACCTCATTCACCTTCCTTGTCTTCTCTCCGCCCTCCCTTTTAGGTAAGTTAAAGAGCTGCACCTGAGCCAGCCACTGATTGATTGATTGATTGATTGATTGATTGATTGATTGATGCAGCACAACAGTCAAATAGTGGAGTGGAGTAGGGGAACAGCAAACAGCCAATAAAGCAGCCCGCCCGCTCGCCTGCCCGCCACAATGGACCTACCTGTGTACACTAGATGGATGTGATGGAATGTACTGTCGTCCCTACATTTCAAGAAGAAGTAAGAATTGCAGTTGCAACAAAGCCTTGCTTGCCTACAAAGAGAGCAGCAATTTGGATTTGTTACTATGTTACCTAGAAGAATAACAAACTGTGCAAGGATGGAGGTTGTAGGAACAAGGAGAAGTTGTCTGTAAAGTTGGTGGATGCCTATTTTCCATTTTGCAGTCCCTTGTCTCCCTCTTGTGGCCTCCTGGAGGCAACTAGCTGTGCAAAAAAAAGACAGCCTGGCGGCCGGCTGTTGCAGTGTTGCCCTCTCAGGCAACACTGAGTGACTGACTGAGCCTCACCGTCTTATATAAAGTTCAGACGGAACTTTGCACGTGTCATAGTGGAGCCCTCAGGATTCCAGAGCCAGCTTTCTGACATCATAATGGGGCCTCAGAGATAAAAGCCTGGGCCCAGGCAGTGTTGGTCAGTGCTGCTCAGCAGGCAGCACTGGACTGGACTGGATTACAGCTGATACAAGGTGTGAAGGAACAAGGGGTGGCTGTGGGCATGCACTTGCTGCCGCTGCCAGTGTTTATCTGCATGGCAGCAGGGCATTTGGGCGTTGCCAGGAAGGCGTTTTTATGTAGATTCCTCCTCTTTCAGCACTGCATTGTGGTGCAAGCAAAAGAAGCAAATCCTGTCTGGCTTCCTCTCCGGCCTTTATTCACCTCCCGTGTAGCTGTGAGTGTGTGAGCCTGCAGGGCCCCATGGAATTGCCTAGAAGTAGGCTGAATCGCTGCAAGGGCTGAACAGCAGTATCGGGCAGGCTCGGGCAACGCGCGGCCCGTTCGGGTTATCGCTTCTCGGCCTTTTGGCTAAGATCAAGTGTAGTATCTGTTCTTATCAGTTTAATATCTGATACGTCCCCTATCTGGGGACCATATATTAAATGGATTTTTAGAACAGGGAGATGGAAATAGAGCTTGCTCTGTCCACTCCACGCATTGACCTGGTATTGCAGTATTTCCAGGACCGGTGCACCCTTTCCTTATGTGTTGACTAAAAGCAGATTCCAAAAGTGTTTTTTGTCTTTGCTATTGTTTCTGTCTTTCTGAAGGGATCTCCCCTTTTAATCCCATTATTTCAACACCTGTTGGACAATGCATGAGTGATAATGAGCTCATTGATTAAATGCAATTAATGAATAGATTGCCACCTCTTGTTGTGTGTCGTCTGTGTTTCTGTGTTTCCGGCATTTCACATTGGAACACCTCATTCACCTTCCTTGTCTTCTCTCCGCCCTCCCTTTTAGGTAAGTTAAAGAGCTGCACCTGAGCCAGCCACTGATTGATTGATTGATTGATTGATTGATTGATTGATTGATTGATGCAGCACAACAGTCAAATAGTGGAGTGGAGTAGGGGAACAGCAAACAGCCAATAAAGCAGCCCGCCCGCTCGCCTGCCCGCCACAATGGACCTACCTGTGTACACTAGATGGATGTGATGGAATGTACTGTCGTCCCTACATTTCAAGAAGAAGTAAGAATTGCAGTTGCAACAAAGCCTTGCTTGCCTACAAAGAGAGCAGCAATTTGGATTTGTTACTATGTTACCTAGAAGAATAACAAACTGTGCAAGGATGGAGGTTGTAGAAGCAAGGAGAAGTTGTCTGTAAAGTTGGTGGATGCCTATTTTCCATTTTGCAGTCCCTTGTCTCCCTCTTGTGGCCTCCTGGAGGCAACTAGCTGTGCAAAAAAAAGACAGCCTGGCGGCCGGCTGTTGCAGTGTTGCCCTCTCAGGCAACACTGAGTGACTGACTGAGCCTCACCGTCTTATATAAAGTTCAGACGGAACTTTGCACGTGTCATAGTGGAGCCCTCAGGATTCCAGAGCCAGCTTTCTGACATCATAATGGGGCCTCAGAGATAAAAGCCTGGGCCCAGGCAGTGTTGGTCAGTGCTGCTCAGCAGGCAGCACTGGACTGGACTGGATTACAGCTGATACAAGGTGTGAAGGAACAAGGGGTGGCTGTGGGCATGCACTTGCTGCCGCTGCCAGTGTTTATCTGCATGGCAGCAGGGCATTTGGGCGTTGCCAGGAAGGCGTTTTTATGTAGATTCCTCCTCTTTCAGCACTGCATTGTGGTGCAAGCAAAAGAAGCAAATCCTGTCTGGCTTCCTCTCCGGCCTTTATTCACCTCCCGTGTAGCTGTGAGTGTGTGAGCCTGCAGGGCCCCATGGAATTGCCTAGAAGTAGGCTGAATCGCTGCAAGGGCTGAACAGCAGTATCGGGCAGGCTCGGGCAACGCGCGGCCCGTTCGGGTTATCGCTTCTCGGCCTTTTGGCTAAGATCAAGTGTAGTATCTGTTCTTATCAGTTTAATATCTGATACGTCCCCTATCTGGGGACCATATATTAAATGGATTTTTAGAACAGGGAGATGGAAATAGAGCTTGCTCTGTCCACTCCACGCATTGACCTGGTATTGCAGTATTTCCAGGACCGGTGCACCCTTTCCTTATGTGTTGACTAAAAGCAGATTCCAAAAGTGTTTTTTGTCTTTGCTATTGTTTCTGTCTTTCTGAAGGGATCTCCCCTTTTAATCCCATTATTTCAACACCTGTTGGACAATGCATGAGTGATAATGAGCTCATTGATTAAATGCAATTAATGAATAGATTGCCACCTCTTGTTGTGTGTCGTCTGTGTTTCTGTGTTTCCGGCATTTCACATTGGAACACCTCATTCACCTTCCTTGTCTTCTCTCCGCCCTCCCTTTTAGGTAAGTTAAAGAGCTGCACCTGAGCCAGCCACTGATTGATTGATTGATTGATTGATTGATTGATTGATTGATTGATTGATTGATTGATGCAGCACAACAGTCAAATAGTGGAGTGGAGTAGGGGAACAGCAAACAGCCAATAAAGCAGCCCGCCCGCTCGCCTGCCCGCCACAATGGACCTACCTGTGTACACTAGATGGATGTGATGGAATGTACTGTCGTCCCTACATTTCAAGAAGAAGTAAGAATTGCAGTTGCAACAAAGCCTTGCTTGCCTACAAAGAGAGCAGCAATTTGGATTTGTTACTATGTTACCTAGAAGAATAACAAACTGTGCAAGGATGGAGGTTGTAGGAGCAAGGAGAAGTTGTCTGTAAAGTTGGTGGATGCCTATTTTCCATTTTGCAGTCCCTTGTCTCCCTCTTGTGGCCTCCTGGAGGCAACTAGCTGTGCAAAAAAAAGACAGCCTGGCGGCCGGCTGTTGCAGTGTTGCCCTCTCAGGCAACACTGAGTGACTGACTGAGCCTCACCGTCTTATATAAAGTTCAGACGGAACTTTGCACGTGTCATAGTGGAGCCCTCAGGATTCCAGAGCCAGCTTTCTGACATCATAATGGGGCCTCAGAGATAAAAGCCTGGGCCCAGGCAGTGTTGGTCAGTGCTGCTCAGCAGGCAGCACTGGACTGGACTGGATTACAGCTGATACAAGGTGTGAAGGAACAAGGGGTGGCTGTGGGCATGCACTTGCTGCCGCTGCCAGTGTTTATCTGCATGGCAGCAGGGCATTTGGGTGTTGCCAGGAAGGCGTTTTTATGTAGATTCCTCCTCTTTCAGCACTGCATTGTGGTGCAAGCAAAAGAAGCAAATCCTGTCTGGCTTCCTCTCCGGCCTTTATTCACCTCCCGTGTAGCTGTGAGTGTGTGAGCCTGCAGGGCCCCATGGAATTGCCTAGAAGTAGGCTGAATCGCTGCAAGGGCTGAACAGCAGTATCGGGCAGGCTCGGGCAACGCGCGGCCCGTTCGGGTTATCGCTTCTCGGCCTTTTGGCTAAGATCAAGTGTAGTATCTGTTCTTATCAGTTTAATATCTGATACGTCCCCTATCTGGGGACCATATATTAAATGGATTTTTAGAACAGGGAGATGGAAATAGAGCTTGCTCTGTCCACTCCACGCATTGACCTGGTATTGCAGTATTTCCAGGACCGGTGCACCCTTTCCTTATGTGTTGACTAAAAGCAGATTCCAAAAGTGTTTTTTGTCTTTGCTATTGTTTCTGTCTTTCTGAAGGGATCTCCCCTTTTAATCCCATTATTTCAACACCTGTTGGACAATGCATGAGTGATAATGAGCTCATTGATTAAATGCAATTAATGAATAGATTGCCACCTCTTGTTGTGTGTCGTCTGTGTTTCTGTGTTTCCGGCATTTCACATTGGAACACCTCATTCACCTTCCTTGTCTTCTCTCCGCCCTCCCTTTTAGGTAAGTTAAAGAGCTGCACCTGAGCCAGCCACTGATTGATTGATTGATTGATTGATTGATTGATTGATTGATTGATTGATTGATTGATTGATGCAGCACAACAGTCAAATAGTGGAGTGGAGTAGGGGAACAGCAAACAGCCAATAAAGCAGCCCGCCCGCTCGCCTGCCCGCCACAATGGACCTACCTGTGTACACTAGATGGATGTGATGGAATGTACTGTCGTCCCTACATTTCAAGAAGAAGTAAGAATTGCAGTTGCAACAAAGCCTTGCTTGCCTACAAAGAGAGCAGCAATTTGGATTTGTTACTATGTTACCTAGAAGAATAACAAACTGTGCAAGGATGGAGGTTGTAGGAGCAAGGAGAAGTTGTCTGTAAAGTTGGTGGATGCCTATTTTCCATTTTGCAGTCCCTTGTCTCCCTCTTGTGGCCTCCTGGAGGCAACTAGCTGTGCAAAAAAAAGACAGCCTGGCGGCCGGCTGTTGCAGTGTTGCCCTCTCAGGCAACACTGAGTGACTGACTGAGCCTCACCGTCTTATATAAAGTTCAGACGGAACTTTGCACGTGTCATAGTGGAGCCCTCAGGATTCCAGAGCCAGCTTTCTGACATCATAATGGGGCCTCAGAGATAAAAGCCTGGGCCCAGGCAGTGTTGGTCAGTGCTGCTCAGCAGGCAGCACTGGACTGGACTGGATTACAGCTGATACAAGGTGTGAAGGAACAAGGGGTGGCTGTGGGCATGCACTTGCTGCCGCTGCCAGTGTTTATCTGCATGGCAGCAGGGCATTTGGGCGTTGCCAGGAAGGCGTTTTTATGTAGATTCCTCCTCTTTCAGCACTGCATTGTGGTGCAAGCAAAAGAAGCAAATCCTGTCTGGCTTCCTCTCCGGCCTTTATTCACCTCCCGTGTAGCTGTGAGTGTGTGAGCCTGCAGGGCCCCATGGAATTGCCTAGAAGTAGGCTGAATCGCTGCAAGGGCTGAACAGCAGTATCGGGCAGGCTC
This sequence comes from Rhinoderma darwinii, assembly GCF_050947455.1. Classification (NCBI taxonomy): domain Eukaryota; kingdom Metazoa; phylum Chordata; class Amphibia; order Anura; family Rhinodermatidae; genus Rhinoderma; species Rhinoderma darwinii. The sequence continues at coordinate 246,633 of NW_027461808.1, read as the reverse complement.
GGGCAACGCGCGGCCCGTTCGGGTTATCGCTTCTCGGCCTTTTGGCTAAGATCAAGTGTAGTATCTGTTCTTATCAGTTTAATATCTGATACGTCCCCTATCTGGGGACCATATATTAAATGGATTTTTAGAACAGGGAGATGGAAATAGAGCTTGCTCTGTCCACTCCACGCATTGACCTGGTATTGCAGTATTTCCAGGACCGGTGCACCCTTTCCTTATGTGTTGACTAAAAGCAGATTCCAAAAGTGTTTTTTGTCTTTGCTATTGTTTCTGTCTTTCTGAAGGGATCTCCCCTTTTAATCCCATTATTTCAACACCTGTTGGACAATGCATGAGTGATAATGAGCTCATTGATTAAATGCAATTAATGAATAGATTGCCACCTCTTGTTGTGTGTCGTCTGTGTTTCTGTGTTTCCGGCATTTCACATTGGAACACCTCATTCACCTTCCTTGTCTTCTCTCCGCCCTCCCTTTTAGGTAAGTTAAAGAGCTGCACCTGAGCCAGCCACTGATTGATTGATTGATTGATTGATTGATTGATTGATTGATTGATTGATTGATGCAGCACAACAGTCAAATAGTGGAGTGGAGTAGGGGAACAGCAAACAGCCAATAAAGCAGCCCGCCCGCTCGCCTGCCCGCCACAATGGACCTACCTGTGTACACTAGATGGATGTGATGGAATGTACTGTCGTCCCTACATTTCAAGAAGAAGTAAGAATTGCAGTTGCAACAAAGCCTTGCTTGCCTACAAAGAGAGCAGCAATTTGGATTTGTTACTATGTTACCTAGAAGAATAACAAACTGTGCAAGGATGGAGGTTGTAGGAGCAAGGAGAAGTTGTCTGTAAAGTTGGTGGATGCCTATTTTCCATTTTGCAGTCCCTTGTCTCCCTCTTGTGGCCTCCTGGAGGCAACTAGCTGTGCAAAAAAAAGACAGCCTGGCGGCCGGCTGTTGCAGTGTTGCCCTCTCAGGCAACACTGAGTGACTGACTGAGCCTCACCGTCTTATATAAAGTTCAGACGGAACTTTGCACGTGTCATAGTGGAGCCCTCAGGATTCCAGAGCCAGCTTTCTGACATCATAATGGGGCCTCAGAGATAAAAGCCTGGGCCCAGGCAGTGTTGGTCAGTGCTGCTCAGCAGGCAGCACTGGACTGGACTGGATTACAGCTGATACAAGGTGTGAAGGAACAAGGGGTGGCTGTGGGCATGCACTTGCTGCCGCTGCCAGTGTTTATCTGCATGGCAGCAGGGCATTTGGGCGTTGCCAGGAAGGCGTTTTTATGTAGATTCCTCCTCTTTCAGCACTGCATTGTGGTGCAAGCAAAAGAAGCAAATCCTGTCTGGCTTCCTCTCCGGCCTTTATTCACCTCCCGTGTAGCTGTGAGTGTGTGAGCCTGCAGGGCCCCATGGAATTGCCTAGAAGTAGGCTGAATCGCTGCAAGGGCTGAACAGCAGTATCGGGCAGGCTCGGGCAACGCGCGGCCCGTTCGGGTTATCGCTTCTCGGCCTTTTGGCTAAGATCAAGTGTAGTATCTGTTCTTATCAGTTTAATATCTGATACGTCCCCTATCTGGGGACCATATATTAAATGGATTTTTAGAACAGGGAGATGGAAATAGAGCTTGCTCTGTCCACTCCACGCATTGACCTGGTATTGCAGTATTTCCAGGACCGGTGCACCCTTTCCTTATGTGTTGACTAAAAGCAGATTCCAAAAGTGTTTTTTGTCTTTGCTATTGTTTCTGTCTTTCTGAAGGGATCTCCCCTTTTAATCCCATTATTTCAACACCTGTTGGACAATGCATGAGTGATAATGAGCTCATTGATTAAATGCAATTAATGAATAGATTGCCACCTCTTGTTGTGTGTCGTCTGTGTTTCTGTGTTTCCGGCATTTCACATTGGAACACCTCATTCACCTTCCTTGTCTTCTCTCCGCCCTCCCTTTTAGGTAAGTTAAAGAGCTGCACCTGAGCCAGCCACTGATTGATTGATTGATTGATTGATTGATTGATTGATGCAGCACAACAGTCAAATAGTGGAGTGGAGTAGGGGAACAGCAAACAGCCAATAAAGCAGCCCGCCCGCTCGCCTGCCCGCCACAATGGACCTACCTGTGTACACTAGATGGATGTGATGGAATGTACTGTCGTCCCTACATTTCAAGAAGAAGTAAGAATTGCAGTTGCAACAAAGCCTTGCTTGCCTACAAAGAGAGCAGCAATTTGGATTTGTTACTATGTTACCTAGAAGAATAACAAACTGTGCAAGGATGGAGGTTGTAGGAGCAAGGAGAAGTTGTCTGTAAAGTTGGTGGATGCCTATTTTCCATTTTGCAGTCCCTTGTCTCCCTCTTGTGGCCTCCTGGAGGCAACTAGCTGTGCAAAAAAAAGACAGCCTGGCGGCCGGCTGTTGCAGTGTTGCCCTCTCAGGCAACACTGAGTGACTGACTGAGCCTCACCGTCTTATATAAAGTTCAGACGGAACTTTGCACGTGTCATAGTGGAGCCCTCAGGATTCCAGAGCCAGCTTTCTGACATCATAATGGGGCCTCAGAGATAAAAGCCTGGGCCCAGGCAGTGTTGGTCAGTGCTGCTCAGCAGGCAGCACTGGACTGGACTGGATTACAGCTGATACAAGGTGTGAAGGAACAAGGGGTGGCTGTGGGCATGCACTTGCTGCCGCTGCCAGTGTTTATCTGCATGGCAGCAGGGCATTTGGGCGTTGCCAGGAAGGCGTTTTTATGTAGATTCCTCCTCTTTCAGCACTGCATTGTGGTGCAAGCAAAAGAAGCAAATCCTGTCTGGCTTCCTCTCCGGCCTTTATTCACCTCCCGTGTAGCTGTGAGTGTGTGAGCCTGCAGGGCCCCATGGAATTGCCTAGAAGTAGGCTGAATCGCTGCAAGGGCTGAACAGCAGTATCGGGCAGGCTCGGGCAACGCGCGGCCCGTTCGGGTTATCGCTTCTCGGCCTTTTGGCTAAGATCAAGTGTAGTATCTGTTCTTATCAGTTTAATATCTGATACGTCCCCTATCTGGGGACCATATATTAAATGGATTTTTAGAACAGGGAGATGGAAATAGAGCTTGCTCTGTCCACTCCACGCATTGACCTGGTATTGCAGTATTTCCAGGCAGGTGCACCCTTTCCTTATGTGTTGACTAAAAGCAGATTCCAAAAGTGTTTTTTGTCTTTGCTATTGTTTCTGTCTTTCTGAAGGGATCTCCCCTTTTAATCCCATTATTTCAACACCTGTTGGACAATGCATGAGTGATAATGAGCTCATTGATTAAATGCAATTAATGAATAGATTGCCACCTCTTGTTGTGTGTCGTCTGTGTTTCTGTGTTTCCGGCATTTCACATTGGAACACCTCATTCACCTTCCTTGTCTTCTCTCCGCCCTCCCTTTTAGGTAAGTTAAAGAGCTGCACCTGAGCCAGCCACTGATTGATTGATTGATTGATTGATTGATTGATTGATTGATTGATTGATTGATTGATTGATTGATGCAGCACAACAGTCAAATAGTGGAGTGGAGTAGGGGAACAGCAAACAGCCAATAAAGCAGCCCGCCCGCTCGCCTGCCCGCCACAATGGACCTACCTGTGTACACTAGATGGATGTGATGGAATGTACTGTCGTCCCTACATTTCAAGAAGAAGTAAGAATTGCAGTTGCAACAAAGCCTTGCTTGCCTACAAAGAGAGCAGCAATTTGGATTTGTTACTATGTTACCTAGAAGAATAACAAACTGTGCAAGGATGGAGGTTGTAGGAGCAAGGAGAAGTTGTCTGTAAAGTTGGTGGATGCCTATTTTCCATTTTGCAGTCCCTTGTCTCCCTCTTGTGGCCTCCTGGAGGCAACTAGCTGTGCAAAAAAAAGACAGCCTGGCGGCCGGCTGTTGCAGTGTTGCCCTCTCAGGCAACACTGAGTGACTGACTGAGCCTCACCGTCTTATATAAAGTTCAGACGGAACTTTGCACGTGTCATAGTGGAGCCCTCAGGATTCCAGAGCCAGCTTTCTGACATCATAATGGGGCCTCAGAGATAAAAGCCTGGGCCCAGGCAGTGTTGGTCAGTGCTGCTCAGCAGGCAGCACTGGACTGGACTGGATTACAGCTGATACAAGGTGTGAAGGAACAAGGGGTGGCTGTGGGCATGCACTTGCTGCCGCTGCCAGTGTTTATCTGCATGGCAGCAGGGCATTTGGGCGTTGCCAGGAAGGCGTTTTTATGTAGATTCCTCCTCTTTCAGCACTGCATTGTGGTGCAAGCAAAAGAAGCAAATCCTGTCTGGCTTCCTCTCCGGCCTTTATTCACCTCCCGTGTAGCTGTGAGTGTGTGAGCCTGCAGGGCCCCATGGAATTGCCTAGAAGTAGGCTGAATCGCTGCAAGGGCTGAACAGCAGTATCGGGCAGGCTCGGGCAACGTGCGGCCCGTTCGGGTTATCGCTTCTCGGCCTTTTGGCTAAGATCAAGTGTAGTATCTGTTCTTATCAGTTTAATATCTGATACGTCCCCTATCTGGGGACCATATATTAAATGGATTTTTAGAACAGGGAGATGGAAATAGAGCTTGCTCTGTCCACTCCACGCATTGACCTGGTATTGCAGTATTTCCAGGACCGGTGCACCCTTTCCTTATGTGTTGACTAAAAGCAGATTCCAAAAGTGTTTTTTGTCTTTGCTATTGTTTCTGTCTTTCTGAAGGGATCTCCCCTTTTAATCCCATTATTTCAACACCTGTTGGACAATGCATGAGTGATAATGAGCTCATTGATTAAATGCAATTAATGAATAGATTGCCACCTCTTGTTGTGTGTCGTCTGTGTTTCTGTGTTTCCGGCATTTCACATTGGAACACCTCATTCACCTTCCTTGTCTTCTCTCCGCCCTCCCTTTTAGGTAAGTTAAAGAGCTGCACCTGAGCCAGCCACTGATTGATTGATTGATTGATTGATTGATTGATTGATTGATTGATTGATGCAGCACAACAGTCAAATAGTGGAGTGGAGTAGGGGAACAGCAAACAGCCAATAAAGCAGCCCGCCCGCTCGCCTGCCCGCCACAATGGACCTACCTGTGTACACTAGATGGATGTGATGGAATGTACTGTCGTCCCTACATTTCAAGAAGAAGTAAGAATTGCAGTTGCAACAAAGCCTTGCTTGCCTACAAAGAGAGCAGCAATTTGGATTTGTTACTATGTTACCTAGAAGAATAACAAACTGTGCAAGGATGGAGGTTGTAGGAGCAAGGAGAAGTTGTCTGTAAAGTTGGTGGATGCCTATTTTCCATTTTGCAGTCCCTTGTCTCCCTCTTGTGGCCTCCTGGAGGCAACTAGCTGTGCAAAAAAAAGACAGCCTGGCGGCCGGCTGTTGCAGTGTTGCCCTCTCAGGCAACACTGAGTGACTGACTGAGCCTCACCGTCTTATATAAAGTTCAGACGGAACTTTGCACGTGTCATAGTGGAGCCCTCAGGATTCCAGAGCCAGCTTTCTGACATCATAATGGGGCCTCAGAGATAAAAGCCTGGGCCCAGGCAGTGTTGGTCAGTGCTGCTCAGCAGGCAGCACTGGACTGGACTGGATTACAGCTGATACAAGGTGTGAAGGAACAAGGGGTGGCTGTGGGCATGCACTTGCTGCCGCTGCCAGTGTTTATCTGCATGGCAGCAGGGCATTTGGGCGTTGCCAGGAAGGCGTTTTTATGTAGATTCCTCCTCTTTCAGCACTGCATTGTGGTGCAAGCAAAAGAAGCAAATCCTGTCTGGCTTCCTCTCCGGCCTTTATTCACCTCCCGTGTAGCTGTGAGTGTGTGAGCCTGCAGGGCCCCATGGAATTGCCTAGAAGTAGGCTGAATCGCTGCAAGGGCTGAACAGCAGTATCGGGCAGGCTCGGGCAACGCGCGGCCCGTTCGGGTTATCGCTTCTCGGCCTTTTGGCTAAGATCAAGTGTAGTATCTGTTCTTATCAGTTTAATATCTGATACGTCCCCTATCTGGGGACCATATATTAAATGGATTTTTAGAACAGGGAGATGGAAATAGAGCTTGCTCTGTCCACTCCACGCATTGACCTGGTATTGCAGTATTTCCAGGACCGGTGCACCCTTTCCTTATGTGTTGACTAAAAGCAGATTCCAAAAGTGTTTTTTGTCTTTGCTATTGTTTCTGTCTTTCTGAAGGGATCTCCCCTTTTAATCCCATTATTTCAACACCTGTTGGACAATGCATGAGTGATAATGAGCTCATTGATTAAATGCAATTAATGAATAGATTGCCACCTCTTGTTGTGTGTCGTCTGTGTTTCTGTGTTTCCGGCATTTCACATTGGAACACCTCATTCACCTTCCTTGTCTCCTCTCCGCCCTCCCTTTTAGGTAAGTTAAAGAGCTGCACCTGAGCCAGCCACTGATTGATTGATTGATTGATTGATTGATTGATTGATTGATTGATTGATGCAGCACAACAGTCAAATAGTGGAGTGGAGTAGGGGAACAGCAAACAGCCAATAAAGCAGCCCGCCCGCTCGCCTGCCCGCCACAATGGACCTACCTGTGTACACTAGATGGATGTGATGGAATGTACTGTCGTCCCTACATTTCAAGAAGAAGTAAGAATTGCAGTTGCAACAAAGCCTTGCTTGCCTACAAAGAGAGCAGCAATTTGGATTTGTTACTATGTTACCTAGAAGAATAACAAACTGTGCAAGGATGGAGGTTGTAGGAGCAAGGAGAAGTTGTCTGTAAAGTTGGTGGATGCCTATTTTCCATTTTGCAGTCCCTTGTCTCCCTCTTGTGGCCTCCTGGAGGCAACTAGCTGTGCAAAAAAAAGACAGCCTGGCGGCCGGCTGTTGCAGTGTTGCCCTCTCAGGCAACACTGAGTGACTGACTGAGCCTCACCGTCTTATATAAAGTTCAGACGGAACTTTGCACGTGTCATAGTGGAGCCCTCAGGATTCCAGAGCCAGCTTTCTGACATCATAATGGGGCCTCAGAGATAAAAGCCTGGGCCCAGGCAGTGTTGGTCAGTGCTGCTCAGCAGGCAGCACTGGACTGGACTGGATTACAGCTGATACAAGGTGTGAAGGAACAAGGGGTGGCTGTGGGCATGCACTTGCTGCCGCTGCCAGTGTTTATCTGCATGGCAGCAGGGCATTTGGGCGTTGCCAGGAAGGCGTTTTTATGTAGATTCCTCCTCTTTCAGCACTGCATTGTGGTGCAAGCAAAAGAAGCAAATCCTGTCTGGCTTCCTCTCCGGCCTTTATTCACCTCCCGTGTAGCTGTGAGTGTGTGAGCCTGCAGGGCCCCATGGAATTGCCTAGAAGTAGGCTGAATCGCTGCAAGGGCTGAACAGCAGTATCGGGCAGGCTCGGGCAACGCGCGGCCCGTTCGGGTTATCGCTTCTCGGCCTTTTGGCTAAGATCAAGTGTAGTATCTGTTCTTATCAGTTTAATATCTGATACGTCCCCTATCTGGGGACCATATATTAAATGGATTTTTAGAACAGGGAGATGGAAATAGAGCTTGCTCTGTCCACTCCACGCATTGACCTGGTATTGCAGTATTTCCAGGACCGGTGCACCCTTTCCTTATGTGTTGACTAAAAGCAGATTCCAAAAGTGTTTTTTGTCTTTGCTATTGTTTCTGTCTTTCTGAAGGGATCTCCCCTTTTAATCCCATTATTTCAACACCTGTTGGACAATGCATGAGTGATAATGAGCTCATTGATTAAATGCAATTAATGAATAGATTGCCACCTCTTGTTGTGTGTCGTCTGTGTTTCTGTGTTTCCGGCATTTCACATTGGAACACCTCATTCACCTTCCTTGTCTTCTCTCCGCCCTCCCTTTTAGGTAAGTTAAAGAGCTGCACCTGAGCCAGCCACTGATTGATTGATTGATTGATTGATTGATTGATTGATTGATGCAGCACAACAGTCAAATAGTGGAGTGGAGTAGGGGAACAGCAAACAGCCAATAAAGCAGCCCGCCCGCTCGCCTGCCCGCCACAATGGACCTACCTGTGTACACTAGATGGATGTGATGGAATGTACTGTCGTCCCTACATTTCAAGAAGAAGTAAGAATTGCAGTTGCAACAAAGCCTTGCTTGCCTACAAAGAGAGCAGCAATTTGGATTTGTTACTATGTTACCTAGAAGAATAACAAACTGTGCAAGGATGGAGGTTGTAGGAGCAAGGAGAAGTTGTCTGTAAAGTTGGTGGATGCCTATTTTCCATTTTGCAGTCCCTTGTCTCCCTCTTGTGGCCTCCTGGAGGCAACTAGCTGTGCAAAAAAAAGACAGCCTGGCGGCCGGCTGTTGCAGTGTTGCCCTCTCAGGCAACACTGAGTGACTGACTGAGCCTCACCGTCTTATATAAAGTTCAGACGGAACTTTGCACGTGTCATAGTGGAGCCCTCAGGATTCCAGAGCCAGCTTTCTGACATCATAATGGGGCCTCAGAGATAAAAGCCTGGGCCCAGGCAGTGTTGGTCAGTGCTGCTCAGCAGGCAGCACTGGACTGGACTGGATTACAGCTGATACAAGGTGTGAAGGAACAAGGGGTGGCTGTGGGCATGCACTTGCTGCCGCTGCCAGTGTTTATCTGCATGGCAGCAGGGCATTTGGGCGTTGCCAGGAAGGCGTTTTTATGTAGATTCCTCCTCTTTCAGCACTGCATTGTGGTGCAAGCAAAAGAAGCAAATCCTGTCTGGCTTCCTCTCCGGCCTTTATTCACCTCCCGTGTAGCTGTGAGTGTGTGAGCCTGCAGGGCCCCATGGAATTGCCTAGAAGTAGGCTGAATCGCTGCAAGGGCTGAACAGCAGTATCGGGCAGGCTCGGGCAACGCGCGGCCCGTTCGGGTTATCGCTTCTCGGCCTTTTGGCTAAGATCAAGTGTAGTATCTGTTCTTATCAGTTTAATATCTGATACGTCCCCTATCTGGGGACCATATATTAAATGGATTTTTAGAACAGGGAGATGGAAATAGAGCTTGCTCTGTCCACTCCACGCATTGACCTGGTATTGCAGTATTTCCAGGACCGGTGCACCCTTTCCTTATGTGTTGACTAAAAGCAGATTCCAAAAGTGTTTTTTGTCTTTGCTATTGTTTCTGTCTTTCTGAAGGGATCTCCCCTTTTAATCCCATTATTTCAACACCTGTTGGACAATGCATGAGTGATAATGAGCTCATTGATTAAATGCAATTAATGAATAGATTGCCACCTCTTGTTGTGTGTCGTCTGTGTTTCTGTGTTTCCGGCATTTCACATTGGAACACCTCATTCACCTTCCTTGTCTTCTCTCCGCCCTCCCTTTTAGGTAAGTTAAAGAGCTGCACCTGAGCCAGCCACTGATTGATTGATTGATTGATTGATTGATTGATTGATTGATTGATTGATTGATTGATTGATTGATGCAGCACAACAGTCAAATAGTGGAGTGGAGTAGGGGAACAGCAAACAGCCAATAAAGCAGCCCGCCCGCTCGCCTGCCCGCCACAATGGACCTACCTGTGTACACTAGATGGATGTGATGGAATGTACTGTCGTCCCTACATTTCAAGAAGAAGTAAGAATTGCAGTTGCAACAAAGCCTTGCTTGCCTACAAAGAGAGCAGCAATTTGGATTTGTTACTATGTTACCTAGAAGAATAACAAACTGTGCAAGGATGGAGGTTGTAGGAGCAAGGAGAAGTTGTCTGTAAAGTTGGTGGATGCCTATTTTCCATTTTGCAGTCCCTTGTCTCCCTCTTGTGGCCTCCTGGAGGCAACTAGCTGTGCAAAAAAAAGACAGCCTGGCGGCCGGCTGTTGCAGTGTTGCCCTCTCAGGCAACACTGAGTGACTGACTGAGCCTCACCGTCTTATATAAAGTTCAGACGGAACTTTGCACGTGTCATAGTGGAGCCCTCAGGATTCCAGAGCCAGCTTTCTGACATCATAATGGGGCCTCAGAGATAAAAGCCTGGGCCCAGGCAGTGTTGGTCAGTGCTGCTCAGCAGGCAGCACTGGACTGGACTGGATTACAGCTGATACAAGGTGTGAAGGAACAAGGGGTGGCTGTGGGCATGCACTTGCTGCCGCTGCCAGTGTTTATCTGCATGGCAGCAGGGCATTTGGGCGTTGCCAGGAAGGCGTTTTTATGTAGATTCCTCCTCTTTCAGCACTGCATTGTGGTGCAAGCAAAAGAAGCAAATCCTGTCTGGCTTCCTCTCCGGCCTTTATTCACCTCCCGTGTAGCTGTGAGTGTGTGAGCCTGCAGGGCCCCATGGAATTGCCTAGAAGTAGGCTGAATCGCTGCAAGGGCTGAACAGCAGTATCGGGCAGGCTCGGGCAACGCGCGGCCCGTTCGGGTTATCGCTTCTCGGCCTTTTGGCTAAGATCAAGTGTAGTATCTGTTCTTATCAGTTTAATATCTGATACGTCCCCTATCTGGGGACCATATATTAAATGGATTTTTAGAACAGGGAGATGGAAATAGAGCTTGCTCTGTCCACTCCACGCATTGACCTGGTATTGCAGTATTTCCAGGACCGGTGCACCCTTTCCTTATGTGTTGACTAAAAGCAGATTCCAAAAGTGTTTTTTGTCTTTGCTATTGTTTCTGTCTTTCTGAAGGGATCTCCCCTTTTAATCCCATTATTTCAACACCTGTTGGACAATGCATGAGTGATAATGAGCTCATTGATTAAATGCAATTAATGAATAGATTGCCACCTCTTGTTGTGTGTCGTCTGTGTTTCTGTGTTTCCGGCATTTCACATTGGAACACCTCATTCACCTTCCTTGTCTCCTCTCCGCCCTCCCTTTTAGGTAAGTTAAAGAGCTGCACCTGAGCCAGCCACTGATTGATTGATTGATTGATTGATTGATTGATTGATTGATTGATTGATGCAGCACAACAGTCAAATAGTGGAGTGGAGTAGGGGAACAGCAAACAGCCAATAAAGCAGCCCGCCCGCTCGCCTGCCCGCCACAATGGACCTACCTGTGTACACTAGATGGATGTGATGGAATGTACTGTCGTCCCTACATTTCAAGAAGAAGTAAGAATTGCAGTTGCAACAAAGCCTTGCTTGCCTACAAAGAGAGCAGCAATTTGGATTTGTTACTATGTTACCTAGAAGAATAACAAACTGTGCAAGGATGGAGGTTGTAGGAGCAAGGAGAAGTTGTCTGTAAAGTTGGTGGATGCCTATTTTCCATTTTGCAGTCCCTTGTCTCCCTCTTGTGGCCTCCTGGAGGCAACTAGCTGTGCAAAAAAAAGACAGCCTGGCGGCCGGCTGTTGCAGTGTTGCCCTCTCAGGCAACACTGAGTGACTGACTGAGCCTCACCGTCTTATATAAAGTTCAGACGGAACTTTGCACGTGTCATAGTGGAGCCCTCAGGATTCCAGAGCCAGCTTTCTGACATCATAATGGGGCCTCAGAGATAAAAGCCTGGGCCCAGGCAGTGTTGGTCAGTGCTGCTCAGCAGGCAGCACTGGACTGGACTGGATTACAGCTGATACAAGGTGTGAAGGAACAAGGGGTGGCTGTGGGCATGCACTTGCTGCCGCTGCCAGTGTTTATCTGCATGGCAGCAGGGCATTTGGGCGTTGCCAGGAAGGCGTTTTTATGTAGATTCCTCCTCTTTCAGCACTGCATTGTGGTGCAAGCAAAAGAAGCAAATCCTGTCTGGCTTCCTCTCCGGCCTTTATTCACCTCCCGTGTAGCTGTGAGTGTGTGAGCCTGCAGGGCCCCATGGAATTGCCTAGAAGTAGGCTGAATCGCTGCAAGGGCTGAACAGCAGTATCGGGCAGGCTCGGGCAACGCGCGGCCCGTTCGGGTTATCGCTTCTCGGCCTTTTGGCTAAGATCAAGTGTAGTATCTGTTCTTATCAGTTTAATATCTGATACGTCCCCTATCTGGGGACCATATATTAAATGGATTTTTAGAACAGGGAGATGGAAATAGAGCTTGCTCTGTCCACTCCACGCATTGACCTGGTATTGCAGTATTTCCAGGACCGGTGCACCCTTTCCTTATGTGTTGACTAAAAGCAGATTCCAAAAGTGTTTTTTGTCTTTGCTATTGTTTCTGTCTTTCTGAAGGGATCTCCCCTTTTAATCCCATTATTTCAACACCTGTTGGACAATGCATGAGTGATAATGAGCTCATTGATTAAATGCAATTAATGAATAGATTGCCACCTCTTGTTGTGTGTCGTCTGTGTTTCTGTGTTTCCGGCATTTCACATTGGAACACCTCATTCACCTTCCTTGTCTTCTCTCCGCCCTCCCTTTTAGGTAAGTTAAAGAGCTGCACCTGAGCCAGCCACTGATTGATTGATTGATTGATTGATTGATTGATTGATTGATTGATGCAGCACAACAGTCAAATAGTGGAGTGGAGTAGGGGAACAGCAAACAGCCAATAAAGCAGCCCGCCCGCTCGCCTGCCCGCCACAATGGACCTACCTGTGTACACTAGATGGATGTGATGGAATGTACTGTCGTCCCTACATTTCAAGAAGAAGTAAGAATTGCAGTTGCAACAAAGCCTTGCTTGCCTACAAAGAGAGCAGCAATTTGGATTTGTTACTATGTTACCTAGAAGAATAACAAACTGTGCAAGGATGGAGGTTGTAGGAGCAAGGAGAAGTTGTCTGTAAAGTTGGTGGATGCCTATTTTCCATTTTGCAGTCCCTTGTCTCCCTCTTGTGGCCTCCTGGAGGCAACTAGCTGTGCAAAAAAAAGACAGCCTGGCGGCCGGCTGTTGCAGTGTTGCCCTCTCAGGCAACACTGAGTGACTGACTGAGCCTCACCGTCTTATATAAAGTTCAGACGGAACTTTGCACGTGTCATAGTGGAGCCCTCAGGATTCCAGAGCCAGCTTTCTGACATCATAATGGGGCCTCAGAGATAAAAGCCTGGGCCCAGGCAGTGTTGGTCAGTGCTGCTCAGCAGGCAGCACTGGACTGGACTGGATTACAGCTGATACAAGGTGTGAAGGAACAAGGGGTGGCTGTGGGCATGCACTTGCTGCCGCTGCCAGTGTTTATCTGCATGGCAGCAGGGCATTTGGGCGTTGCCAGGAAGGCGTTTTTATGTAGATTCCTCCTCTTTCAGCACTGCATTGTGGTGCAAGCAAAAGAAGCAAATCCTGTCTGGCTTCCTCTCCGGCCTTTATTCACCTCCCGTGTAGCTGTGAGTGTGTGAGCCTGCAGGGCCCCATGGAATTGCCTAGAAGTAGGCTGAATCGCTGCAAGGGCTGAACAGCAGTATCGGGCAGGCTCGGGCAACGCGCGGCCCGTTTGGGTTATCGCTTCTCGGCCTTTTGGCTAAGATCAAGTGTAGTATCTGTTCTTATCAGTTTAATATCTGATACGTCCCCTATCTGGGGACCATATATTAAATGGATTTTTAGAACAGGGAGATGGAAATAGAGCTTGCTCTGTCCACTCCACGCATTGACCTGGTATTGCAGTATTTCCAGGACCGGTGCACCCTTTCCTTATGTGTTGACTAAAAGCAGATTCCAAAAGTGTTTTTTGTCTTTGCTATTGTTTCTGTCTTTCTGAAGGGATCTCCCCTTTTAATCCCATTATTTCAACACCTGTTGGACAATGCATGAGTGATAATGAGCTCATTGATTAAATGCAATTAATGAATAGATTGCCACCTCTTGTTGTGTGTCGTCTGTGTTTCTGTGTTTCCGGCATTTCACATTGGAACACCTCATTCACCTTCCTTGTCTTCTCTCCGCCCTCCCTTTTAGGTAAGTTAAAGAGCTGCACCTGAGCCAGCCACTGATTGATTGATTGATTGATTGATTGATTGATTGATTGATTGATTGATGCAGCACAACAGTCAAATAGTGGAGTGGAGTAGGGGAACAGCAAACAGCCAATAAAGCAGCCCGCCCGCTCGCCTGCCCGCCACAATGGACCTACCTGTGTACACTAGATGGATGTGATGGAATGTACTGTCGTCCCTACATTTCAAGAAGAAGTAAGAATTGCAGTTGCAACAAAGCCTTGCTTGCCTACAAAGAGAGCAGCAATTTTGATTTGTTACTATGTTACCTAGAAGAATAACAAACTGTGCAAGGATGGAGGTTGTAGGAGCAAGGAGAAGTTGTCTGTAAAGTTGGTGGATGCCTATTTTCCATTTTGCAGTCCCTTGTCTCCCTCTTGTGGCCTCCTGGAGGCAACTAGCTGTGCAAAAAAAAAGACAGCCTGGCGGCCGGCTGTTGCAGTGTTGCCCTCTCAGGCAACACTGAGTGACTGACTGAGCCTCACCGTCTTATATAAAGTTCAGACGGAACTTTGCACGTGTCATAGTGGAGCCCTCAGGATTCCAGAGCCAGCTTTCTGACATCATAATGGGGCCTCAGAGATAAAAGCCTGGGCCCAGGCAGTGTTGGTCAGTGCTGCTCAGCAGGCAGCACTGGACTGGACTGGATTACAGCTGATACAAGGTGTGAAGGAACAAGGGGTGGCTGTGGGCATGCACTTGCTGCCGCTGCCAGTGTTTATCTGCATGGCAGCAGGGCATTTGGGCGTTGCCAGGAAGGCGTTTTTATGTAGATTCCTCCTCTTTCAGCACTGCATTGTGGTGCAAGCAAAAGAAGCAAATCCTGTCTGGCTTCCTCTCCGGCCTTTATTCACCTCCCGTGTAGCTGTGAGTGTGTGAGCCTGCAGGGCCCCATGGAATTGCCTAGAAGTAGGCTGAATCGCTGCAAGGGCTGAACAGCAGTATCGGGCAGGCTCGGGCAACGCGCGGCCCGTTCGGGTTATCGCTTCTCGGCCTTTTGGCTAAGATCAAGTGTAGTATCTGTTCTTATCAGTTTAATATCTGATACGTCCCCTATCTGGGGACCATATATTAAATGGATTTTTAGAACAGGGAGATGGAAATAGAGCTTGCTCTGTCCACTCCACGCATTGACCTGGTATTGCAGTATTTCCAGGACCGGTGCACCCTTTCCTTATGTGTTGACTAAAAGCAGATTCCAAAAGTGTTTTTTGTCTTTGCTATTGCTTCTGTCTTTCTGAAGGGATCTCCCCTTTTAATCCCATTATTTCAACACCTGTTGGACAATGCATGAGTGATAATGAGCTCATTGATTAAATGCAATTAATGAATAGATTGCCACCTCTTGTTGTGTGTCGTCTGTGTTTCTGTGTTTCCGGCATTTCACATTGGAACACCTCATTCACCTTCCTTGTCTTCTCTCCGCCCTCCCTTTTAGGTAAGTTAAAGAGCTGCACCTGAGCCAGCCACTGATTGATTGATTGATTGATTGATTGATTGATTGATTGATTGATTGATTGATTGATTGATTGATGCAGCACAACAGTCAAATAGTGGAGTGGAGTAGGGGAACAGCAAACAGCCAATAAAGCAGCCCGCCCGCTCGCCTGCCCGCCACAATGGACCTACCTGTGTACACTAGATGGATGTGATGGAATGTACAGTCGTCCCTACATTTCAAGAAGAAGTAAGAATTGCAGTTGCAACAAAGCCTTGCTTGCCTACAAAGAGAGCAGCAATTTGGATTTGTTACTATGTTACCTAGAAGAATAACAAACTGTGCAAGGATGGAGGTTGTAGGAGCAAGGAGAAGTTGTCTGTAAAGTTGGTGGATGCCTATTTTCCATTTTGCAGTCCCTTGTCTCCCTCTTGTGGCCTCCTGGAGGCAACTAGCTGTGCAAAAAAAAGACAGCCTGGCGGCCGGCTGTTGCAGTGTTGCCCTCTCAGGCAACACTGAGTGACTGACTGAGCCTCACCGTCTTATATAAAGTTCAGACGGAACTTTGCACGTGTCATAGTGGAGCCCTCAGGATTCCAGAGCCAGCTTTCTGACATCATAATGGGGCCTCAGAGATAAAAGCCTGGGCCCAGGCAGTGTTGGTCAGTGCTGCTCAGCAGGCAGCACTGGACTGGACTGGATTACAGCTGATACAAGGTGTGAAGGAACAAGGGGTGGCTGTGGGCATGCACTTGCTGCCGCTGCCAGTGTTTATCTGCATGGCAGCAGGGCATTTGGGCGTTGCCAGGAAGGCGTTTTTATGTAGATTCCTCCTCTTTCAGCACTGCATTGTGGTGCAAGCAAAAGAAGCAAATCCTGTCTGGCTTCCTCTCCGGCCTTTATTCACCTCCCGTGTAGCTGTGAGTGTGTGAGCCTGCAGGGCCCCATGGAATTGCCTAGAAGTAGGCTGAATCGCTGCAAGGGCTGAACAGCAGTATCGGGCAGGCTCGGGCAACGCGCGGCCCGTTCGGGTTATCGCTTCTCGGCCTTTTGGCTAAGATCAAGTGTAGTATCTGTTCTTATCAGTTTAATATCTGATACGTCCCCTATCTGGGGACCATATATTAAATGGATTTTTAGAACAGGGAGATGGAAATAGAGCTTGCTCTGTCCACTCCACGCATTGACCTGGTATTGCAGTATTTCCAGGACCGGTGCACCCTTTCCTTATGTGTTGACTAAAAGCAGATTCCAAAAGTGTTTTTTGTCTTTGCTATTGTTTCTGTCTTTCTGAAGGGATCTCCCCTTTTAATCCCATTATTTCAACACCTGTTGGACAATGCATGAGTGATAATGAGCTCATTGATTAAATGCAATTAATGAATAGATTGCCACCTCTTGTTGTGTGTCGTCTGTGTTTCTGTGTTTCCGGCATTTCACATTGGAACACCTCATTCACCTTCCTTGTCTTCTCTCCGCCCTCCCTTTTAGGTAAGTTAAAGAGCTGCACCTGAGCCAGCCACTGATTGATTGATTGATTGATTGATTGATTGATTGATTGATTGATTGATGCAGCACAACAGTCAAATAGTGGAGTGGAGTAGGGGAACAGCAAACAGCCAATAAAGCAGCCCGCCCGCTCGCCTGCCCGCCACAATGGACCTACCTGTGTACACTAGATGGATGTGATGGAATGTACTGTCGTCCCTACATTTCAAGAAGAAGTAAGAATTGCAGTTGCAACAAAGCCTTGCTTGCCTACAAAGAGAGCAGCAATTTGGATTTGTTACTATGTTACCTAGAAGAATAACAAACTGTGCAAGGATGGAGGTTGTAGGAGCAAGGAGAAGTTGTCTGTAAAGTTGGTGGATGCCTATTTTCCATTTTGCAGTCCCTTGTCTCCCTCTTGTGGCCTCCTGGAGGCAACTAGCTGTGCAAAAAAAAGACAGCCTGGCGGCCGGCTGTTGCAGTGTTGCCCTCTCAGGCAACACTGAGTGACTGACTGAGCCTCACCGTCTTATATAAAGTTCAGACGGAACTTTGCACGTGTCATAGTGGAGCCCTCAGGATTCCAGAGCCAGCTTTCTGACATCATAATGGGGCCTCAGAGATAAAAGCCTGGGCCCAGGCAGTGTTGGTCAGTGCTGCTCAGCAGGCAGCACTGGACTGGACTGGATTACAGCTGATACAAGGTGTGAAGGAACAAGGGGTGGCTGTGGGCATGCACTTGCTGCCGCTGCCAGTGTTTATCTGCATGGCAGCAGGGCATTTGGGCGTTGCCAGGAAGGCGTTTTTATGTAGATTCCTCCTCTTTCAGCACTGCATTGTGGTGCAAGCAAAAGAAGCAAATCCTGTCTGGCTTCCTCTCCGGCCTTTATTCACCTCCCGTGTAGCTGTGAGTGTGTGAGCCTGCAGGGCCCCATGGAATTGCCTAGAAGTAGGCTGAATCGCTGCAAGGGCTGAACAGCAGTATCGGGCAGGCTCGGGCAACGCGCGGCCCGTTCGGGTTATCGCTTCTCGGCCTTTTGGCTAAGCTCAAGTGTAGTATCTGTTCTTATCAGTTTAATATCTGATACGTCCCCTATCTGGGGACCATATATTAAATGGATTTTTAGAACAGGGAGATGGAAATAGAGCTTGCTCTGTCCACTCCACGCATTGACCTGGTATTGCAGTATTTCCAGGACCGGTGCACCCTTTCCTTATGTGTTGACTAAAAGCAGATTCCAAAAGTGTTTTTTTGTCTTTGCTATTGTTTCTGTCTTTCTGAAGGGATCTCCCCTTTTAATCCCATTATTTCAACACCTGTTGGACAATGCATGAGTGATAATGAGCTCATTGATTAAATGCAATTAATGAATAGATTGCCACCTCTTGTTGTGTGTCGTCTGTGTTTCTGTGTTTCCGGCATTTCACATTGGAACACCTCATTCACCTTCCTTGTCTTCTCTCCGCCCTCCCTTTTAGGTAAGTTAAAGAGCTGCACCTGAGCCAGCCACTGATTGATTGATTGATTGATTGATTGATTGATTGATTGATTGATTGATTGATGCAGCACAACAGTCAAATAGTGGAGTGGAGTAGGGGAACAGCAAACAGCCAATAAAGCAGCCCGCCCGCTCGCCTGCCCGCCACAATGGACCTACCTGTGTACACTAGATGGATGTGATGGAATGTACTGTCGTCCCTACATTTCAAGAAGAAGTAAGAATTGCAGTTGCAACAAAGCCTTGCTTGCCTACAAAGAGAGCAGCAATTTGGATTTGTTACTATGTTACCTAGAAGAATAACAAACTGTGCAAGGATGGAGGTTGTAGGAGCAAGGAGAAGTTGTCTGTAAAGTTGGTGGATGCCTATTTTCCATTTTGCAGTCCCTTGTCTCCCTCTTGTGGCCTCCTGGAGGCAACTAGCTGTGCAAAAAAAAGACAGCCTGGCGGCCGGCTGTTGCAGTGTTGCCCTCTCAGGCAACACTGAGTGACTGACTGAGCCTCACCGTCTTATATAAAGTTCAGACGGAACTTTGCACGTGTCATAGTGGAGCCCTCAGGATTCCAGAGCCAGCTTTCTGACATCATAATGGGGCCTCAGAGATAAAAGCCTGGGCCCAGGCAGTGTTGGTCAGTGCTGCTCAGCAGGCAGCACTGGACTGGACTGGATTACAGCTGATACAAGGTGTGAAGGAACAAGGGGTGGCTGTGGGCATGCACTTGCTGCCGCTGCCAGTGTTTATCTGCATGGCAGCAGGGCATTTGGGCGTTGCCAGGAAGGCGTTTTTATGTAGATTCCTCCTCTTTCAGCACTGCATTGTGGTGCAAGCAAAAGAAGCAAATCCTGTCTGGCTTCCTCTCCGGCCTTTATTCACCTCCCGTGTAGCTGTGAGTGTGTGAGCCTGCAGGGCCCCATGGAATTGCCTAGAAGTAGGCTGAATCGCTGCAAGGGCTGAACAGCAGTATCGGGCAGGCTCGGGCAACGCGCGGCCCGTTCGGGTTATCGCTTCTCGGCCTTTTGGCTAAGATCAAGTGTAGTATCTGTTCTTATCAGTTTAATATCTGATACGTCCCCTATCTGGGGACCATATATTAAATGGATTTTTAGAACAGGGAGATGGAAATAGAGCTTGCTCTGTCCACTCCACGCATTGACCTGGTATTGCAGTATTTCCAGGACCGGTGCACCCTTTCCTTATGTGTTGACTAAAAGCAGATTCCAAAAGTGTTTTTTGTCTTTGCTATTGTTTCTGTCTTTCTGAAGGGATCTCCCCTTTTAATCCCATTATTTCAACACCTGTTGGACAATGCATGAGTGATAATGAGCTCATTGATTAAATGCAATTAATGAATAGATTGCCACCTCTTGTTGTGTGTCGTCTGTGTTTCTGTGTTTCCGGCATTTCACATTGGAACACCTCATTCACCTTCCTTGTCTTCTCTCCGCCCTCCCTTTTAGGTAAGTTAAAGAGCTGCACCTGAGCCAGCCACTGATTGATTGATTGATTGATTGATTGATTGATTGATTGATTGATTGATTGATTGATTGATTGATTGATGCAGCACAACAGTCAAATAGTGGAGTGGAGTAGGGGAACAGCAAACAGCCAATAAAGCAGCCCGCCCGCTCGCCTGCCCGCCACAATGGACCTACCTGTGTACACTAGATGGATGTGATGGAATGTACTGTCGTCCCTACATTTCAAGAAGAAGTAAGAATTGCAGTTGCAACAAAGCCTTGCTTGCCTACAAAGAGAGCAGCAATTTGGATTTGTTACTATGTTACCTAGAAGAATAACAAACTGTGCAAGGATGGAGGTTGTAGGAGCAAGGAGAAGTTGTCTGTAAAGTTGGTGGATGCCTATTTTCCATTTTGCAGTCCCTTGTCTCCCTCTTGTGGCCTCCTGGAGGCAACTAGCTGTGCAAAAAAAAGACAGCCTGGCGGCCGGCTGTTGCAGTGTTGCCCTCTCAGGCAAAACTGAGTGACTGACTGAGCCTCACCGTCTTATATAAAGTTCAGACGGAACTTTGCACGTGTCATAGTGGAGCCCTCAGGATTCCAGAGCCAGCTTTCTGACATCATAATGGGGCCTCAGAGATAAAAGCCTGGGCCCAGGCAGTGTTGGTCAGTGCTGCTCAGCAGGCAGCACTGGACTGGACTGGATTACAGCTGATACAAGGTGTGAAGGAACAAGGGGTGGCTGTGGGCATGCACTTGCTGCCGCTGCCAGTGTTTATCTGCATGGCAGCAGGGCATTTGGGCGTTGCCAGGAAGGCGTTTTTATGTAGATTCCTCCTCTTTCAGCACTGCATTGTGGTGCAAGCAAAAGAAGCAAATCCTGTCTGGCTTCCTCTCCGGCCTTTATTCACCTCCCGTGTAGCTGTGAGTGTGTGAGCCTGCAGGGCCCCATGGAATTGCCTAGAAGTAGGCTGAATCGCTGCAAGGGCTGAACAGCAGTATCGGGCAGGCTCGGGCAACGCGCGGCCCGTTCGGGTTATCGCTTCTCGGCCTTTTGGCTAAGATCAAGTGTAGTATCTGTTCTTATCAGTTTAATATCTGATACGTCCCCTATCTGGGGACCATATATTAAATGGATTTTTAGAACAGGGAGATGGAAATAGAGCTTGCTCTGTCCACTCCACGCATTGACCTGGTATTGCAGTATTTCCAGGACCGGTGCACCCTTTCCTTATGTGTTGACTAAAAGCAGATTCCAAAAGTGTTTTTTGTCTTTGCTATTGTTTCTGTCTTTCTGAAGGGATCTCCCCTTTTAATCCCATTATTTCAACACCTGTTGGACAATGCATGAGTGATAATGAGCTCATTGATTAAATGCAATTAATGAATAGATTGCCACCTCTTGTTGTGTGTCGTCTGTGTTTCTGTGTTTCCGGCATTTCACATTGGAACACCTCATTCACCTTCCTTGTCTTCTCTCCGCCCTCCCTTTTAGGTAAGTTAAAGAGCTGCACCTGAGCCAGCCACTGATTGATTGATTGATTGATTGATTGATTGATTGATTGATTGATTGATTGATTGATGCAGCACAACAGTCAAATAGTGGAGTGGAGTAGGGGAACAGCAAACAGCCAATAAAGCAGCCCGCCCGCTCGCCTGCCCGCCACAATGGACCTACCTGTGTACACTAGATGGATGTGATGGAATGTACTGTCGTCCCTACATTTCAAGA
Source organism: Rhinoderma darwinii (assembly GCF_050947455.1). Taxonomy (NCBI): domain Eukaryota; kingdom Metazoa; phylum Chordata; class Amphibia; order Anura; family Rhinodermatidae; genus Rhinoderma; species Rhinoderma darwinii. Next base: position 225,211 of record NW_027461808.1, on the reverse strand, counting down.
AGAAGTAAGAATTGCAGTTGCAACAAAGCCTTGCTTGCCTACAAAGAGAGCAGCAATTTGGATTTGTTACTATGTTACCTAGAAGAATAACAAACTGTGCAAGGATGGAGGTTGTAGGAGCAAGGAGAAGTTGTCTGTAAAGTTGGTGGATGCCTATTTTCCATTTTGCAGTCCCTTGTCTCCCTCTTGTGGCCTCCTGGAGGCAACTAGCTGTGCAAAAAAAAGACAGCCTGGCGGCCGGCTGTTGCAGTGTTGCCCTCTCAGGCAAAACTGAGTGACTGACTGAGCCTCACCGTCTTATATAAAGTTCAGACGGAACTTTGCACGTGTCATAGTGGAGCCCTCAGGATTCCAGAGCCAGCTTTCTGACATCATAATGGGGCCTCAGAGATAAAAGCCTGGGCCCAGGCAGTGTTGGTCAGTGCTGCTCAGCAGGCAGCACTGGACTGGACTGGATTACAGCTGATACAAGGTGTGAAGGAACAAGGGGTGGCTGTGGGCATGCACTTGCTGCCGCTGCCAGTGTTTATCTGCATGGCAGCAGGGCATTTGGGCGTTGCCAGGAAGGCGTTTTTATGTAGATTCCTCCTCTTTCAGCACTGCATTGTGGTGCAAGCAAAAGAAGCAAATCCTGTCTGGCTTCCTCTCCGGCCTTTATTCACCTCCCGTGTAGCTGTGAGTGTGTGAGCCTGCAGGGCCCCATGGAATTGCCTAGAAGTAGGCTGAATCGCTGCAAGGGCTGAACAGCAGTATCGGGCAGGCTCGGGCAACGCGCGGCCCGTTCGGGTTATCGCTTCTCGGCCTTTTGGCTAAGATCAAGTGTAGTATCTGTTCTTATCAGTTTAATATCTGATACGTCCCCTATCTGGGGACCATATATTAAATGGATTTTTAGAACAGGGAGATGGAAATAGAGCTTGCTCTGTCCACTCCACGCATTGACCTGGTATTGCAGTATTTCCAGGACCGGTGCACCCTTTCCTTATGTGTTGACTAAAAGCAGATTCCAAAAGTGTTTTTTGTCTTTGCTATTGTTTCTGTCTTTCTGAAGGGATCTCCCCTTTTAATCCCATTATTTCAACACCTGTTGGACAATGCATGAGTGATAATGAGCTCATTGATTAAATGCAATTAATGAATAGATTGCCACCTCTTGTTGTGTGTCGTCTGTGTTTCTGTGTTTCCGGCATTTCACATTGGAACACCTCATTCACCTTCCTTGTCTTCTCTCCGCCCTCCCTTTTAGGTAAGTTAAAGAGCTGCACCTGAGCCAGCCACTGATTGATTGATTGATTGATTGATTGATTGATTGATTGATTGATTGATTGATTGATGCAGCACAACAGTCAAATAGTGGAGTGGAGTAGGGGAACAGCAAACAGCCAATAAAGCAGCCCGCCCGCTCGCCTGCCCGCCACAATGGACCTACCTGTGTACACTAGATGGATGTGATGGAATGTACTGTCGTCCCTACATTTCAAGAAGAAGTAAGAATTGCAGTTGCAACAAAGCCTTGCTTGCCTACAAAGAGAGCAGCAATTTGGATTTGTTACTATGTTACCTAGAAGAATAACAAACTGTGCAAGGATGGAGGTTGTAGGAGCAAGGAGAAGTTGTCTGTAAAGTTGGTGGATGCCTATTTTCCATTTTGCAGTCCCTTGTCTCCCTCTTGTGGCCTCCTGGAGGCAACTAGCTGTGCAAAAAAAAAGACAGCCTGGCGGCCGGCTGTTGCAGTGTTGCCCTCTCAGGCAACACTGAGTGACTGACTGAGCCTCACCGTCTTATATAAAGTTCAGACGGAACTTTGCACGTGTCATAGTGGAGCCCTCAGGATTCCAGAGCCAGCTTTCTGACATCATAATGGGGCCTCAGAGATAAAAGCCTGGGCCCAGGCAGTGTTGGTCAGTGCTGCTCAGCAGGCAGCACTGGACTGGACTGGATTACAGCTGATACAAGGTGTGAAGGAACAAGGGGTGGCTGTGGGCATGCACTTGCTGCCGCTGCCAGTGTTTATCTGCATGGCAGCAGGGCATTTGGGCGTTGCCAGGAAGGCGTTTTTATGTAGATTCCTCCTCTTTCAGCACTGCATTGTGGTGCAAGCAAAAGAAGCAAATCCTGTCTGGCTTCCTCTCCGGCCTTTATTCACCTCCCGTGTAGCTGTGAGTGTGTGAGCCTGCAGGGCCCCATGGAATTGCCTAGAAGTAGGCTGAATCGCTGCAAGGGCTGAACAGCAGTACCGGGCAGGCTCGGGCAACGCGCGGCCCGTTCGGGTTATCGCTTCTCGGCCTTTTGGCTAAGATCAAGTGTAGTATCTGTTCTTATCAGTTTAATATCTGATACGTCCCCTATCTGGGGACCATATATTAAATGGATTTTTAGAACAGGGAGATGGAAATAGAGCTTGCTCTGTCCACTCCACGCATTGACCTGGTATTGCAGTATTTCCAGGACCGGTGCACCCTTTCCTTATGTGTTGACTAAAAGCAGATTCCAAAAGTGTTTTTTGTCTTTGCTATTGTTTCTGTCTTTCTGAAGGGATCTCCCCTTTTAATCCCATTATTTCAACACCTGTTGGACAATGCATGAGTGATAATGAGCTCATTGATTAAATGCAATTAATGAATAGATTGCCACCTCTTGTTGTGTGTCGTCTGTGTTTCTGTGTTTCCGGCATTTCACATTGGAACACCTCATTCACCTTCCTTGTCTTCTCTCCGCCCTCCCTTTTAGGTAAGTTAAAGAGCTGCACCTGAGCCAGCCACTGATTGATTGATTGATTGATTGATTGATTGATTGATTGATTGATTGATTGATTGATTGATTGATGCAGCACAACAGTCAAATAGTGGAGTGGAGTAGGGGAACAGCAAACAGCCAATAAAGCAGCCCGCCCGCTCGCCTGCCCGCCACAATGGACCTACCTGTGTACACTAGATGGATGTGATGGAATGTACTGTCGTCCCTACATTTCAAGAAGAAGTAAGAATTGCAGTTGCAACAAAGCCTTGCTTGCCTACAAAGAGAGCAGCAATTTGGATTTGTTACTATGTTACCTAGAAGAATAACAAACTGTGCAAGGATGGAGGTTGTAGGAGCAAGGAGAAGTTGTCTGTAAAGTTGGTGGATGCCTATTTTCCATTTTGCAGTCCCTTGTCTCCCTCTTGTGGCCTCCTGGAGGCAACTAGCTGTGCAAAAAAAAGACAGCCTGGTGGCCGGCTGTTGCAGTGTTGCCCTGTCAGGCAACACTGAGTGACTGACTGAGCCTCACCGTCTTATATAAAGTTCAGACGGAACTTTGCACGTGTCATAGTGGAGCCCTCAGGATTCCAGAGCCAGCTTTCTGACATCATAATGGGGCCTCAGAGATAAAAGCCTGGGCCCAGGCAGTGTTGGTCAGTGCTGCTCAGCAGGCAGCACTGGACTGGACTGGATTACAGCTGATACAAGGTGTGAAGGAACAAGGGGTGGCTGTGGGCATGCACTTGCTGCCGCTGCCAGTGTTTATCTGCATGGCAGCAGGGCATTTGGGCGTTGCCAGGAAGGCGTTTTTATGTAGATTCCTCCTCTTTCAGCACTGCATTGTGGTGCAAGCAAAAGAAGCAAATCCTGTCTGGCTTCCTCTCCGGCCTTTATTCACCTCCCGTGTAGCTGTGAGTGTGTGAGCCTGCAGGGCCCCATGGAATTGCCTAGAAGTAGGCTGAATCGCTGCAAGGGCTGAACAGCAGTATCGGGCAGGCTCGGGCAACGCGCGGCCCGTTCGGGTTATCGCTTCTCGGCCTTTTGGCTAAGATCAAGTGTAGTATCTGTTCTTATCAGTTTAATATCTGATACGTCCCCTATCTGGGGACCATATATTAAATGGATTTTTAGAACAGGGAGATGGAAATAGAGCTTGCTCTGTCCACTCCACGCATTGACCTGGTATTGCAGTATTTCCAGGACCGGTGCACCCTTTCCTTATGTGTTGACTAAAAGCAGATTCCAAAAGTGTTTTTTGTCTTTGCTATTGTTTCTGTCTTTCTGAAGGGATCTCCCCTTTTAATCCCATTATTTCAACACCTGTTGGACAATGCATGAGTGATAATGAGCTCATTGATTAAATGCAATTAATGAATAGATTGCCACCTCTTGTTGTGTGTCGTCTGTGTTTCTGTGTTTCCGGCATTTCACATTGGAACACCTCATTCACCTTCCTTGTCTTCTCTCCGCCCTCCCTTTTAGGTAAGTTAAAGAGCTGCACCTGAGCCAGCCACTGATTGATTGATTGATTGATTGATTGATTGATTGATTGATTGATTGATGCAGCACAACAGTCAAATAGTGGAGTGGAGTAGGGGAACAGCAAACAGCCAATAAAGCAGCCCGCCCGCTCGCCTGCCCGCCACAATGGACCTACCTGTGTACACTAGATGGATGTGATGGAATGTACTGTCGTCCCTACATTTCAAGAAGAAGTAAGAATTGCAGTTGCAACAAAGCCTTGCTTGCCTACAAAGAGAGCAGCAATTTGGATTTGTTACTATGTTACCTAGAAGAATAACAAACTGTGCAAGGATGGAGGTTGTAGGAGCAAGGAGAAGTTGTCTGTAAAGTTGGTGGATGCCTATTTTCCATTTTGCAGTCCCTTGTCTCCCTCTTGTGGCCTCCTGGAGGCAACTAGCTGTGCAAAAAAAAGACAGCCTGGCGGCCGGCTGTTGCAGTGTTGCCCTCTCAGGCAACACTGAGTGACTGACTGAGCCTCACCGTCTTATATAAAGTTCAGACGGAACTTTGCACGTGTCATAGTGGAGCCCTCAGGATTCCAGAGCCAGCTTTCTGACATCATAATGGGGCCTCAGAGATAAAAGCCTGGGCCCAGGCAGTGTTGGTCAGTGCTGCTCAGCAGGCAGCACTGGACTGGACTGGATTACAGCTGATACAAGGTGTGAAGGAACAAGGGGTGGCTGTGGGCATGCACTTGCTGCCGCTGCCAGTGTTTATCTGCATGGCAGCAGGGCATTTGGGCGTTGCCAGGAAGGCGTTTTTATGTAGATTCCTCCTCTTTCAGCACTGCATTGTGGTGCAAGCAAAAGAAGCAAATCCTGTCTGGCTTCCTCTCCGGCCTTTATTCACCTCCCGTGTAGCTGTGAGTGTGTGAGCCTGCAGGGCCCCATGGAATTGCCTAGAAGTAGGCTGAATCGCTGCAAGGGCTGAACAGCAGTATCGGGCAGGCTCGGGCAACGCGCGGCCCGTTCGGGTTATCGCTTCTCGGCCTTTTGGCTAAGATCAAGTGTAGTATCTGTTCTTATCAGTTTAATATCTGATACGTCCCCTATCTGGGGACCATATATTAAATGGATTTTTAGAACAGGGAGATGGAAATAGAGCTTGCTCTGTCCACTCCACGCATTGACCTGGTATTGCAGTATTTCCAGGACCGGTGCACCCTTTCCTTATGTGTTGACTAAAAGCAGATTCCAAAAGTGTTTTTTGTCTTTGCTATTGTTTCTGTCTTTCTGAAGGGATCTCCCCTTTTAATCCCATTATTTCAACACCTGTTGGACAATGCATGAGTGATAATGAGCTCATTGATTAAATGCAATTAATGAATAGATTGCCACCTCTTGTTGTGTGTCGTCTGTGTTTCTGTGTTTCCGGCATTTCACATTGGAACACCTCATTCACCTTCCTTGTCTTCTCTCCGCCCTCCCTTTTAGGTAAGTTAAAGAGCTGCACCTGAGCCAGCCACTGATTGATTGATTGATTGATTGATTGATTGATGCAGCACAACAGTCAAATAGTGGAGTGGAGTAGGGGAACAGCAAACAGCCAATAAAGCAGCCCGCCCGCTCGCCTGCCCGCCACAATGGACCTACCTGTGTACACTAGATGGATGTGATGGAATGTACTGTCGTCCCTACATTTCAAGAAGAAGTAAGAATTGCAGTTGCAACAAAGCCTTGCTTGCCTACAAAGAGAGCAGCAATTTGGATTTGTTACTATGTTACCTAGAAGAATAACAAACTGTGCAAGGATGGAGGTTGTAGGAGCAAGGAGAAGTTGTCTGTAAAGTTGGTGGATGCCTATTTTCCATTTTGCAGTCCCTTGTCTCCCTCTTGTGGCCTCCTGGAGGCAACTAGCTGTGCAAAAAAAAGACAGCCTGGTGGCCGGCTGTTGCAGTGTTGCCCTCTCAGGCAACACTGAGTGACTGACTGAGCCTCACCGTCTTATATAAAGTTCAGACGGAACTTTGCACGTGTCATAGTGGAGCCCTCAGGATTCCAGAGCCAGCTTTCTGACATCATAATGGGGCCTCAGAGATAAAAGCCTGGGCCCAGGCAGTGTTGGTCAGTGCTGCTCAGCAGGCAGCACTGGACTGGACTGGATTACAGCTGATACAAGGTGTGAAGGAACAAGGGGTGGCTGTGGGCATGCACTTGCTGCCGCTGCCAGTGTTTATCTGCATGGCAGCAGGGCATTTGGGCGTTGCCAGGAAGGCGTTTTTATGTAGATTCCTCCTCTTTCAGCACTGCATTGTGGTGCAAGCAAAAGAAGCAAATCCTGTCTGGCTTCCTCTCCGGCCTTTATTCACCTCCCGTGTAGCTGTGAGTGTGTGAGCCTGCAGGGCCCCATGGAATTGCCTAGAAGTAGGCTGAATCGCTGCAAGGGCTGAACAGCAGTATCGGGCAGGCTCGGGCAACGCGCGGCCCGTTCGGGTTATCGCTTCTCGGCCTTTTGGCTAAGATCAAGTGTAGTATCTGTTCTTATCAGTTTAATATCTGATACGTCCCCTATCTGGGGACCATATATTAAATGGATTTTTAGAACAGGGAGATGGAAATAGAGCTTGCTCTGTCCACTCCACGCATTGACCTGGTATTGCAGTATTTCCAGGACCGGTGCACCCTTTCCTTATGTGTTGACTAAAAGCAGATTCCAAAAGTGTTTTTTGTCTTTGCTATTGTTTCTGTCTTTCTGAAGGGATCTCCCCTTTTAATCCCATTATTTCAACACCTGTTGGACAATGCATGAGTGATAATGAGCTCATTGATTAAATGCAATTAATGAATAGATTGCCACCTCTTGTTGTGTGTCGTCTGTGTTTCTGTGTTTCCGGCATTTCACATTGGAACACCTCATTCACCTTCCTTGTCTTCTCTCCGCCCTCCCTTTTAGGTAAGTTAAAGAGCTGCACCTGAGCCAGCCACTGATTGATTGATTGATTGATTGATTGATTGATTGATTGATTGATTGATTGATTGATGCAGCACAACAGTCAAATAGTGGAGTGGAGTAGGGGAACAGCAAACAGCCAATAAAGCAGCCCGCCCGCTCGCCTGCCCGCCACAATGGACCTACCTGTGTACACTAGATGGATGTGATGGAATGTACTGTCGTCCCTACATTTCAAGAAGAAGTAAGAATTGCAGTTGCAACAAAGCCTTGCTTGCCTACAAAGAGAGCAGCAATTTGGATTTGTTACTATGTTACCTAGAAGAATAACAAACTGTGCAAGGATGGAGGTTGTAGGAGCAAGGAGAAGTTGTCTGTAAAGTTGGTGGATGCCTATTTTCCATTTTGCAGTCCCTTGTCTCCCTCTTGTGGCCTCCTGGAGGCAACTAGCTGTGCAAAAAAAAGACAGCCTGGCGGCCGGCTGTTGCAGTGTTGCCCTCTCAGGCAACACTGAGTGACTGACTGAGCCTCACCGTCTTATATAAAGTTCAGACGGAACTTTGCACGTGTCATAGTGGAGCCCTCAGGATTCCAGAGCCAGCTTTCTGACATCATAATGGGGCCTCAGAGATAAAAGCCTGGGCCCAGGCAGTGTTGGTCAGTGCTGCTCAGCAGGCAGCACTGGACTGGACTGGATTACAGCTGATACAAGGTGTGAAGGAACAAGGGGTGGCTGTGGGCATGCACTTGCTGCCGCTGCCAGTGTTTATCTGCATGGCAGCAGGGCATTTGGGCGTTGCCAGGAAGGCGTTTTTATGTAGATTCCTCCTCTTTCAGCACTGCATTGTGGTGCAAGCAAAAGAAGCAAATCCTGTCTGGCTTCCTCTCCGGCCTTTATTCACCTCCCGTGTAGCTGTGAGTGTGTGAGCCTGCAGGGCCCCATGGAATTGCCTAGAAGTAGGCTGAATCGCTGCAAGGGCTGAACAGCAGTATCGGGCAGGCTCGGGCAACGCGCGGCCCGTTCGGGTTATCGCTTCTCGGCCTTTTGGCTAAGATCAAGTGTAGTATCTGTTCTTATCAGTTTAATATCTGATACGTCCCCTATCTGGGGACCATATATTAAATGGATTTTTAGAACAGGGAGATGGAAATAGAGCTTGCTCTGTCCACTCCACGCATTGACCTGGTATTGCAGTATTTCCAGGACCGGTGCACCCTTTCCTTATGTGTTGACTAAAAGCAGATTCCAAAAGTGTTTTTTGTCTTTGCTATTGTTTCTGTCTTTCTGAAGGGATCTCCCCTTTTAATCCCATTATTTCAACACCTGTTGGACAATGCATGAGTGATAATGAGCTCATTGATTAAATGCAATTAATGAATAGATTGCCACCTCTTGTTGTGTGTCGTCTGTGTTTCTGTGTTTCCGGCATTTCACATTGGAACACCTCATTCACCTTCCTTGTCTTCTCTCCGCCCTCCCTTTTAGGTAAGTTAAAGAGCTGCACCTGAGCCAGCCACTGATTGATTGATTGATTGATTGATTGATTGATTGATTGATTGATTGATTGATGCAGCACAACAGTCAAATAGTGGAGTGGAGTAGGGGAACAGCAAACAGCCAATAAAGCAGCCCGCCCGCTCGCCTGCCCGCCACAATGGACCTACCTGTGTACACTAGATGGATGTGATGGAATGTACTGTCGTCCCTACATTTCAAGAAGAAGTAAGAATTGCAGTTGCAACAAAGCCTTGCTTGCCTACAAAGAGAGCAGCAATTTGGATTTGTTACTATGTTACCTAGAAGAATAACAAACTGTGCAAGGATGGAGGTTGTAGGAGCAAGGAGAAGTTGTCTGTAAAGTTGGTGGATGCCTATTTTCCATTTTGCAGTCCCTTGTCTCCCTCTTGTGGCCTCCTGGAGGCAACTAGCTGTGCAAAAAAAAGACAGCCTGACGGCCGGCTGTTGCAGTGTTGCCCTCTCAGGCAACACTGAGTGACTGACTGAGCCTCACCGTCTTATATAAAGTTCAGACGGAACTTTGCACGTGTCATAGTGGAGCCCTCAGGATTCCAGAGCCAGCTTTCTGACATCATAATGGGGCCTCAGAGATAAAAGCCTGGGCCCAGGCAGTGTTGGTCAGTGCTGCTCAGCAGGCAGCACTGGACTGGACTTGATTACAGCTGATACAAGGTGTGAAGGAACAAGGGGTGGCTGTGGGCATGCACTTGCTGCCGCTGCCAGTGTTTATCTGCATGGCAGCAGGGCATTTGGGCGTTGCCAGGAAGGCGTTTTTATGTAGATTCCTCCTCTTTCAGCACTGCATTGTGGTGCAAGCAAAAGAAGCAAATCCTGTCTGGCTTCCTCTCCGGCCTTTATTCACCTCCCGTGTAGCTGTGAGTGTGTGAGCCTGCAGGGCCCCATGGAATTGCCTAGAAGTAGGCTGAATCGCTGCAAGGGCTGAACAGCAGTATCGGGCAGGCTCGGGCAACGCGCGGCCCGTTCGGGTTATCGCTTCTCGGCCTTTTGGCTAAGATCAAGTGTAGTATCTGTTCTTATCAGTTTAATATCTGATACGTCCCCTATCTGGGGACCATATATTAAATGGATTTTTAGAACAGGGAGATGGAAATAGAGCTTGCTCTGTCCACTCCACGCATTGACCTGGTATTGCAGTATTTCCAGGACCGGTGCACCCTTTCCTTATGTGTTGACTAAAAGCAGATTCCAAAAGTGTTTTTTGTCTTTGCTATTGTTTCTGTCTTTCTGAAGGGATCTCCCCTTTTAATCCCATTATTTCAACACCTGTTGGACAATGCATGAGTGATAATGAGCTCATTGATTAAATGCAATTAATGAATAGATTGCCACCTCTTGTTGTGTGTCGTCTGTGTTTCTGTGTTTCCGGCATTTCACATTGGAACACCTCATTCACCTTCCTTGTCTTCTCTCCGCCCTCCCTTTTAGGTAAGTTAAAGAGCTGCACCTGAGCCAGCCACTGATTGATTGATTGATTGATTGATTGATTGATTGATGCAGCACAACAGTCAAATAGTGGAGTGGAGTAGGGGAACAGCAAACAGCCAATAAAGCAGCCCGCCCGCTCGCCTGCCCGCCACAATGGACCTACCTGTGTACACTAGATGGATGTGATGGAATGTACTGTCGTCCCTACATTTCAAGAAGAAGTAAGAATTGCAGTTGCAACAAAGCCTTGCTTGCCTACAAAGAGAGCAGCAATTTGGATTTGTTACTATGTTACCTAGAAGAATAACAAACTGTGCAAGGATGGAGGTTGTAGGAGCAAGGAGAAGTTGTCTGTAAAGTTGGTGGATGCCTATTTTCCATTTTGCAGTCCCTTGTCTCGGCCTCCTGGAGGCAACTAGCTGTGCAAAAAAAAGACAGCCTGGTGGCCGGCTGTTGCAGTGTTGCCCTCTCAGGCAACACTGAGTGACTGACTGAGCCTCACCGTCTTATATAAAGTTCAGACGGAACTTTGCACGTGTCATAGTGGAGCCCTCAGGATTCCAGAGCCAGCTTTCTGACATCATAATGGGGCCTCAGAGATAAAAGCCTGGGCCCAGGCAGTGTTGGTCAGTGCTGCTCAGCAGGCAGCACTGGACTGGACTGGATTACAGCTGATACAAGGTGTGAAGGAACAAGGGGTGGCTGTGGGCATGCACTTGCTGCCGCTGCCAGTGTTTATCTGCATGGCAGCAGGGCATTTGGGCGTTGCCAGGAAGGCGTTTTTATGTAGATTCCTCCTCTTTCAGCACTGCATTGTGGTGCAAGCAAAAGAAGCAAATCCTGTCTGGCTTCCTCTCCGGCCTTTATTCACCTCCCGTGTAGCTGTGAGTGTGTGAGCCTGCAGGGCCCCATGGAATTGCCTAGAAGTAGGCTGAATCGCTGCAAGGGCTGAACAGCAGTATCGGGCAGGCTCGGGCAACGCGCGGCCCGTTCGGGTTATCGCTTCTCGGCCTTTTGGCTAAGATCAAGTGTAGTATCTATTCTTATCAGTTTAATATCTGATACGTCCCCTATCTGGGGACCATATATTAAATGGATTTTTAGAACAGGGAGATGGAAATAGAGCTTGCTCTGTCCACTCCACGCATTGACCTGGTATTGCAGTATTTCCAGGACCGGTGCACCCTTTCCTTATGTGTTGACTAAAAGCAGATTCCAAAAGTGTTTTTTGTCTTTGCTATTGTTTCTGTCTTTCTGAAGGGATCTCCCCTTTTAATCCCATTATTTCAACACCTGTTGGACAATGCATGAGTGATAATGAGCTCATTGATTAAATGCAATTAATGAATAGATTGCCACCTCTTGTTGTGTGTCGTCTGTGTTTCTGTGTTTCCGGCATTTCACATTGGAACACCTCATTCACCTTCCTTGTCTTCTCTCCGCCCTCCCTTTTAGGTAAGTTAAAGAGCTGCACCTGAGCCAGCCACTGATTGATTGATTGATTGATTGATTGATTGATTGATTGATGCAGCACAACAGTCAAATAGTGGAGTGGAGTAGGGGAACAGCAAACAGCCAATAAAGCAGCCCGCCCGCTCGCCTGCCCGCCACAATGGACCTACCTGTGTACACTAGATGGATGTGATGGAATGTACTGTCGTCCCTACATTTCAAGAAGAAGTAAGAATTGCAGTTGCAACAAAGCCTTGCTTGCCTACAAAGAGAGCAGCAATTTGGATTTGTTACTATGTTACCTAGAAGAATAACAAACTGTGCAAGGATGGAGGTTGTAGGAGCAAGGAGAAGTTGTCTGTAAAGTTGGTGGATGCCTATTTTCCATTTTGCAGTCCCTTGTCTCCCTCTTGTGGCCTCCTGGAGGCAACTAGCTGTGCAAAAAAAAGACAGCCTGGCGGCCGGCTGTTGCAGTGTTGCCCTCTCAGGCAACACTGAGTGACTGACTGAGCCTCACCGTCTTATATAAAGTTCAGACGGAACTTTGCACGTGTCATAGTGGAGCCCTCAGGATTCCAGAGCCAGCTTTCTGACATCATAATGGGGCCTCAGAGATAAAAGCCTGGGCCCAGGCAGTGTTGGTCAGTGCTGCTCAGCAGGCAGCACTGGACTGGACTGGATTACAGCTGATACAAGGTGTGAAGGAACAAGGGGTGGCTGTGGGCATGCACTTGCTGCCGCTGCCAGTGTTTATCTGCATGGCAGCAGGGCATTTGGGCGTTGCCAGGAAGGCGTTTTTATGTAGATTCCTCCTCTTTCAGCACTGCATTGTGGTGCAAGCAAAAGAAGCAAATCCTGTCTGGCTTCCTCTCCGGCCTTTATTCACCTCCCGTGTAGCTGTGAGTGTGTGAGCCTGCAGGGCCCCATGGAATTGCCTAGAAGTAGGCTGAATCGCTGCAAGGGCTGAACAGCAGTATCGGGCAGGCTCGGGCAACGCGCGGCCCGTTCGGGTTATCGCTTCTCGGCCTTTTGGCTAAGATCAAGTGTAGTATCTGTTCTTATCAGTTTAATATCTGATACGTCCCCTATCTGGGGACCATATATTAAATGGATTTTTAGAACAGGGAGATGGAAATAGAGCTTGCTCTGTCCACTCCACGCATTGACCTGGTATTGCAGTATTTCCAGGACCGGTGCACCCTTTCCTTATGTGTTGACTAAAAGCAGATTCCAAAAGTGTTTTTTGTCTTTGCTATTGTTTCTGTCTTTCTGAAGGGATCTCCCCTTTTAATCCCATTATTTCAACACCTGTTGGACAATGCATGAGTGATAATGAGCTCATTGATTAAATGCAATTAATGAATAGATTGCCACCTCTTGTTGTGTGTCGTCTGTGTTTCTGTGTTTCCGGCATTTCACATTGGAACACCTCATTCACCTTCCTTGTCTTCTCTCCGCCCTCCCTTTTAGGTAAGTTAAAGAGCTGCACCTGAGCCAGCCACTGATTGATTGATTGATTGATTGATTGATTGATTGATTGATTGATTGATTGATTGATTGATGCAGCACAACAGTCAAATAGTGGAGTGGAGTAGGGGAACAGCAAACAGCCAATAAAGCAGCCCGCCCGCTCGCCTGCCCGCCACAATGGACCTACCTGTGTACACTAGATGGATGTGATGGAATGTACTGTCGTCCCTACATTTCAAGAAGAAGTAAGAATTGCAGTTGCAACAAAGCCTTGCTTGCCTACAAAGAGAGCAGCAATTTGGATTTGTTACTATGTTACCTAGAAGAATAACAAACTGTGCAAGGATGGAGGTTGTAGGAGCAAGGAGAAGTTGTCTGTAAAGTTGGTGGATGCCTATTTTCCATTTTGCAGTCCCTTGTCTCCCTCTTGTGGCCTCCTGGAGGCAACTAGCTGTGCAAAAAAAAGACAGCCTGGCGGCCGGCTGTTGCAGTGTTGCCCTCTCAGGCAACACTGAGTGACTGACTGAGCCTCACCGTCTTATATAAAGTTCAGACGGAACTTTGCACGTGTCATAGTGGAGCCCTCAGGATTCCAGAGCCAGCTTTCTGACATCATAATGGGGCCTCAGAGATAAAAGCCTGGGCCCAGGCAGTGTTGGTCAGTGCTGCTCAGCAGGCAGCACTGGACTGGACTGGATTACAGCTGATACAAGGTGTGAAGGAACAAGGGGTGGCTGTGGGCATGCACTTGCTGCCGCTGCCAGTGTTTATCTGCATGGCAGCAGGGCATTTGGGCGTTGCCAGGAAGGCGTTTTTATGTAGATTCCTCCTCTTTCAGCACTGCATTGTGGTGCAAGCAAAAGAAGCAAATCCTGTCTGGCTTCCTCTCCGGCCTTTATTCACCTCCCGTGTAGCTGTGAGTGTGTGAGCCTGCAGGGCCCCATGGAATTGCCTAGAAGTAGGCTGAATCGCTGCAAGGGCTGAACAGCAGTATCGGGCAGGCTCGGGCAACGCGCGGCCCGTTCGGGTTATCGCTTCTCGGCCTTTTGGCTAAGATCAAGTGTAGTATCTGTTCTTATCAGTTTAATATCTGATACGTCCCCTATCTGGGGACCATATATTAAATGGATTTTTAGAACAGGGAGATGGAAATAGAGCTTGCTCTGTCCACTCCACGCATTGACCTGGTATTGCAGTATTTCCAGGACCGGTGCACCCTTTCCTTATGTGTTGACTAAAAGCAGATTCCAAAAGTGTTTTTTGTCTTTGCTATTGTTTCTGTCTTTCTGAAGGGATCTCCCCTTTTAATCCCATTATTTCAACACCTGTTGGACAATGCATGAGTGATAATGAGCTCATTGATTAAATGCAATTAATGAATAGATTGCCACCTCTTGTTGTGTGTCGTCTGTGTTTCTGTGTTTCCGGCATTTCACATTGGAACACCTCATTCACCTTCCTTGTCTTCTCTCCGCCCTCCCTTTTAGGTAAGTTAAAGAGCTGCACCTGAGCCAGCCACTGATTGATTGATTGATTGATTGATTGATTGATTGATTGATTGATTGATTGATTGATTGATGCAGCACAACAGTCAAATAGTGGAGTGGAGTAGGGGAACAGCAAACAGCCAATAAAGCAGCCCGCCCGCTCGCCTGCCCGCCACAATGGACCTACCTGTGTACACTAGATGGATGTGATGGAATGTACTGTCGTCCCTACATTTCAAGAAGAAGTAAGAATTGCAGTTGCAACAAAGCCTTGCTTGCCTACAAAGAGAGCAGCAATTTGGATTTGTTACTATGTTACCTAGAAGAATAACAAACTGTGCAAGGATTGAGGTTGTAGGAGCAAGGAGAAGTTGTCTGTAAAGTTGGTGGATGCCTATTTTCCATTTTGCAGTCCCTTGTCTCCCTCTTGTGGCCTCCTGGAGGCAACTAGCTGTGCAAAAAAAAGACAGCCTGGCGGCCGGCTGTTGCAGTGTTGCCCTCTCAGGCAACACTGAGTGACTGACTGAGCCTCACCGTCTTATATAAAGTTCAGACGGAACTTTGCACGTGTCATAGTGGAGCCCTCAGGATTCCAGAGCCAGCTTTCTGACATCATAATGGGGCCTCAGAGATAAAAGCCTGGGCCCAGGCAGTGTTGGTCAGTGCTGCTCAGCAGGCAGCACTGGACTGGACTGGATTACAGCTGATACAAGGTGTGAAGGAACAAGGGGTGGCTGTGGGCATGCACTTGCTGCCGCTGCCAGTGTTTATCTGCATGGCAGCAGGGCATTTGGGCGTTGCCAGGAAGGCGTTTTTATGTAGATTCCTCCTCTTTCAGCACTGCATTGTGGTGCAAGCAAAAGAAGCAAATCCTGTCTGGCTTCCTCTCCGGCCTTTATTCACCTCCCGTGTAGCTGTGAGTGTGTGAGCCTGCAGGGCCCCATGGAATTGCCTAGAAGTAGGCTGAATCGCTGCAAGGGCTGAACAGCAGTATCGGGCAGGCTCGGGCAACGCGCGGCCCGTTCGGGTTATCGCTTCTCGGCCTTTTGGCTAAGATCAAGTGTAGTATCTGTTCTTATCAGTTTAATATCTGATACGTCCCCTATCTGGGGACCATATATTAAATGGATTTTTAGAACAGGGAGATGGAAATAGAGCTTGCTCTGTCCACTCCACGCATTGACCTGGTATTGCAGTATTTCCAGGACCGGTGCACCCTTTCCTTATGTGTTGACTAAAAGCAGATTCCAAAAGTGTTTTTTGTCTTTGCTATTGTTTCTGTCTTTCTGAAGGGATCTCCCCTTTTAATCCCATTATTTCAACACCTGTTGGACAATGCATGAGTGATAATGAGCTCATTGATTAAATGCAATTAATGAATAGATTGCCACCTCTTGTTGTGTGTCGTCTGTGTTTCTGTGTTTCCGGCATTTCACATTGGAACACCTCATTCACCTTCCTTGTCTTCTCTCCGCCCTCCCTTTTAGGTAAGTTAAAGAGCTGCACCTGAGCCAGCCACTGATTGATTGATTGATTGATTGATTGATTGATTGATTGATTGATTGATGCAGCACAACAGTCAAATAGTGGAGTGGAGTAGGGGAACAGCAAACAGCCAATAAAGCAGCCCGCCCGCTCGCCTGCCCGCCACAATGGACCTACCTGTGTACACTAGATGGATGTGATGGAATGTACTGTCGTCCCTACATTTCAAGAAGAAGTAAGAATTGCAGTTGCAACAAAGCCTTGCTTGCCTACAAAGAGAGCAGCAATTTGGATTTGTTACTATGTTACCTAGAAGAATAACAAACTGTGCAAGGATGGAGGTTGTAGGAGCAAGGAGAAGTTGTCTGTAAAGTTGGTGGATGCCTATTTTCCATTTTGCAGTCCCTTGTCTCCCTCTTGTGGCCTCCTGGAGGCAACTAGCTGTGCAAAAAAAAGACAGCCTGGTGGCCGGCTGTTGCAGTGTTGCCCTCTCAGGCAACACTGAGTGACTGACTGAGCCTCACCGTCTTATATAAAGTTCAGACGGAACTTTGCACGTGTCATAGTGGAGCCCTCAGGATTCCAGAGCCAGCTTTCTGACATCATAATGGGGCCTCAGAGATAAAAGCCTGGGCCCAGGCAGTGTTGGTCAGTGCTGCTCAGCAGGCAGCACTGGACTGGACTGGATTACAGCTGATACAAGGTGTGAAGGAACAAGGGGTGGCTGTGGGCATGCACTTGCTGCCGCTGCCAGTGTTTATCTGCATGGCAGCAGGGCATTTGGGCGTTGCCAGGAAGGCGTTTTTATGTAGATTCCTCCTCTTTCAGCACTGCATTGTGGTGCAAGCAAAAGAAGCAAATCCTGTCTGGCTTCCTCTCCGGCCTTTATTCACCTCCCGTGTAGCTGTGAGTGTGTGAGCCTGCAGGGCCCCATGGATTTGCCTAGAAGTAGGCTGAATCGCTGCAAGGGCTGAACAGCAGTATCGGGCAGGCTCGGGCAACGCGCGGCACGTTCGGGTTATCGCTTCTCGGCCTTTTGGCTAAGATCAAGTGTAGTATCTGTTCTTATCAGTTTAATATCTGATACGTCCCCTATCTGGGGACCATATATTAAATGGATTTTTAGAACAGGGAGATGGAAATAGAGCTTGCTCTGTCCACTCCACGCATTGACCTGGTATTGCAGTATTTCCAGGACCGGTGCACCCTTTCCTTATGTGTTGACTAAAAGCAGATTCCAAAAGTGTTTTTTGTCTTTGCTATTGTTTCTGTCTTTCTGAAGGGATCTCCCCTTTTAATCCCATTATTTCAACACCTGTTGGACAATGCATGAGTGATAATGAGCTCATTGATTAAATGCAATTAATGAATAGATTGCCACCTCTTGTTGTGTGTCGTCTGTGTTTCTGTGTTTCCGGCATTTCACATTGGAACACCTCATTCACCTTCCTTGTCTTCTCTCCGCCCTCCCTTTTAGGTAAGTTAAAGAGCTGCACCTGAGCCAGCCACTGATTGATTGATTGATTGATTGATTGATTGATTGATTGATTGATTGATTGATTGATTGATTGATTGATTGATTGATTGATTGATGCAGCACAACAGTCAAATAGTGGAGTGGAGTAGGGGAACAGCAAACAGCCAATAAAGCAGCCCGCCCGCTCGCCTGCCCGCCACAATGGACCTACCTGTGTACACTAGATGGATGTGATGGAATGTACTGTCGTCCCTACATTTCAAGAAGAAGTAAGAATTGCAGTTGCAACAAAGCCTTGCTTGCCTACAAAGAGAGCAGCAATTTGGATTTGTTACTATGTTACCTAGAAGAATAACAAACTGTGCAAGGATGGAGGTTGTAGGAGCAAGGAGAAGTTGTCTGTAAAGTTGGTGGATGCCTATTTTCCATTTTGCAGTCCCTTGTCTCCCTCTTGTGGCCTCCTGGAGGCAACTAGCTGTGCAAAAAAAAGACAGCCTGGCGGCCGGCTGTTGCAGTGTTGCCCTCTCAGGCAACACTGAGTGACTGACTGAGCCTCACCGTCTTATATAAAGTTCAGACGGAACTTTGCACGTGTCATAGTGGAGCCCTCAGGATTCCAGAGCCAGCTTTCTGACATCATAATGGGGCCTCAGAGATAAAAGCCTGGGCCCAGGCAGTGTTGGTCAGTGCTGCTCAGCAGGCAGCACTGGACTGGACTGGATTACAGCTGATACAAGGTGTGAAGGAACAAGGGGTGGCTGTGGGCATGCACTTGCTGCCGCTGCCAGTGTTTATCTGCATGGCAGCAGGGCATTTGGGCGTTGCCAGGAAGGCGTTTTTATGTAGATTCCTCCTCTTTCAGCACTGCATTGTGGTGCAAGCAAAAGAAGCAAATCCTGTCTGGCTTCCTCTCCGGCCTTTATTCACCTCCCGTGTAGCTGTGAGTGTGTGAGCCTGCAGGGCCCCATGGAATTGCCTAGAAGTAGGCTGAATCGCTGCAAGGGCTGAACAGCAGTATCGGGCAGGCTCGGGCAACGCGCGGCCCGTTCGGGTTATCGCTTCTCGGCCTTTTGGCTAAGATCAAGTGTAGTATCTGTTCTTATCAGTTTAATATCTGATACGTCCCCTATCTGGGGACCATATATTAAATGGATTTTTAGAACAGGGAGATGGAAATAGAGCTTGCTCTGTCCACTCCACGCATTGACCTGGTATTGCAGTATTTCCAGGACCGGTGCACCCTTTCCTTATGTGTTGACTAAAAGCAGATTCCAAAAGTGTTTTTTGTCTTTGCTATTGTTTCTGTCTTTCTGAAGGGATCTCCCCTTTTAATCCCATTATTTCAACACCTGTTGGACAATGCATGAGTGATAATGAGCTCATTGATTAAATGCAATTAATGAATAGATTGCCACCTCTTGTTGTGTGTCGTCTGTGTTTCTGTGTTTCCGGCATTTCACATTGGAACACCTCATTCACCTTCCTTGTCTTCTCTCCGCCCTCCCTTTTAGGTAAGTTAAAGAGCTGCACCTGAGCCAGCCACTGATTGATTGATTGATTGATTGATTGATTGATTGATTGATTGATTGATTGATGCAGCACAACAGTCAAATAGTGGAGTGGAGTAGGGGAACAGCAAACAGCCAATAAAGCAGCCCGCCCGCTCGCCTGCCCGCCACAATGGACCTACCTGTGTACACTAGATGGATGTGATGGAATGTACTGTCGTCCCTACATTTCAAGAAGAAGTAAGAATTGCAGTTGCAACAAAGCCTTGCTTGCCTACAAAGAGAGCAGCAATTTGGATTTGTTACTATGTTACCTAGAAGAATAACAAACTGTGCAAGGATGGAGGTTGTAGGAGCAAGGAGAAGTTGTCTGTAAAGTTGGTGGATGCCTATTTTCCATTTTGCAGTCCCTTGTCTCCCTCTTGTGGCCTCCTGGAGGCAACTAGCTGTGCAAAAAAAAGACAGCCTGGCGGCCGGCTGTTGCAGTGTTGCCCTCTCAGGCAACACTGAGTGACTGACTGAGCCTCACCGTCTTATATAAAGTTCAGACGGAACTTTGCACGTGTCATAGTGGAGCCCTCAGGATTCCAGAGCCAGCTTTCTGACATCATAATGGGGCCTCAGAGATAAAAGCCTGGGCCCAGGCAGTGTTGGTCAGTGCTGCTCAGCAGGCAGCACTGGACTGGACTGGATTACAGCTGATACAAGGTGTGAAGGAACAAGGGGTGGCTGTGGGCATGCACTTGCTGCCGCTGCCAGTGTTTATCTGCATGGCAGCAGGGCATTTGGGCGTTGCCAGGAAGGCGTTTTTATGTAGATTCCTCCTCTTTCAGCACTGCATTGTGGTGCAAGCAAAAGAAGCAAATCCTGTCTGGCTTCCTCTCCGGCCTTTATTCACCTCCCGTGTAGCTGTGAGTGTGTGAGCCTGCAGGGCCCCATGGAATTGCCTAGAAGTAGGCTGAATCGCTGCAAGGGCTGAACAGCAGTATCGGGCAGGCTCGGGCAACGCGCGGCCCGTTCGGGTTATCGCTTCTCGGCCTTTTGGCTAAGATCAAGTGTAGTATCTGTTCTTATCAGTTTAATATCTGATACGTCCCCTATCTGGGGACCATATATTAAATGGATTTTTAGAACAGGGAGATGGAAATAGAGCTTGCTCTGTCCACTCCACGCATTGACCTGGTATTGCAGTATTTCCAGGACCGGTGCACCCTTTCCTTATGTGTTGACTAAAAGCAGATTCCAAAAGTGTTTTTTGTCTTTGCTATTGTTTCTGTCTTTCTGAAGGGATCTCCCCTTTTAATCCCATTATTTCAACACCTGTTGGACAATGCATGAGTGATAATGAGCTCATTGATTAAATGCAATTAATGAATAGATTGCCACCTCTTGTTGTGTGTCGTCTGTGTTTCTGTGTTTCCGGCATTTCACATTGGAACACCTCATTCACCTTCCTTGTCTTCTCTCCGCCCTCCCTTTTAGGTAAGTTAAAGAGCTGCACCTGAGCCAGCCACTGATTGATTGATTGATTGATTGATTGATTGATTGATGCAGCACAACAGTCAAATAGTGGAGTGGAGTAGGGGAACAGCAAACAGCCAATAAAGCAGCCCGCCCGCTCGCCTGCCCGCCACAATGGACCTACCTGTGTACACTAGATGGATGTGATGGAATGTACTGTCGTCCCTACATTTCAAGAAGAAGTAAGAATTGCAGTTGCAACAAAGCCTTGCTTGCCTACAAAGAGAGCAGCAATTTGGATTTGTTACTATGTTACCTAGAAGAATAACAAACTGTGCAAGGATGGAGGTTGTAGGAGCAAGGAGAAGTTGTCTGTAAAGTTGGTGGATGCCTATTTTCCATTTTGCAGTCCCTTGTCTCCCTCTTGTGGCCTCCTGGAGGCAACTAGCTGTGCAAAAAAAAGACAGCCTGGCGGCCGGCTGTTGCAGTGTTGCCCTCTCAGGCAACACTGAGTGACTGACTGAGCCTCACCGTCTTATATAAAGTTCAGACGGAACTTTGCACGTGTCATAGTGGAGCCCTCAGGATTCCAGAGCCAGCTTTCTGACATCATAATGGGGCCTCAGAGATAAAAGCCTGGGCCCAGGCAGTGTTGGTCAGTGCTGCTCAGCAGGCAGCACTGGACTGGACTGGATTACAGCTGATACAAGGTGTGAAGGAACAAGGGGTGGCTGTGGGCATGCACTTGCTGCCGCTGCCAGTGTTTATCTGCATGGCAGCAGGGCATTTGGGCGTTGCCAGGAAGGCGTTTTTATGTAGATTCCTCCTCTTTCAGCACTGCATTGTGGTGCAAGCAAAAGAAGCAAATCCTGTCTGGCTTCCTCTCCGGCCTTTATTCACCTCCCGTGTAGCTGTGAGTGTGTGAGCCTGCAGGGCCCCATGGAATTGCCTAGAAGTAGGCTGAATCGCTGCAAGGGCTGAACAGCAGTATCGGGCAGGCTCGGGCAACGCGCGGCCCGTTCGGGTTATCGCTTCTCGGCCTTTTGGCTAAGATCAAGTGTAGTATCTGTTCTTATCAGTTTAATATCTGATACGTCCCCTATCTGGGGACCATATATTAAATGGATTTTTAGAACAGGGAGATGGAAATAGAGCTTGCTCTGTCCACTCCACGCATTGACCTGGTATTGCAGTATTTCCAGGACCGGTGCACCCTTTCCTTATGTGTTGACTAAAAGCAGATTCCAAAAGTGTTTTTTGTCTTTGCTATTGTTTCTGTCTTTCTGAAGGGATCTCCCCTTTTAATCCCATTATTTCAACACCTGTTGGACAATGCATGAGTGATAATGAGCTCATTGATTAAATGCAATTAATGAATAGATTGCCACCTCTTGTTGTGTGTCGTCTGTGTTTCTGTGTTTCCGGCATTTCACATTGGAACACCTCATTCACCTTCCTTGTCTTCTCTCCGCCCTCCCTTTTAGGTAAGTTAAAGAGCTGCACCTGAGCCAGTCACTGATTGATTGATTGATTGATTGATTGATTGATTGATTGATTGATTGATTGATTGATGCAGCACAACAGTCAAATAGTGGAGTGGAGTAGGGGAACAGCAAACAGCCAATAAAGCAGCCCGCCCGCTCGCCTGCCCGCCACAATGGACCTACCTGTGTACACTAGATGGATGTGATGGAATGTACTGTCGTCCCTACATTTCAAGAAGAAGTAAGAATTGCAGTTGCAACAAAGCCTTGCTTGCCTACAAAGAGAGCAGCAATTTGGATTTGTTACTATGTTACCTAGAAGAATAACAAACTGTGCAAGGATGGAGGTTGTAGGAGCAAGGAGAAGTTGTCTGTAAAGTTGGTGGATGCCTATTTTCCATTTTGCAGTCCCTTGTCTCCCTCTTGTGGCCTCCTGGAGGCAACTAGCTGTGCAAAAAAAAGACAGCCTGGCGGCCGGCTGTTGCAGTGTTGCCCTCTCAGGCAACACTGAGTGACTGACTGAGCCTCACCGTCTTATATAAAGTTCAGACGGAACTTTGCACGTGTCATAGTGGAGCCCTCAGGATTCCAGAGCCAGCTTTCTGACATCATAATGGGGCCTCAGAGATAAAAGCCTGGGCCCAGGCAGTGTTGGTCAGTGCTGCTCAGCAGGCAGCACTGGACTGGACTGGATTACAGCTGATACAAGGTGTGAAGGAACAAGGGGTGGCTGTGGGCATGCACTTGCTGCCGCTGCCAGTGTTTATCTGCATGGCAGCAGGGCATTTGGGCGTTGCCAGGAAGGCGTTTTTATGTAGATTCCTCCTCTTTCAGCACTGCATTGTGGTGCAAGCAAAAGAAGCAAATCCTGTCTGGCTTCCTCTCCGGCCTTTATTCACCTCCCGTGTAGCTGTGAGTGTGTGAGCCTGCAGGGCCCCATGGAATTGCCTAGAAGTAGGCTGAATCGCTGCAAGGGCTGAACAGCAGTATCGGGCAGGCTCGGGCAACGCGCGGCCCGTTCGGGTTATCGCTTCTCGGCCTTTTGGCTAAGATCAAGTGTAGTATCTGTTCTTATCAGTTTAATATCTGATACGTCCCCTATCTGGGGACCATATATTAAATGGATTTTTAGAACAGGGAGATGGAAATAGAGCTTGCTCTGTCCACTCCACGCATTGACCTGGTATTGCAGTATTTCCAGGACCGGTGCACCCTTTCCTTATGTGTTGACTAAAAGCAGATTCCAAAAGTGTTTTTTGTCTTTGCTATTGTTTCTGTCTTTCTGAAGGGATCTCCCCTTTTAATCCCATTATTTCAACACCTGTTGGACAATGCATGAGTGATAATGAGCTCATTGATTAAATGCAATTAATGAATAGATTGCCACCTCTTGTTGTGTGTCGTCTGTGTTTCTGTGTTTCCGGCATTTCACATTGGAACACCTCATTCACCTTCCTTGTCTTCTCTCCGCCCTCCCTTTTAGGTAAGTTAAAGAGCTGCACCTGAGCCAGCCACTGATTGATTGATTGATTGATTGATTGATTGATTGATTGATGCAGCACAACAGTCAAATAGTGGAGTGGAGTAGGGGAACAGCAAACAGCCAATAAAGCAGCCCGCCCGCTCGCCTGCCCGCCACAATGGACCTACCTGTGTACACTAGATGGATGTGATGGAATGTACTGTCGTCCCTACATTTCAAGAAGAAGTAAGAATTGCAGTTGCAACAAAGCCTTGCTTGCCTACAAAGAGAGCAGCAATTTGGATTTGTTACTATGTTACCTAGAAGAATAACAAACTGTGCAAGGATGGAGGTTGTAGGAGCAAGGAGAAGTTGTCTGTAAAGTTGGTGGATGCCTATTTTCCATTTTGCAGTCCCTTGTCTCCCTCTTGTGGCCTCCTGGAGGCAACTAGCTGTGCAAAAAAAAGACAGCCTGGCGGCCGGCTGTTGCAGTGTTGCCCTCTCAGGCAACACTGAGTGACTGACTGAGCCTCACCGTCTTATATAAAGTTCAGACGGAACTTTGCACGTGTCATAGTGGAGCCCTCAGGATTCCAGAGCCAGCTTTCTGACATCATAATGGGGCCTCAGAGATAAAAGCCTGGGCCCAGGCAGTGTTGGTCAGTGCTGCTCAGCAGGCAGCACTGGACTGGACTGGATTACAGCTGATACAAGGTGTGAAGGAACAAGGGGTGGCTGTGGGCATGCACTTGCTGCCGCTGCCAGTGTTTATCTGCATGGCAGCAGGGCATTTGGGCGTTGCCAGGAAGGCGTTTTTATGTAGATTCCTCCTCTTTCAGCACTGCATTGTGGTGCAAGCAAAAGAAGCAAATCCTGTCTGGCTTCCTCTCCGGCCTTTATTCACCTCCCGTGTAGCTGTGAGTGTGTGAGCCTGCAGGGCCCCATGGAATTGCCTAGAAGTAGGCTGAATCGCTGCAAGGGCTGAACAGCAGTATCGGGCAGGCTCGGGCAACGCGCGGCCCGTTCGGGTTATCGCTTCTCGGCCTTTTGGCTAAGATCAAGTGTAGTATCTGTTCTTATCAGTTTAATATCTGATACGTCCCCTATCTGGGGACCATATATTAAATGGATTTTTAGAACAGGGAGATGGAAATAGAGCTTGCTCTGTCCACTCCACGCATTGACCTGGTATTGCAGTATTTCCAGGACCGGTGCACCCTTTCCTTATGTGTTGACTAAAAGCAGATTCCAAAAGTGTTTTTTGTCTTTGCTATTGTTTCTGTCTTTCTGAAGGGATCTCCCCTTTTAATCCCATTATTTCAACACCTGTTGGACAATGCATGAGTGATAATGAGCTCATTGATTAAATGCAATTAATGAATAGATTGCCACCTCTTGTTGTGTGTCGTCTGTGTTTCTGTGTTTCCGGCATTTCACATTGGAACACCTCATTCACCTTCCTTGTCTTCTCTCCGCCCTCCCTTTTAGGTAAGTTAAAGAGCTGCACCTGAGCCAGCCACTGATTGATTGATTGATTGATTGATTGATTGATTGATTGATTGATTGATTGATTGATGCAGCACAACAGTCAAATAGTGGAGTGGAGTAGGGGAACAGCAAACAGCCAATAAAGCAGCCCGCCCGCTCGCCTGCCCGCCACAATGGACCTACCTGTGTACACTAGATGGATGTGATGGAATGTACTGTCGTCCCTACATTTCAAGAAGAAGTAAGAATTGCAGTTGCAACAAAGCCTTGCTTGCCTACAAAGAGAGCAGCAATTTGGATTTGTTACTATGTTACCTAGAAGAATAACAAACTGTGCAAGGATGGAGGTTGTAGGAGCAAGGAGAAGTTGTCTGTAAAGTTGGTGGATGCCTATTTTCCATTTTGCAGTCCCTTGTCTCCCTCTTGTGGCCTCCTGGAGGCAACTAGCTGTGCAAAAAAAAGACAGCCTGGCGGCCGGCTGTTGCAGTGTTGCCCTCTCAGGCAACACTGAGTGACTGACTGAGCCTCACCGTCTTATATAAAGTTCAGACGGAACTTTGCACGTGTCATAGTGGAGCCCTCAGGATTCCAGAGCCAGCTTTCTGACATCATAATGGGGCCTCAGAGATAAAAGCCTGGGCCCAGGCAGTGTTGGTCAGTGCTGCTCAGCAGGCAGCACTGGACTGGACTGGATTACAGCTGATACAAGGTGTGAAGGAACAAGGGGTGGCTGTGGGCATGCACTTGCTGCCGCTGCCAGTGTTTATCTGCATGGCAGCAGGGCATTTGGGCGTTGCCAGGAAGGCGTTTTTATGTAGATTCCTCCTCTTTCAGCACTGCATTGTGGTGCAAGCAAAAGAAGCAAATCCTGTCTGGCTTCCTCTCCGGCCTTTATTCACCTCCCGTGTAGCTGTGAGTGTGTGAGCCTGCAGGGCCCCATGGAATTGCCTAGAAGTAGGCTGAATCGCTGCAAGGGCTGAACAGCAGTATCGGGCAGGCTCGGGCAACGCGCGGCCCGTTCGGGTTATCGCTTCTCGGCCTTTTGGCTAAGATCAAGTGTAGTATCTGTTCTTATCAGTTTAATATCTGATACGTCCCCTATCTGGGGACCATATATTAAATGGATTTTTAGAACAGGGAGATGGAAATAGAGCTTGCTCTGTCCACTCCACGCATTGACCTGGTATTGCAGTATTTCCAGGACCGGTGCACCCTTTCCTTATGTGTTGACTAAAAGCAGATTCCAAAAGTGTTTTTTGTCTTTGCTATTGTTTCTGTCTTTCTGAAGGGATCTCCCCTTTTAATCCCATTATTTCAACACCTGTTGGACAATGCATGAGTGATAATGAGCTCATTGATTAAATGCAATTAATGAATAGATTGCCACCTCTTGTTGTGTGTCGTCTGTGTTTCTGTGTTTCCGGCATTTCACATTGGAACACCTCATTCACCTTCCTTGTCTTCTCTCCGCCCTCCCTTTTAGGTAAGTTAAAGAGCTGCACCTGAGCCAGCCACTGATTGATTGATTGATTGATTGATTGATTGATTGATTGATTGATTGATTGATTGATTGATGCAGCACAACAGTCAAATAGTGGAGTGGAGTAGGGGAACAGCAAACAGCCAATAAAGCAGCCCGCCCGCTCGCCTGCCCGCCACAATGGACCTACCTGTGTACACTAGATGGATGTGTTGGAATGTACTGTCGTCCCTACATTTCAAGAAGAAGTAAGAATTGCAGTTGCAACAAAGCCTTGCTTGCCTACAAAGAGAGCAGCAATTTGGATTTGTTACTATGTTACCTAGAAGAATAACAAACTGTGCAAGGATGGAGGTTGTAGGAGCAAGGAGAAGTTGTCTGTAAAGTTGGTGGATGCCTATTTTCCATTTTGCAGTCCCTTGTCTCCCTCTTGTGGCCTCCTGGAGGCAACTAGCTGTGCAAAAAAAAGACAGCCTGGCGGCCGGCTGTTGCAGTGTTGCCCTCTCAGGCAACACTGAGTGACTGACTGAGCCTCACCGTCTTATATAAAGTTCAGACGGAACTTTGCACGTGTCATAGTGGAGCCCTCAGGATTCCAGAGCCAGCTTTCTGACATCATAATGGGGCCTCAGAGATAAAAGCCTGGGCCCAGGCAGTGTTGGTCAGTGCTGCTCAGCAGGCAGCACTGGACTGGACTGGATTACAGCTGATACAAGGTGTGAAGGAACAAGGGGTGGCTGTGGGCATGCACTTGCTGCCGCTGCCAGTGTTTATCTGCATGGCAGCAGGGCATTTGGGCGTTGCCAGGAAGGCGTTTTTATGTAGATTCCTCCTCTTTCAGCACTGCATTGTGGTGCAAGCAAAAGAAGCAAATCCTGTCTGGCTTCCTCTCCGGCCTTTATTCACCTCCCGTGTAGCTGTGAGTGTGTGAGCCTGCAGGGCCCCATGGAATTGCCTAGAAGTAGGCTGAATCGCTGCAAGGGCTGAACAGCAGTATCGGGCAGGCTCGGGCAACGCGCGGCCCGTTCGGGTTATCGCTTCTCGGCCTTTTGGCTAAGATCAAGTGTAGTATCTGTTCTTATCAGTTTAATATCTGATACGTCCCCTATCTGGGGACCATATATTAAATGGATTTTTAGAACAGGGAGATGGAAATAGAGCTTGCTCTGTCCACTCCACGCATTGACCTGGTATTGCAGTATTTCCAGGACCGGTGCACCCTTTCCTTATGTGTTGACTAAAAGCAGATTCCAAAAGTGTTTTTTGTCTTTGCTATTGTTTCTGTCTTTCTGAAGGGATCTCCCCTTTTAATCCCATTATTTCAACACCTGTTGGACAATGCATGAGTGATAATGAGCTCATTGATTAAATGCAATTAATGAATAGATTGCCACCTCTTGTTGTGTGTCGTCTGTGTTTCTGTGTTTCCGGCATTTCACATTGGAACACCTCATTCACCTTCCTTGTCTTCTCTCCGCCCTCCCTTTTAGGTAAGTTAAAGAGCTGCACCTGAGCCAGCCACTGATTGATTGATTGATTGATTGATTGATTGATTGATTGATTGATTGATGCAGCACAACAGTCAAATAGTGGAGTGGAGTAGGGGAACAGCAAACAGCCAATAAAGCAGCCCGCCCGCTCGCCTGCCCGCCACAATGGACCTACCTGTGTACACTAGATGGATGTGATGGAATGTACTGTTGTCCCTACATTTCAAGAAGAAGTAAGAATTGCAGTTGCAACAAAGCCTTGCTTGCCTACAAAGAGAGCAGCAATTTGGATTTGTTACTATGTTACCTAGAAGAATAACAAACTGTGCAAGGATGGAGGTTGTAGGAGCAAGGAGAAGTTGTCTGTAAAGTTGGTGGATGCCTATTTTCCATTTTGCAGTCCCTTGTCTCCCTCTTGTGGCCTCCTGGAGGCAACTAGCTGTGCAAAAAAAAGACAGCCTGGCGGCCGGCTGTTGCAGTGTTGCCCTCTCAGGCAACACTGAGTGACTGACTGAGCCTCACCGTCTTATATAAAGTTCAGACGGAACTTTGCACGTGTCATAGTGGAGCCCTCAGGATTCCAGAGCCAGCTTTCTGACATCATAATGGGACCTCAGAGATAAAAGCCTGGGCCCAGGCAGTGTTGGTCAGTGCTGCTCAGCAGGCAGCACTGGACTGGACTGGATTACAGCTGATACAAGGTGTGAAGGAACAAGGGGTGGCTGTGGGCATGCACTTGCTGCCGCTGCCAGTGTTTATCTGCATGGCAGCAGGGCATTTGGGCGTTGCCAGGAAGGCGTTTTTATGTAGATTCCTCCTCTTTCAGCACTGCATTGTGGTGCAAGCAAAAGAAGCAAATCCTGTCTGGCTTCCTCTCCGGCCTTTATTCACCTCCCGTGTAGCTGTGAGTGTGTGAGCCTGCAGGGCCCCATGGAATTGCCTAGAAGTAGGCTGAATCGCTGCAAGGGCTGAACAGCAGTATCGGGCAGGCTCGGGCAACGCGCGGCCCGTTCGGGTTATCGCTTCTCGGCCTTTTGGCTAAGATCAAGTGTAGTATCTGTTCTTATCAGTTTAATATCTGATACGTCCCCTATCTGGGGACCATATATTAAATGGATTTTTAGAACAGGGAGATGGAAATAGAGCTTGCTCTGTCCACTCCACGCATTGACCTGGTATTGCAGTATTTCCAGGACCGGTGCACCCTTTCCTTATGTGTTGACTAAAAGCAGATTCCAAAAGTGTTTTTTGTCTTTGCTATTGTTTCTGTCTTTCTGAAGGGATCTCCCCTTTTAATCCCATTATTTCAACACCTGTTGGACAATGCATGAGTGATAATGAGCTCATTGATTAAATGCAATTAATGAATAGATTGCCACCTCTTGTTGTGTGTCGTCTGTGTTTCTGTGTTTCCGGCATTTCACATTGGAACACCTCATTCACCTTCCTTGTCTTCTCTCCGCCCTCCCTTTTAGGTAAGTTAAAGAGCTGCACCTGAGCCAGCCACTGATTGATTGATTGATTGATTGATTGATTGATTGATTGATTGATGCAGCACAACAGTCAAATAGTGGAGTGGAGTAGGGGAACAGCAAACAGCCAATAAAGCAGCCCGCCCGCTCGCCTGCCCGCCACAATGGACCTACCTGTGTACACTAGATGGATGTGATGGAATGTACTGTCGTCCCTACATTTCAAGAAGAAGTAAGAATTGCAGTTGCAACAAAGCCTTGCTTGCCTACAAAGAGAGCAGCAATTTGGATTTGTTACTATGTTACCTAGAAGAATAACAAACTGTGCAAGGATGGAGGTTGTAGGAGCAAGGAGAAGTTGTCTGTAAAGTTGGTGGATGCCTATTTTCCATTTTGCAGTCCCTTGTCTCCCTCTTGTGGCCTCCTGGAGGCAACTAGCTGTGCAAAAAAAAGACAGCCTGGCGGCCGGCTGTTGCAGTGTTGCCCTCTCAGGCAACACTGAGTGACTGACTGAGCCTCACCGTCTTATATAAAGTTCAGACGGAACTTTGCACGTGTCATAGTGGAGCCCTCAGGATTCCAGAGCCAGCTTTCTGACATCATAATGGGGCCTCAGAGATAAAAGCCTGGGCCCAGGCAGTGTTGGTCAGTGCTGCTCAGCAGGCAGCACTGGACTGGACTGGATTACAGCTGATACAAGGTGTGAAGGAACAAGGGGTGGCTGTGGGCATGCACTTGCTGCCGCTGCCAGTGTTTATCTGCATGGCAGCAGGGCATTTGGGCGTTGCCAGGAAGGCGTTTTTATGTAGATTCCTCCTCTTTCAGCACTGCATTGTGGTGCAAGCAAAAGAAGCAAATCCTGTCTGGCTTCCTCTCCGGCCTTTATTCACCTCCCGTGTAGCTGTGAGTGTGTGAGCCTGCAGGGCCCCATGGAATTGCCTAGAAGTAGGCTGAATCGCTGCAAGGGCTGAACAGCAGTATCGGGCAGGCTCGGGCAACGCGCGGCCCGTTCGGGTTATCGCTTCTCGGCCTTTTGGCTAAGATCAAGTGTAGTATCTGTTCTTATCAGTTTAATATCTGATACGTCCCCTATCTGGGGACCATATATTAAATGGATTTTTAGAACAGGGAGATGGAAATAGAGCTTGCTCTGTCCACTCCACGCATTGACCTGGTATTGCAGTATTTCCAGGACCGGTGCACCCTTTCCTTATGTGTTGACTAAAAGCAGATTCCAAAAGTGTTTTTTGTCTTTGCTATTGTTTCTGTCTTTCTGAAGGGATCTCCCCTTTTAATCCCATTATTTCAACACCTGTTGGACAATGCATGAGTGATAATGAGCTCATTGATTAAATGCAATTAATGAATAGATTGCCACCTCTTGTTGTGTGTCGTCTGTGTTTCTGTGTTTCCGGCATTTCACATTGGAACACCTCATTCACCTTCCTTGTCTTCTCTCCGCCCTCCCTTTTAGGTAAGTTAAAGAGCTGCACCTGAGCCAGCCACTGATTGATTGATTTATTGATTGATTGATTGATTGATTGATTGATTGATTGATTGATTGATTGATTGATGCAGCACAACAGTCAAATAGTGGAGTGGAGTAGGGGAACAGCAAACAGCCAATAAAGCAGCCCGCCCGCTCGCCTGCCCGCCACAATGGACCTACCTGTGTACACTAGATGGATGTGATGGAATGTACTGTCGTCCCTACATTTCAAGAAGAAGTAAGAATTGCAGTTGCAACAAAGCCTTGCTTGCCTACAAAGAGAGCAGCAATTTGGATTTGTTACTATGTTACCTAGAAGAATAACAAACTGTGCAAGGATGGAGGTTGTAGGAGCAAGGAGAAGTTGTCTGTAAAGTTGGTGGATGCCTATTTTCCATTTTGCAGTCCCTTGTCTCCCTCTTGTGGCCTCCTGGAGGCAACTAGCTGTGCAAAAAAAAGACAGCCTGGCGGCCGGCTGTTGCAGTGTTGCCCTCTCAGGCAACACTGAGTGACTGACTGAGCCTCACCGTCTTATATAAAGTTCAGACGGAACTTTGCACGTGTCATAGTGGAGCCCTCAGGATTCCAGAGCCAGCTTTCTGACATCATAATGGGGCCTCAGAGATAAAAGCCTGGGCCCAGGCAGTGTTGGTCAGTGCTGCTCAGCAGGCAGCACTGGACTGGACTGGATTACAGCTGATACAAGGTGTGAAGGAACAAGGGGTGGCTGTGGGCATGCACTTGCTGCCGCTGCCAGTGTTTATCTGCATGGCAGCAGGGCATTTGGGCGTTGCCAGGAAGGCGTTTTTATGTAGATTCCTCCTCTTTCAGCACTGCATTGTGGTGCAAGCAAAAGAAGCAAATCCTGTCTGGCTTCCTCTCCGGCCTTTATTCACCTCCCGTGTAGCTGTGAGTGTGTGAGCCTGCAGGGCCCCATGGAATTGCCTAGAAGTAGGCTGAATCGCTGCAAGGGCTGAACAGCAGTATCGGGCAGGCTCGGGCAACGCGCGGCCCGTTCGGGTTATCGCTTCTCGGCCTTTTGGCTAAGATCAAGTGTAGTATCTGTTCTTATCAGTTTAATATCTGATACGTCCCCTATCTGGGGACCATATATTAAATGGATTTTTAGAACAGGGAGATGGAAATAGAGCTTGCTCTGTCCACTCCACGCATTGACCTGGTATTGCAGTATTTCCAGGACCGGTGCACCCTTTCCTTATGTGTTGACTAAAAGCAGATTCCAAAAGTGTTTTTTGTCTTTGCTATTGTTTCTGTCTTTCTGAAGGGATCTCCCCTTTTAATCCCATTATTTCAACACCTGTTGGACAATGCATGAGTGATAATGAGCTCATTGATTAAATGCAATTAATGAATAGATTGCCACCTCTTGTTGTGTGTCGTCTGTGTTTCTGTGTTTCCGGCATTTCACATTGGAACACCTCATTCACCTTCCTTGTCTTCTCTCCGCCCTCCCTTTTAGGTAAGTTAAAGAGCTGCACCTGAGCCAGCCACTGATTGATTGATTGATTGATTGATTGATTGATTGATTGATTGATTGATTGATTGATTGATGCAGCACAACAGTCAAATAGTGGAGTGGAGTAGGGGAACAGCAAACAGCCAATAAAGCAGCCCGCCCGCTCGCCTGCCCGCCACAATGGACCTACCTGTGTACACTAGATGGATGTGATGGAATGTACTGTCGTCCCTACATTTCAAGAAGAAGTAAGAATTGCAGTTGCAACAAAGCCTTGCTTGCCTACAAAGAGAGCAGCAATTTGGATTTGTTACTATGTTACCTAGAAGAATAACAAACTGTGCAAGGATGGAGGTTGTAGGAGCAAGGAGAAGTTGTCTGTAAAGTTGGTGGATGCCTATTTTCCATTTTGCAGTCCCTTGTCTCCCTCTTGTGGCCTCCTGGAGGCAACTAGCTGTGCAAAAAAAAGACAGCCTGGCGGCCGGCTGTTGCAGTGTTGCCCTCTCAGGCAACACTGAGTGACTGACTGAGCCTCACCGTCTTATATAAAGTTCAGACGGAACTTTGCACGTGTCATAGTGGAGCCCTCAGGATTCCAGAGCCAGCTTTCTGACATCATAATGGGGCCTCAGAGATAAAAGCCTGGGCCCAGGCAGTGTTGGTCAGTGCTGCTCAGCAGGCAGCACTGGACTGGACTGGATTACAGCTGATACAAGGTGTGAAGGAACAAGGGGTGGCTGTGGGCATGCACTTGCTGCCGCTGCCAGTGTTTATCTGCATGGCAGCAGGGCATTTGGGCGTTGCCAGGAAGGCGTTTTTATGTAGATTCCTCCTCTTTCAGCACTGCATTGTGGTGCAAGCAAAAGAAGCAAATCCTGTCTGGCTTCCTCTCCGGCCTTTATTCACCTCCCGTGTAGCTGTGAGTGTGTGAGCCTGCAGGGCCCCATGGAATTGCCTAGAAGTAGGCTGAATCGCTGCAAGGGCTGAACAGCAGTTCGGGCAGGCTCGGGCAACGCGCGGCCCGTTCGGGTTATCGCTTCTCGGCCTTTTGGCTAAGATCAAGTGTAGTATCTGTTCTTATCAGTTTAATATCTGATACGTCCCCTATCTGGGGACCATATATTAAATGGATTTTTAGAACAGGGAGATGGAAATAGAGCTTGCTCTGGTCCACTCCACGCATTGACCTGGTATTGCAGTATTTCCAGGACCGGTGCACCCTTTCCTTATGTGTTGACTAAAAGCAGATTCCAAAAGTGTTTTTTGTCTTTGCTATTGTTTCTGTCTTTCTGAAGGGATCTCCCCTTTTAATCCCATTATTTCAACACCTGTTGGACAATGCATGAGTGATAATGAGCTCATTGATTAAATGCAATTAATGAATAGATTGCCACCTCTTGTTGTGTGTCGTCTGTGTTTCTGTGTTTCCGGCATTTCACATTGGAACACCTCATTCACCTTCCTTGTCTTCTCTCCGCCCTCCCTTTTAGGTAAGTTAAAGAGCTGCACCTGAGCCAGCCACTGATTGATTGATTGATTGATTGATTGATTGATTGATTGATTGATTGATTGATTGATTGATTGCAGCACAACAGTCAAATAGTGGAGTGGAGTAGGGGAACAGCAAACAGCCAATAAAGCAGCCCGCCCGCTCGCCTGCCCGCCACAATGGACCTACCTGTGTACACTAGATGGATGTGATGGAATGTACTGTCGTCCCTACATTTCAAGAAGAAGTAAGAATTGCAGTTGCAACAAAGCCTTGCTTGCCTACAAAGAGAGCAGCAATTTGGATTTGTTACTATGTTACCTAGAAGAATAACAAACTGTGCAAGGATGGAGGTTGTAGGAGCAAGGAGAAGTTGTCTGTAAAGTTGGTGGATGCCTATTTTCCATTTTGCAGTCCCTTGTCTCCCTCTTGTGGCCTCCTGGAGGCAACTAGCTGTGCAAAAAAAAGACAGCCTGGCGGCCGGCTGTTGCAGTGTTGCCCTCTCAGGCAACACTGAGTGACTGACTGAGCCTCACCGTCTTATATAAAGTTCAGACGGAACTTTGCACGTGTCATAGTGGAGCCCTCAGGATTCCAGAGCCAGCTTTCTGACATCATAATGGGGCCTCAGAGATAAAAGCCTGGGCCCAGGCAGTGTTGGTCAGTGCTGCTCAGCAGGCAGCACTGGACTGGACTGGATTACAGCTGATACAAGGTGTGAAGGAACAAGGGGTGGCTGTGGGCATGCACTTGCTGCCGCTGCCAGTGTTTATCTGCATGGCAGCAGGGCATTTGGGCGTTGCCAGGAAGGCGTTTTTATGTAGATTCCTCCTCTTTCAGCACTGCATTGTGGTGCAAGCAAAAGAAGCAAATCCTGTCTGGCTTCCTCTCCGGCCTTTATTCACCTCCCGTGTAGCTGTGAGTGTGTGAGCCTGCAGGGCCCCATGGAATTGCCTAGAAGTAGGCTGAATCGCTGCAAGGGCTGAACAGCAGTATCGGGCAGGCTCGGGCAACGCGCGGCCCGTTCGGGTTATCGCTTCTCGGCCTTTTGGCTAAGATCAAGTGTAGTATCTGTTCTTATCAGTTTAATATCTGATACGTCCCCTATCTGGGGACCATATATTAAATGGATTTTTAGAACAGGGAGATGGAAATAGAGCTTGCTCTGTCCACTCCACGCATTGACCTGGTATTGCAGTATTTCCAGGACCGGTGCACCCTTTCCTTATGTGTTGACTAAAAGCAGATTCCAAAAGTGTTTTTTGTCTTTGCTATTGTTTCTGTCTTTCTGAAGGGATCTCCCCTTTTAATCCCATTATTTCAACACCTGTTGGACAATGCATGAGTGATAATGAGCTCATTGATTAAATGCAATTAATGAATAGATTGCCACCTCTTGTTGTGTGTCGTCTGTGTTTCTGTGTTTCCGGCATTTCACATTGGAACACCTCATTCACCTTCCTTGTCTTCTCTCCGCCCTCCCTTTTAGGTAAGTTAAAGAGCTGCACCTGAGCCAGCCACTGATTGATTGATTGATTGATTGATTGATTGATTGATTGATTGATTGATTGATTGATGCAGCACAACAGTCAAATAGTGGAGTGGAGTAGGGGAACAGCAAACAGCCAATAAAGCAGCCCGCCCGCTCGCCTGCCCGCCACAATGGACCTACCTGTGTACACTAGATGGATGTGATGGAATGTACTGTCGTCCCTACATTTCAAGAAGAAGTAAGAATTGCAGTTGCAACAAAGCCTTGCTTGCCTACAAAGAGAGCAGCAATTTGGATTTGTTACTATGTTACCTAGAAGAATAACAAACTGTGCAAGGATGGAGGTTGTAGGAGCAAGGAGAAGTTGTCTGTAAAGTTGGTGGATGCCTATTTTCCATTTTGCAGTCCCTTGTCTCCCTCTTGTGGCCTCCTGGAGGCAACTAGCTGTGCAAAAAAAAGACAGCCTGGCGGCCGGCTGTTGCAGTGTTGCCCTCTCAGGCAACACTGAGTGACTGACTGAGCCTCACCGTCTTATATAAAGTTCAGACGGAACTTTGCACGTGTCATAGTGGAGCCCTCAGGATTCCAGAGCCAGCTTTCTGACATCATAATGGGGCCTCAGAGATAAAAGCCTGGGCCCAGGCAGTGTTGGTCAGTGCTGCTCAGCAGGCAGCACTGGACTGGACTGGATTACAGCTGATACAAGGTGTGAAGGAACAAGGGGTGGCTGTGGGCATGCACTTGCTGCCGCTGCCAGTGTTTATCTGCATGGCAGCAGGGCATTTGGGCGTTGCCAGGAAGGCGTTTTTATGTAGATTCCTCCTCTTTCAGCACTGCATTGTGGTGCAAGCAAAAGAAGCAAATCCTGTCTGGCTTCCTCTCCGGCCTTTATTCACCTCCCGTGTAGCTGTGAGTGTGTGAGCCTGCAGGGCCCCATGGAATTGCCTAGAAGTAGGCTGAATCGCTGCAAGGGCTGAACAGCAGTATCGGGCAGGCTCGGGCAACGCGCGGCCCGTTCGGGTTATCGCTTCTCGGCCTTTTGGCTAAGATCAAGTGTAGTATCTGTTCTTATCAGTTTAATATCTGATACGTCCCCTATCTGGGGACCATATATTAAATGGATTTTTAGAACAGGGAGATGGAAATAGAGCTTGCTCTGTCCACTCCACGCATTGACCTGGTATTGCAGTATTTCCAGGACCGGTGCACCCTTTCCTTATGTGTTGACTAAAAGCAGATTCCAAAAGTGTTTTTTGTCTTTGCTATTGTTTCTGTCTTTCTGAAGGGATCTCCCCTTTTAATCCCATTATTTCAACACCTGTTGGACAATGCATGAGTGATAATGAGCTCATTGATTAAATGCAATTAATGAATAGATTGCCACCTCTTGTTGTGTGTCGTCTGTGTTTCTGTGTTTCCGGCATTTCACATTGGAACACCTCATTCACCTTCCTTGTCTTCTCTCCGCCCTCCCTTTTAGGTAAGTTAAAGAGCTGCACCTGAGCCAGCCACTGATTGATTGATTGATTGATTGATTGATTGATTGATTGATTGATTGATTGATGCAGCACAACAGTCAAATAGTGGAGTGGAGTAGGGGAACAGCAAACAGCCAATAAAGCAGCCCGCCCGCTCGCCTGCCCGCCACAATGGACCTACCTGTGTACACTAGATGGATGTGATGGAATGTACTGTCGTCCCTACATTTCAAGAAGAAGTAAGAATTGCAGTTGCAACAAAGCCTTGCTTGCCTACAAAGAGAGCAGCAATTTGGATTTGTTACTATGTTACCTAGAAGAATAACAAACTGTGCAAGGATGGAGGTTGTAGGAGCAAGGAGAAGTTGTCTGTAAAGTTGGTGGATGCCTATTTTCCATTTTGCAGTCCCTTGTCTCCCTCTTGTGGCCTCCTGGAGGCAACTAGCTGTGCAAAAAAAAGACAGCCTGGCGGCCGGCTGTTGCAGTGTTGCCCTCTCAGGCAACACTGAGTGACTGACTGAGCCTCACCGTCTTATATAAAGTTCAGACGGAACTTTGCACGTGTCATAGTGGAGCCCTCAGGATTCCAGAGCCAGCTTTCTGACATCATAATGGGGCCTCAGAGATAAAAGCCTGGGCCCAGGCAGTGTTGGTCAGTGCTGCTCAGCAGGCAGCACTGGACTGGACTGGATTACAGCTGATACAAGGTGTGAAGGAACAAGGGGTGGCTGTGGGCATGCACTTGCTGCCGCTGCCAGTGTTTATCTGCATGGCAGCAGGGCATTTGGGCGTTGCCAGGAAGGCGTTTTTATGTAGATTCCTCCTCTTTCAGCACTGCATTGTGGTGCAAGCAAAAGAAGCAAATCCTGTCTGGCTTCCTCTCCGGCCTTTATTCACCTCCCGTGTAGCTGTGAGTGTGTGAGCCTGCAGGGCCCCATGGAATTGCCTAGAAGTAGGCTGAATCGCTGCAAGGGCTGAACAGCAGTATCGGGCAGGCTCGGGCAACGCGCGGCCCGTTCGGGTTATCGCTTCTCGGCCTTTTGGCTAAGATCAAGTGTAGTATCTGTTCTTATCAGTTTAATATCTGATACGTCCCCTATCTGGGGACCATATATTAAATGGATTTTTAGAACAGGGAGATGGAAATAGAGCTTGCTCTGTCCACTCCACGCATTGACCTGGTATTGCAGTATTTCCAGGACCGGTGCACCCTTTCCTTATGTGTTGACTAAAAGCAGATTCCAAAAGTGTTTTTTGTCTTTGCTATTGTTTCTGTCTTTCTGAAGGGATCTCCCCTTTTAATCCCATTATTTCAACACCTGTTGGACAATGCATGAGTGATAATGAGCTCATTGATTAAATGCAATTAATGAATAGATTGCCACCTCTTGTTGTGTGTCGTCTGTGTTTCTGTGTTTCCGGCATTTCACATTGGAACACCTCATTCACCTTCCTTGTCTTCTCTCCGCCCTCCCTTTTAGGTAAGTTAAAGAGCTGCACCTGAGCCAGCCACTGATTGATTGATTGATTGATTGATTGATTGATTGATTGATTGATTGATTGATGCAGCACAACAGTCAAATAGTGGAGTGGAGTAGGGGAACAGCAAACAGCCAATAAAGCAGCCCGCCCGCTCGCCTGCCCGCCACAATGGACCTACCTGTGTACACTAGATGGATGTGATGGAATGTACTGTCGTCCCTACATTTCAAGAAGAAGTAAGAATTGCAGTTGCAACAAAGCCTTGCTTGCCTACAAAGAGAGCAGCAATTTGGATTTGTTACTATGTTACCTAGAAGAATAACAAACTGTGCAAGGATGGAGGTTGTAGGAGCAAGGAGAAGTTGTCTGTAAAGTTGGTGGATGCCTATTTTCCATTTTGCAGTCCCTTGTCTCCCTCTTGTGGCCTCCTGGAGGCAACTAGCTGTGCAAAAAAAAGACAGCCTGGCGGCCGGCTGTTGCAGTGTTGCCCTCTCAGGCAACACTGAGTGACTGACTGAGCCTCACCGTCTTATATAAAGTTCAGACGGAACTTTGCACGTGTCATAGTGGAGCCCTCAGGATTCCAGAGCCAGCTTTCTGACATCATAATGGGGCCTCAGAGATAAAAGCCTGGGCCCAGGCAGTGTTGGTCAGTGCTGCTCAGCAGGCAGCACTGGACTGGACTGGATTACAGCTGATACAAGGTGTGAAGGAACAAGGGGTGGCTGTGGGCATGCACTTGCTGCCGCTGCCAGTGTTTATCTGCATGGCAGCAGGGCATTTGGGCGTTGCCAGGAAGGCGTTTTTATGTAGATTCCTCCTCTTTCAGCACTGCATTGTGGTGCAAGCAAAAGAAGCAAATCCTGTCTGGCTTCCTCTCCGGCCTTTATTCACCTCCCGTGTAGCTGTGAGTGTGTGAGCCTGCAGGGCCCCATGGAATTGCCTAGAAGTAGGCTGAATCGCTGCAAGGGCTGAACAGCAGTATCGGGCAGGCTCGGGCAACGCGCGGCCCGTTCGGGTTATCGCTTCTCGGCCTTTTGGCTAAGATCAAGTGTAGTATCTGTTCTTATCAGTTTAATATCTGATACGTCCCCTATCTGGGGACCATATATTAAATGGATTTTTAGAACAGGGAGATGGAAATAGAGCTTGCTCTGTCCACTCCACGCATTGACCTGGTATTGCAGTATTTCCAGGACCGGTGCACCCTTTCCTTATGTGTTGACTAAAAGCAGATTCCAAAAGTGTTTTTTGTCTTTGCTATTGTTTCTGTCTTTCTGAAGGGATCTCCCCTTTTAATCCCATTATTTCAACACCTGTTGGACAATGCATGAGTGATAATGAGCTCATTGATTAAATGCAATTAATGAATAGATTGCCACCTCTTGTTGTGTGTCGTCTGTGTTTCTGTGTTTCCGGCATTTCACATTGGAACACCTCATTCACCTTCCTTGTCTTCTCTCCGCCCTCCCTTTTAGGTAAGTTAAAGAGCTGCACCTGAGCCAGCCACTGATTGATTGATTGATTGATTGATTGATTGATTGATTGATTGATTGATTGATTGATGCAGCACAACAGTCAAATAGTGGAGTGGAGTAGGGGAACAGCAAACAGCCAATAAAGCAGCCCGCCCGCTCGCCTGCCCGCCACAATGGACCTACCTGTGTACACTAGATGGATGTGATGGAATGTACTGTCGTCCCTACATTTCAAGAAGAAGTAAGAATTGCAGTTGCAACAAAGCCTTGCTTGCCTACAAAGAGAGCAGCAATTTGGATTTGTTACTATGTTACCTAGAAGAATAACAAACTGTGCAAGGATGGAGGTTGTAGGAGCAAGGAGAAGTTGTCTGTAAAGTTGGTGGATGCCTATTTTCCATTTTGCAGTCCCTTGTCTCCCTCTTGTGGCCTCCTGGAGGCAACTAGCTGTGCAAAAAAAAGACAGCCTGGCGGCCGGCTGTTGCAGTGTTGCCCTCTCAGGCAACACTGAGTGACTGACTGAGCCTCACCGTCTTATATAAAGTTCAGACGGAACTTTGCACGTGTCATAGTGGAGCCCTCAGGATTCCAGAGCCAGCTTTCTGACATCATAATGGGGCCTCAGAGATAAAAGCCTGGGCCCAGGCAGTGTTGGTCAGTGCTGCTCAGCAGGCAGCACTGGACTGGACTGGATTACAGCTGATACAAGGTGTGAAGGAACAAGGGGTGGCTGTGGGCATGCACTTGCTGCCGCTGCCAGTGTTTATCTGCATGGCAGCAGGGCATTTGGGCGTTGCCAGGAAGGCGTTTTTATGTAGATTCCTCCTCTTTCAGCACTGCATTGTGGTGCAAGCAAAAGAAGCAAATCCTGTCTGGCTTCCTCTCCGGCCTTTATTCACCTCCCGTGTAGCTGTGAGTGTGTGAGCCTGCAGGGCCCCATGGAATTGCCTAGAAGTAGGCTGAATCGCTGCAAGGGCTGAACAGCAGTATCGGGCAGGCTCGGGCAACGCGCGGCCCGTTCGGGTTATCGCTTCTCGGCCTTTTGGCTAAGATCAAGTGTAGTATCTGTTCTTATCAGTTTAATATCTGATACGTCCCCTATCTGGGGACCATATATTAAATGGATTTTTAGAACAGGGAGATGGAAATAGAGCTTGCTCTGTCCACTCCACGCATTGACCTGGTATTGCAGTATTTCCAGGACCGGTGCACCCTTTCCTTATGTGTTGACTAAAAGCAGATTCCAAAAGTGTTTTTTGTCTTTGCTATTGTTTCTGTCTTTCTGAAGGGATCTCCCCTTTTAATCCCATTATTTCAACACCTGTTGGACAATGCATGAGTGATAATGAGCTCATTGATTAAATGCAATTAATGAATAGATTGCCACCTCTTGTTGTGTGTCGTCTGTGTTTCTGTGTTTCCGGCATTTCACATTGGAACACCTCATTCACCTTCCTTGTCTTCTCTCCGCCCTCCCTTTTAGGTAAGTTAAAGAGCTGCACCTGAGCCAGCCACTGATTGATTGATTGATTGATTGATTGATTGATTGATTGATGCAGCACAACAGTCAAATAGTGGAGTGGAGTAGGGGAACAGCAAACAGCCAATAAAGCAGCCCGCCCGCTCGCCTGCCCGCCACAATGGACCTACCTGTGTACACTAGATGGATGTGATGGAATGTACTGTCGTCCCTACATTTCAAGAAGAAGTAAGAATTGCAGTTGCAACAAAGCCTTGCTTGCCTACAAAGAGAGCAGCAATTTGGATTTGTTACTATGTTACCTAGAAGAATAACAAACTGTGCAAGGATGGAGGTTGTAGGAGCAAGGAGAAGTTGTCTGTAAAGTTGGTGGATGCCTATTTTCCATTTTGCAGTCCCTTGTCTCCCTCTTGTGGCCTCCTGGAGGCAACTAGCTGTGCAAAAAAAAGACAGCCTGGCGGCCGGCTGTTGCAGTGTTGCCCTCTCAGGCAACACTGAGTGACTGACTGAGCCTCACCGTCTTATATAAAGTTCAGACGGAACTTTGCACGTGTCATAGTGGAGCCCTCAGGATTCCAGAGCCAGCTTTCTGACATCATAATGGGGCCTCAGAGATAAAAGCCTGGGCCCAGGCAGTGTTGGTCAGTGCTGCTCAGCAGGCAGCACTGGACTGGACTGGATTACAGCTGATACAAGGTGTGAAGGAACAAGGGGTGGCTGTGGGCATGCACTTGCTGCCGCTGCCAGTGTTTATCTGCATGGCAGCAGGGCATTTGGGCGTTGCCAGGAAGGCGTTTTTATGTAGATTCCTCCTCTTTCAGCACTGCATTGTGGTGCAAGCAAAAGAAGCAAATCCTGTCTGGCTTCCTCTCCGGCCTTTATTCACCTCCCGTGTAGCTGTGAGTGTGTGAGCCTGCAGGGCCCCATGGAATTGCCTAGAAGTAGGCTGAATCGCTGCAAGGGCTGAACAGCAGTATCGGGCAGGCTCGGGCAACGCGCGGCCCGTTCGGGTTATCGCTTCTCGGCCTTTTGGCTAAGATCAAGTGTAGTATCTGTTCTTATCAGTTTAATATCTGATACGTCCCCTATCTGGGGACCATATATTAAATGGATTTTTAGAACAGGGAGATGGAAATAGAGCTTGCTCTGTCCACTCCACGCATTGACCTGGTATTGCAGTATTTCCAGGACCGGTGCACCCTTTCCTTATGTGTTGACTAAAAGCAGATTCCAAAAGTGTTTTTTGTCTTTGCTATTGTTTCTGTCTTTCTGAAGGGATCTCCCCTTTTAATCCCATTATTTCAACACCTGTTGGACAATGCATGAGTGATAATGAGCTCATTGATTAAATGCAATTAATGAATAGATTGCCACCTCTTGTTGTGTGTCGTCTGTGTTTCTGTGTTTCCGGCATTTCACATTGGAACACCTCATTCACCTTCCTTGTCTTCTCTCCGCCCTCCCTTTTAGGTAAGTTAAAGAGCTGCACCTGAGCCAGCCACTGATTGATTGATTGATTGATTGATTGATTGATTGATTGATTGATTGATTGATTGATTGATTGATTGATGCAGCACAACAGTCAAATAGTGGAGTGGAGTAGGGGAACAGCAAACAGCCAATAAAGCAGCCCGCCCGCTCGCCTGCCCGCCACAATGGACCTACCTGTGTACACTAGATGGATGTGATGGAATGTACTGTCGTCCCTACATTTCAAGAAGAAGTAAGAATTGCAGTTGCAACAAAGCCTTGCTTGCCTACAAAGAGAGCAGCAATTTGGATTTGTTACTATGTTACCTAGAAGAATAACAAACTGTGCAAGGATGGAGGTTGTAGGAGCAAGGAGAAGTTGTCTGTAAAGTTGGTGGATGCCTATTTTCCATTTTGCAGTCCCTTGTCTCCCTCTTGTGGCCTCCTGGAGGCAACTAGCTGTGCAAAAAAAAGACAGCCTGGCGGCCGGCTGTTGCAGTGTTGCCCTCTCAGGCAACACTGAGTGACTGACTGAGCCTCACCGTCTTATATAAAGTTCAGACGGAACTTTGCACGTGTCATAGTGGAGCCCTCAGGATTCCAGAGCCAGCTTTCTGACATCATAATGGGGCCTCAGAGATAAAAGCCTGGGCCCAGGCAGTGTTGGTCAGTGCTGCTCAGCAGGCAGCACTGGACTGGACTGGATTACAGCTGATACAAGGTGTGAAGGAACAAGGGGTGGCTGTGGGCATGCACTTGCTGCCGCTGCCAGTGTTTATCTGCATGGCAGCAGGGCATTTGGGCGTTGCCAGGAAGGCGTTTTTATGTAGATTCCTCCTCTTTCAGCACTGCATTGTGGTGCAAGCAAAAGAAGCAAATCCTGTCTGGCTTCCTCTCCGGCCTTTATTCACCTCCCGTGTAGCTGTGAGTGTGTGAGCCTGCAGGGCCCCATGGAATTGCCTAGAAGTAGGCTGAATCGCTGCAAGGGCTGAACAGCAGTATCGGGCAGGCTCGG
Source organism: Rhinoderma darwinii (assembly GCF_050947455.1). Lineage (NCBI taxonomy): Eukaryota > Metazoa > Chordata > Amphibia > Anura > Rhinodermatidae > Rhinoderma > Rhinoderma darwinii. The sequence goes on along the minus strand of NW_027461808.1, from coordinate 181,528 downwards.
GCAACGCGCGGCCCGTTCGGGTTATCGCTTCTCGGCCTTTTGGCTAAGATCAAGTGTAGTATCTGTTCTTATCAGTTTAATATCTGATACGTCCCCTATCTGGGGACCATATATTAAATGGATTTTTAGAACAGGGAGATGGAAATAGAGCTTGCTCTGTCCACTCCACGCATTGACCTGGTATTGCAGTATTTCCAGGACCGGTGCACCCTTTCCTTATGTGTTGACTAAAAGCAGATTCCAAAAGTGTTTTTTGTCTTTGCTATTGTTTCTGTCTTTCTGAAGGGATCTCCCCTTTTAATCCCATTATTTCAACACCTGTTGGACAATGCATGAGTGATAATGAGCTCATTGATTAAATGCAATTAATGAATAGATTGCCACCTCTTGTTGTGTGTCGTCTGTGTTTCTGTGTTTCCGGCATTTCACATTGGAACACCTCATTCACCTTCCTTGTCTTCTCTCCGCCCTCCCTTTTAGGTAAGTTAAAGAGCTGCACCTGAGCCAGCCACTTGATTGATTGATTGATTGATTGATTGATTGATTGATTGATTGATTGATGCAGCACAACAGTCAAATAGTGGAGTGGAGTAGGGGAACAGCAAACAGCCAATAAAGCAGCCCGCCCGCTCGCCTGCCCGCCACAATGGACCTACCTGTGTACACTAGATGGATGTGATGGAATGTACTGTCGTCCCTACATTTCAAGAAGAAGTAAGAATTGCAGTTGCAACAAAGCCTTGCTTGCCTACAAAGAGAGCAGCAATTTGGATTTGTTACTATGTTACCTAGAAGAATAACAAACTGTGCAAGGATGGAGGTTGTAGGAGCAAGGAGAAGTTGTCTGTAAAGTTGGTGGATGCCTATTTTCCATTTTGCAGTCCCTTGTCTCCCTCTTGTGGCCTCCTGGAGGCAACTAGCTGTGCAAAAAAAAGACAGCCTGGCGGCCGGCTGTTGCAGTGTTGCCCTCTCAGGCAACACTGAGTGACTGACTGAGCCTCACCGTCTTATATAAAGTTCAGACGGAACTTTGCACGTGTCATAGTGGAGCCCTCAGGATTCCAGAGCCAGCTTTCTGACATCATAATGGGGCCTCAGAGATAAAAGCCTGGGCCCAGGCAGTGTTGGTCAGTGCTGCTCAGCAGGCAGCACTGGACTGGACTGGATTACAGCTGATACAAGGTGTGAAGGAACAAGGGGTGGCTGTGGGCATGCACTTGCTGCCGCTGCCAGTGTTTATCTGCATGGCAGCAGGGCATTTGGGCGTTGCCAGGAAGGCGTTTTTATGTAGATTCCTCCTCTTTCAGCACTGCATTGTGGTGCAAGCAAAAGAAGCAAATCCTGTCTGGCTTCCTCTCCGGCCTTTATTCACCTCCCGTGTAGCTGTGAGTGTGTGAGCCTGCAGGGCCCCATGGAATTGCCTAGAAGTAGGCTGAATCGCTGCAAGGGCTGAACAGCAGTATCGGGCAGGCTCGGGCAACGCGCGGCCCGTTCGGGTTATCGCTTCTCGGCCTTTTGGCTAAGATCAAGTGTAGTATCTGTTCTTATCAGTTTAATATCTGATACGTCCCCTATCTGGGGACCATATATTAAATGTATTTTTAGAACAGGGAGATGGAAATAGAGCTTGCTCTGTCCACTCCACGCATTGACCTGGTATTGCAGTATTTCCAGGACCGGTGCACCCTTTCCTTATGTGTTGACTAAAAGCAGATTCCAAAAGTGTTTTTTGTCTTTGCTATTGTTTCTGTCTTTCTGAAGGGATCTCCCCTTTTAATCCCATTATTTCAACACCTGTTGGACAATGCATGAGTGATAATGAGCTCATTGATTAAATGCAATTAATGAATAGATTGCCACCTCTTGTTGTGTGTCGTCTGTGTTTCTGTGTTTCCGGCATTTCACATTGGAACACCTCATTCACCTTCCTTGTCTTCTCTCCGCCCTCCCTTTTAGGTAAGTTAAAGAGCTGCACCTGAGCCAGCCACTGATTGATTGATTGATTGATTGATTGATTGATTGATTGATTGATTGATTGATGCAGCACAACAGTCAAATAGTGGAGTGGAGTAGGGGAACAGCAAACAGCCAATAAAGCAGCCCGCCCGCTCGCCTGCCCGCCACAATGGACCTACCTGTGTACACTAGATGGATGTGATGGAATGTACTGTCGTCCCTACATTTCAAGAAGAAGTAAGAATTGCAGTTGCAACAAAGCCTTGCTTGCCTACAAAGAGAGCAGCAATTTGGATTTGTTACTATGTTACCTAGAAGAATAACAAACTGTGCAAGGATGGAGGTTGTAGGAGCAAGGAGAAGTTGTCTGTAAAGTTGGTGGATGCCTATTTTCCATTTTGCAGTCCCTTGTCTCCCTCTTGTGGCCTCCTGGAGGCAACTAGCTGTGCAAAAAAAAGACAGCCTGGCGGCCGGCTGTTGCAGTGTTGCCCTCTCAGGCAACACTGAGTGACTGACTGAGCCTCACCGTCTTATATAAAGTTCAGACGGAACTTTGCACGTGTCATAGTGGAGCCCTCAGGATTCCAGAGCCAGCTTTCTGACATCATAATGGGGCCTCAGAGATAAAAGCCTGGGCCCAGGCAGTGTTGGTCAGTGCTGCTCAGCAGGCAGCACTGGACTGGACTGGATTACAGCTGATACAAGGTGTGAAGGAACAAGGGGTGGCTGTGGGCATGCACTTGCTGCCGCTGCCAGTGTTTATCTGCATGGCAGCAGGGCATTTGGGCGTTGCCAGGAAGGCGTTTTTATGTAGATTCCTCCTCTTTCAGCACTGCATTGTGGTGCAAGCAAAAGAAGCAAATCCTGTCTGGCTTCCTCTCCGGCCTTTATTCACCTCCCGTGTAGCTGTGAGTGTGTGAGCCTGCAGGGCCCCATGGAATTGCCTAGAAGTAGGCTGAATCGCTGCAAGGGCTGAACAGCAGTATCGGGCAGGCTCGGGCAACGCGCGGCCCGTTCGGGTTATCGCTTCTCGGCCTTTTGGCTAAGATCAAGTGTAGTATCTGTTCTTATCAGTTTAATATCTGATACGTCCCCTATCTGGGGACCATATATTAAATGGATTTTTAGAACAGGGAGATGGAAATAGAGCTTGCTCTGTCCACTCCACGCATTGACCTGGTATTGCAGTATTTCCAGGACCGGTGCACCCTTTCCTTATGTGTTGACTAAAAGCAGATTCCAAAAGTGTTTTTTGTCTTTGCTATTGTTTCTGTCTTTCTGAAGGGATCTCCCCTTTTAATCCCATTATTTCAACACCTGTTGGACAATGCATGAGTGATAATGAGCTCATTGATTAAATGCAATTAATGAATAGATTGCCACCTCTTGTTGTGTGTCGTCTGTGTTTCTGTGTTTCCGGCATTTCACATTGGAACACCTCATTCACCTTCCTTGTCTTCTCTCCGCCCTCCCTTTTAGGTAAGTTAAAGAGCTGCACCTGAGCCAGCCACTGATTGATTGATTGATTGATTGATTGATTGATTGATTGATTGATTGATTGATGCAGCACAACAGTCAAATAGTGGAGTGGAGTAGGGGAACAGCAAACAGCCAATAAAGCAGCCCGCCCGCTCGCCTGCCCGCCACAATGGACCTACCTGTGTACACTAGATGGATGTGATGGAATGTACTGTCGTCCCTACATTTCAAGAAGAAGTAAGAATTGCAGTTGCAACAAAGCCTTGCTTGCCTACAAAGAGAGCAGCAATTTGGATTTGTTACTATGTTACCTAGAAGAATAACAAACTGTGCAAGGATGGAGGTTGTAGGAGCAAGGAGAAGTTGTCTGTAAAGTTGGTGGATGCCTATTTTCCATTTTGCAGTCCCTTGTCTCCCTCTTGTGGCCTCCTGGAGGCAACTAGCTGTGCAAAAAAAAGACAGCCTGGCGGCCGGCTGTTGCAGTGTTGCCCTCTCAGGCAACACTGAGTGACTGACTGAGCCTCACCGTCTTATATAAAGTTCAGACGGAACTTTGCACGTGTCATAGTGGAGCCCTCAGGATTCCAGAGCCAGCTTTCTGACATCATAATGGGGCCTCAGAGATAAAAGCCTGGGCCCAGGCAGTGTTGGTCAGTGCTGCTCAGCAGGCAGCACTGGACTGGACTGGATTACAGCTGATACAAGGTGTGAAGGAACAAGGGGTGGCTGTGGGCATGCACTTGCTGCCGCTGCCAGTGTTTATCTGCATGGCAGCAGGGCATTTGGGCGTTGCCAGGAAGGCGTTTTTATGTAGATTCCTCCTCTTTCAGCACTGCATTGTGGTGCAAGCAAAAGAAGCAAATCCTGTCTGGCTTCCTCTCCGGCCTTTATTCACCTCCCGTGTAGCTGTGAGTGTGTGAGCCTGCAGGGCCCCATGGAATTGCCTAGAAGTAGGCTGAATCGCTGCAAGGGCTGAACAGCAGTATCGGGCAGGCTCGGGCAACGCGCGGCCCGTTCGGGTTATCGCTTCTCGGCCTTTTGGCTAAGATCAAGTGTAGTATCTGTTCTTATCAGTTTAATATCTGATACGTCCCCTATCTGGGGACCATATATTAAATGGATTTTTAGAACAGGGAGATGGAAATAGAGCTTGCTCTGTCCACTCCACGCATTGACCTGGTATTTCAGTATTTCCAGGACCGGTGCACCCTTTCCTTATGTGTTGACTAAAAGCAGATTCCAAAAGTGTTTTTTGTCTTTGCTATTGTTTCTGTCTTTCTGAAGGGATCTCCCCTTTTAATCCCATTATTTCAACACCTGTTGGACAATGCATGAGTGATAATGAGCTCATTGATTAAATGCAATTAATGAATAGATTGCCACCTCTTGTTGTGTGTCGTCTGTGTTTCTGTGTTTCCGGCATTTCACATTGGAACACCTCATTCACCTTCCTTGTCTTCTCTCCGCCCTCCCTTTTAGGTAAGTTAAAGAGCTGCACCTGAGCCAGCCACTGATTGATTGATTGATTGATTGATTGATTGATTGATTGATGCAGCACAACAGTCAAATAGTGGAGTGGAGTAGGGGAACAGCAAACAGCCAATAAAGCAGCCCGCCCGCTCGCCTGCCCGCCACAATGGACCTACCTGTGTACACTAGATGGATGTGATGGAATGTACTGTCGTCCCTACATTTCAAGAAGAAGTAAGAATTGCAGTTGCAACAAAGCCTTGCTTGCCTACAAAGAGAGCAGCAATTTGGATTTGTTACTATGTTACCTAGAAGAATAACAAACTGTGCAAGGATGGAGGTTGTAGGAGCAAGGAGAAGTTGTCTGTAAAGTTGGTGGATGCCTATTTTCCATTTTGCAGTCCCTTGTCTCCCTCTTGTGGCCTCCTGGAGGCAACTAGCTGTGCAAAAAAAAGACAGCCTGGCGGCCGGCTGTTGCAGTGTTGCCCTCTCAGGCAACACTGAGTGACTGACTGAGCCTCACCGTCTTATATAAAGTTCAGACGGAACTTTGCACGTGTCATAGTGGAGCCCTCAGGATTCCAGAGCCAGCTTTCTGACATCATAATGGGGCCTCAGAGATAAAAGCCTGGGCCCAGGCAGTGTTGGTCAGTGCTGCTCAGCAGGCAGCACTGGACTGGACTGGATTACAGCTGATACAAGGTGTGAAGGAACAAGGGGTGGCTGTGGGCATGCACTTGCTGCCGCTGCCAGTGTTTATCTGCATGGCAGCAGGGCATTTGGGCGTTGCCAGGAAGGCGTTTTTATGTAGATTCCTCCTCTTTCAGCACTGCATTGTGGTGCAAGCAAAAGAAGCAAATCCTGTCTGGCTTCCTCTCCGGCCGTTATTCACCTCCCGTGTAGCTGTGAGTGTGTGAGCCTGCAGGGCCCCATGGAATTGCCTAGAAGTAGGCTGAATCGCTGCAAGGGCTGAACAGCAGTATCGGGCAGGCTCGGGCAACGCGCGGCCCGTTCGGGTTATCGCTTCTCGGCCTTTTGGCTAAGATCAAGTGTAGTATCTGTTCTTATCAGTTTAATATCTGATACGTCCCCTATCTGGGGACCATATATTAAATGGATTTTTAGAACAGGGAGATGGAAATAGAGCTTGCTCTGTCCACTCCACGCATTGACCTGGTATTGCAGTATTTCCAGGACCGGTGCACCCTTTCCTTATGTGTTGACTAAAAGCAGATTCCAAAAGTGTTTTTTGTCTTTGCTATTGTTTCTGTCTTTCTGGAGGGATCTCCCCTTTTAATCCCATTATTTCAACACCTGTTGGACAATGCATGAGTGATAATGAGCTCATTGATTAAATGCAATTAATGAATAGATTGCCACCTCTTGTTGTGTGTCGTCTGTGTTTCTGTGTTTCCGGCATTTCACATTGGAACACCTCATTCACCTTCCTTGTCTTCTCTCCGCCCTCCCTTTTAGGTAAGTTAAAGAGCTGCACCTGAGCCAGCCACTGATTGATTGATTGATTGATTGATTGATTGATTGATTGATGCAGCACAACAGTCAAATAGTGGAGTGGAGTAGGGGAACAGCAAACAGCCAATAAAGCAGCCCGCCCGCTCGCCTGCCCGCCACAATGGACCTACCTGTGTACACTAGATGGATGTGATGGAATGTACTGTCGTCCCTACATTTCAAGAAGAAGTAAGAATTGCAGTTGCAACAAAGCCTTGCTTGCCTACAAAGAGAGCAGCAATTTGGATTTGTTACTATGTTACCTAGAAGAATAACAAACTGTGCAAGGATGGAGGTTGTAGGAGCAAGGAGAAGTTGTCTGTAAAGTTGGTGGATGCCTATTTTCCATTTTGCAGTCCCTTGTCTCCCTCTTGTGGCCTCCTGGAGGCAACTAGCTGTGCAAAAAAAAGACAGCCTGGCGGCCGGCTGTTGCAGTGTTGCCCTCTCAGGCAACACTGAGTGACTGACTGAGCCTCACCGTCTTATATAAAGTTCAGACGGAACTTTGCACGTGTCATAGTGGAGCCCTCAGGATTCCAGAGCCAGCTTTCTGACATCATAATGGGGCCTCAGAGATAAAAGCCTGGGCCCAGGCAGTGTTGGTCAGTGCTGCTCAGCAGGCAGCACTGGACTGGACTGGATTACAGCTGATACAAGGTGTGAAGGAACAAGGGGTGGCTGTGGGCATGCACTTGCTGCCGCTGCCAGTGTTTATCTGCATGGCAGCAGGGCATTTGGGCGTTGCCAGGAAGGCGTTTTTATGTAGATTCCTCCTCTTTCAGCACTGCATTGTGGTGCAAGCAAAAGAAGCAAATCCTGTCTGGCTTCCTCTCCGGCCGTTATTCACCTCCCGTGTAGCTGTGAGTGTGTGAGCCTGCAGGGCCCCATGGAATTGCCTAGAAGTAGGCTGAATCGCTGCAAGGGCTGAACAGCAGTATCGGGCAGGCTCGGGCAACGCGCGGCCCGTTCGGGTTATCGCTTCTCGGCCTTTTGGCTAAGATCAAGTGTAGTATCTGTTCTTATCAGTTTAATATCTGATACGTCCCCTATCTGGGGACCATATATTAAATGGATTTTTAGAACAGGGAGATGGAAATAGAGCTTGCTCTGTCCACTCCACGCATTGACCTGGTATTGCAGTATTTCCAGGACCGGTGCACCCTTTCCTTATGTGTTGACTAAAAGCAGATTCCAAAAGTGTTTTTTGTCTTTGCTATTGTTTCTGTCTTTCTGAAGGGATCTCCCCTTTTAATCCCATTATTTCAACACCTGTTGGACAATGCATGAGTGATAATGAGCTCATTGATTAAATGCAATTAATGAATAGATTGCCACCTCTTGTTGTGTGTCGTCTGTGTTTCTGTGTTTCCGGCATTTCACATTGGAACACCTCATTCACCTTCCTTGTCTTCTCTCCGCCCTCCCTTTTAGGTAAGTTAAAGAGCTGCACCTGAGCCAGCCACTGATTGATTGATTGATTGATTGATTGATTGATTGATTGATTGATTGATTGATTGATTGATTGATTGATGCAGCACAACAGTCAAATAGTGGAGTGGAGTAGGGGAACAGCAAACAGCCAATAAAGCAGCCCGCCCGCTCGCCTGCCCGCCACAATGGACCTACCTGTGTACACTAGATGGATGTGATGGAATGTACTGTCGTCCCTACATTTCAAGAAGTAAGAATTGCAGTTGCAACAAAGCCTTGCTTGCCTACAAAGAGAGCAGCAATTTGGATTTGTTACTATGTTACCTAGAAGAATAACAAACTGTGCAAGGATGGAGGTTGTAGGAGCAAGGAGAAGTTGTCTGTAAAGTTGGTGGATGCCTATTTTCCATTTTGCAGTCCCTTGTCTCCCTCTTGTGGCCTCCTGGAGGCAACTAGCTGTGCAAAAAAAAGACAGCCTGGCGGCCGGCTGTTGCAGTGTTGCCCTCTCAGGCAACACTGAGTGACTGACTGAGCCTCACCGTCTTATATAAAGTTCAGACGGAACTTTGCACGTGTCATAGTGGAGCCCTCAGGATTCCAGAGCCAGCTTTCTGACATCATAATGGGGCCTCAGAGATAAAAGCCTGGGCCCAGGCAGTGTTGGTCAGTGCTGCTCAGCAGGCAGCACTGGACTGGACTGGATTACAGCTGATACAAGGTGTGAAGGAACAAGGGGTGGCTGTGGGCATGCACTTGCTGCCGCTGCCAGTGTTTATCTGCATGGCAGCAGGGCATTTGGGCGTTGCCAGGAAGGCGTTTTTATGTAGATTCCTCCTCTTTCAGCACTGCATTGTGGTGCAAGCAAAAGAAGCAAATCCTGTCTGGCTTCCTCTCCGGCCTTTATTCACCTCCCGTGTAGCTGTGAGTGTGTGAGCCTGCAGGGCCCCATGGAATTGCCTAGAAGTAGGCTGAATCGCTGCAAGGGCTGAACAGCAGTATCGGGCAGGCTCGGGCAACGCGCGGCCCGTTCGGGTTATCGCTTCTCGGCCTTTTGGCTAAGATCAAGTGTAGTATCTGTTCTTATCAGTTTAATATCTGATACGTCCCCTATCTGGGGACCATATATTAAATGGATTTTTAGAACAGGGAGATGGAAATAGAGCTTGCTCTGTCCACTCCACGCATTGACCTGGTATTGCAGTATTTCCAGGACCGGTGCACCCTTTCCTTATGTGTTGACTAAAAGCAGATTCCAAAAGTGTTTTTTGTCTTTGCTATTGTTTCTGTCTTTCTGAAGGGATCTCCCCTTTTAATCCCATTATTTCAACACCTGTTGGACAATGCATGAGTGATAATGAGCTCATTGATTAAATGCAATTAATGAATAGATTGCCACCTCTTGTTGTGTGTCGTCTGTGTTTCTGTGTTTCCGGCATTTCACATTGGAACACCTCATTCACCTTCCTTGTCTTCTCTCCGCCCTCCCTTTTAGGTAAGTTAAAGAGCTGCACCTGAGCCAGCCACTGATTGATTGATTGATTGATTGATTGATTGATTGATTGATTGATTGATTGATGCAGCACAACAGTCAAATAGTGGAGTGGAGTAGGGGAACAGCAAACAGCCAATAAAGCAGCCCGCCCGCTCGCCTGCCCGCCACAATGGACCTACCTGTGTACACTAGATGGATGTGATGGAATGTACTGTCGTCCCTACATTTCAAGAAGAAGTAAGAATTGCAGTTGCAACAAAGCCTTGCTTGCCTACAAAGAGAGCAGCAATTTGGATTTGTTACTATGTTACCTAGAAGAATAACAAACTGTGCAAGGATGGAGGTTGTAGGAGCAAGGAGAAGTTGTCTGTAAAGTTGGTGGATGCCTATTTTCCATTTTGCAGTCCCTTGTCTCCCTCTTGTGGCCTCCTGGAGGCAACTAGCTGTGCAAAAAAAAGACAGCCTGGCGGCCGGCTGTTGCAGTGTTGCCCTCTCAGGCAACACTGAGTGACTGACTGAGCCTCACCGTCTTATATAAAGTTCAGACGGAACTTTGCACGTGTCATAGTGGAGCCCTCAGGATTCCAGAGCCAGCTTTCTGACATCATAATGGGGCCTCAGAGATAAAAGCCTGGGCCCAGGCAGTGTTGGTCAGTGCTGCTCAGCAGGCAGCACTGGACTGGACTGGATTACAGATGATACAAGGTGTGAAGGAACAAGGGGTGGCTGTGGGCATGCACTTGCTGCCGCTGCCAGTGTTTATCTGCATGGCAGCAGGGCATTTGGGCGTTGCCAGGAAGGCGTTTTTATGTAGATTCCTCCTCTTTCAGCACTGCATTGTGGTGCAAGCAAAAGAAGCAAATCCTGTCTGGCTTCCTCTCCGGCCGTTATTCACCTCCCGTGTAGCTGTGAGTGTGTGAGCCTGCAGGGCCCCATGGAATTGCCTAGAAGTAGGCTGAATCGCTGCAAGGGCTGAACAGCAGTATCGGGCAGGCTCGGGCAACGCGCGGCCCGTTCGGGTTATCGCTTCTCGGCCTTTTGGCTAAGATCAAGTGTAGTATCTGTTCTTATCAGTTTAATATCTGATACGTCCCCTATCTGGGGACCATATATTAAATGGATTTTTAGAACAGGGAGATGGAAATAGAGCTTGCTCTGTCCACTCCACGCATTGACCTGGTATTGCAGTATTTCCAGGACCGGTGCACCCTTTCCTTATGTGTTGACTAAAAGCAGATTCCAAAAGTGTTTTTTGTCTTTGCTATTGTTTCTGTCTTTCTGAAGGGATCTCCCCTTTTAATCCCATTATTTCAACACCTGTTGGACAATGCATGAGTGATAATGAGCTCATTGATTAAATGCAATTAATGAATAGATTGCCACCTCTTGTTGTGTGTCGTCTGTGTTTCTGTGTTTCCGGCATTTCACATTGGAACACCTCATTCACCTTCCTTGTCTTCTCTCCGCCCTCCCTTTTAGGTAAGTTAAAGAGCTGCACCTGAGCCAGCCACTGATTGATTGATTGATTGATTGATTGATTGATTGATTGATGCAGCACAACAGTCAAATAGTGGAGTGGAGTAGGGGAACAGCAAACAGCCAATAAAGCAGCCCGCCCGCTCGCCTGCCCGCCACAATGGACCTACCTGTGTACACTAGATGGATGTGATGGAATGTACTGTCGTCCCTACATTTCAAGAAGTAAGAATTGCAGTTGCAACAAAGCCTTGCTTGCCTACAAAGAGAGCAGCAATTTGGATTTGTTACTATGTTACCTAGAAGAATAACAAACTGTGCAAGGATGGAGGTTGTAGGAGCAAGGAGAAGTTGTCTGTAAAGTTGGTGGATGCCTATTTTCCATTTTGCAGTCCCTTGTCTCCCTCTTGTGGCCTCCTGGAGGCAACTAGCTGTGCAAAAAAAAGACAGCCTGGCGGCCGGCTGTTGCATTGTTGCCCTCTCAGGCAACACTGAGTGACTGACTGAGCCTCACCGTCTTATATAAAGTTCAGACGGAACTTTGCACGTGTCATAGTGGAGCCCTCAGGATTCCAGAGCCAGCTTTCTGACATCATAATGGGGCCTCAGAGATAAAAGCCTGGGCCCAGGCAGTGTTGGTCAGTGCTGCTCAGCAGGCAGCACTGGACTGGACTGGATTACAGCTGATACAAGGTGTGAAGGAACAAGGGGTGGCTGTGGGCATGCACTTGCTGCCGCTGCCAGTGTTTATCTGCATGGCAGCAGGGCATTTGGGCGTTGCCAGGAAGGCGTTTTTATGTAGATTCCTCCTCTTTCAGCACTGCATTGTGGTGCAAGCAAAAGAAGCAAATCCTGTCTGGCTTCCTCTCCGGCCTTTATTCACCTCCCGTGTAGCTGTGAGTGTGTGAGCCTGCAGGGCCCCATGGAATTGCCTAGAAGTAGGCTGAATCGCTGCAAGGGCTGAACAGCAGTATCGGGCAGGCTCGGGCAACGCGCGGCCCGTTCGGGTTATCGCTTCTCGGCCTTTTGGCTAAGATCAAGTGTAGTATCTGTTCTTATCAGTTTAATATCTGATACGTCCCCTATCTGGGGACCATATATTAAATGGATTTTTAGAACAGGGAGATGGAAATAGAGCTTGCTCTGTCCACTCCACGCATTGACCTGGTATTGCAGTATTTCCAGGACCGGTGCACCCTTTCCTTATGTGTTGACTAAAAGCAGATTCCAAAAGTGTTTTTTGTCTTTGCTATTGTTTCTGTCTTTCTGAAGGGATCTCCCCTTTTAATCCCATTATTTCAACACCTGTTGGACAATGCATGAGTGATAATGAGCTCATTGATTAAATGCAATTAATGAATAGATTGCCACCTCTTGTTGTGTGTCGTCTGTGTTTCTGTGTTTCCGGCATTTCACATTGGAACACCTCATTCACCTTCCTTGTCTTCTCTCCGCCCTCCCTTTTAGGTAAGTTAAAGAGCTGCACCTGAGCCAGCCACTGATTGATTGATTGATTGATTGATTGATTGATTGATTGATTGATTGATTGATTGATGCAGCACAACAGTCAAATAGTGGAGTGGAGTAGGGGAACAGCAAACAGCCAATAAAGCAGCCCGCCCGCTCGCCTGCCCGCCACAATGGACCTACCTGTGTACACTAGATGGATGTGATGGAATGTACTGTCGTCCCTACATTTCAAGAAGAAGTAAGAATTGCAGTTGCAACAAAGCCTTGCTTGCCTACAAAGAGAGCAGCAATTTGGATTTGTTACTATGTTACCTAGAAGAATAACAAACTGTGCAAGGATGGAGGTTGTAGGAGCAAGGAGAAGTTGTCTGTAAAGTTGGTGGATGCCTATTTTCCATTTTGCAGTCCCTTGTCTCCCTCTTGTGGCCTCCTGGAGGCAACTAGCTGTGCAAAAAAAAGACAGCCTGGCGGCCGGCTGTTGCAGTGTTGCCCTCTCAGGCAACACTGAGTGACTGACTGAGCCTCACCGTCTTATATAAAGTTCAGACGGAACTTTGCACGTGTCATAGTGGAGCCCTCAGGATTCCAGAGCCAGCTTTCTGACATCATAATGGGGCCTCAGAGATAAAAGCCTGGGCCCAGGCAGTGTTGGTCAGTGCTGCTCAGCAGGCAGCACTGGACTGGACTGGATTACAGCTGATACAAGGTGTGAAGGAACAAGGGGCACTTGCTGCCGCTGCCAGTGTTTATCTGCATGGCAGCAGGGCATTTGGGCGTTGCCAGGAAGGCGTTTTTATGTAGATTCCTCCTCTTTCAGCACTGCATTGTGGTGCAAGCAAAAGAAGCAAATCCTGTCTGGCTTCCTCTCCGGCCTTTATTCACCTCCCGTGTAGCTGTGAGTGTGTGAGCCTGCAGGGCCCCATGGAATTGCCTAGAAGTAGGCTGAATCGCTGCAAGGGCTGAACAGCAGTATCGGGCAGGCTCGGGCAACGCGCGGCCCGTTCGGGTTATCGCTTCTCGGCCTTTTGGCTAAGATCAAGTGTAGTATCTGTTCTTATCAGTTTAATATCTGATACGTCCCCTATCTGGGGACCATATATTAAATGGATTTTTAGAACAGGGAGATGGAAATAGAGCTTGCTCTGTCCACTCCACGCATTGACCTGGTATTGCAGTATTTCCAGGACCGGTGCACCCTTTCCTTATGTGTTGACTAAAAGCAGATTCCAAAAGTGTTTTTTGTCTTTGCTATTGTTTCTGTCTTTCTGAAGGGATCTCCCCTTTTAATCCCATTATTTCAACACCTGTTGGACAATGCATGAGTGATAATGAGCTCATTGATTAAATGCAATTAATGAATAGATTGCCACCTCTTGTTGTGTGTCGTCTGTGTTTCTGTGTTTCCGGCATTTCACATTGGAACACCTCATTCACCTTCCTTGTCTTCTCTCCGCCCTCCCTTTTAGGTAAGTTAAAGAGCTGCACCTGAGCCAGCCACTGATTGATTGATTGATTGATTGATTGATTGATTGATTGATTGATTGATTGATGCAGCACAACAGTCAAATAGTGGAGTGGAGTAGGGGAACAGCAAACAGCCAATAAAGCAGCCCGCCCGCTCGCCTGCCCGCCACAATGGACCTACCTGTGTACACTAGATGGATGTGATGGAATGTACTGTCGTCCCTACATTTCAAGAAGAAGTAAGAATTGCAGTTGCAACAAAGCCTTGCTTGCCTACAAAGAGAGCAGCAATTTGGATTTGTTACTATGTTACCTAGAAGAATAACAAACTGTGCAAGGATGGAGGTTGTAGGAGCAAGGAGAAGTTGTCTGTAAAGTTGGTGGATGCCTATTTTCCATTTTGCAGTCCCTTGTCTCCCTCTTGTGGCCTCCTGGAGGCAACTAGCTGTGCAAAAAAAAGACAGCCTGGCGGCCGGCTGTTGCAGTGTTGCCCTCTCAGGCAACACTGAGTGACTGACTGAGCCTCACCGTCTTATATAAAGTTCAGACGGAACTTTGCACGTGTCATAGTGGAGCCCTCAGGATTCCAGAGCCAGCTTTCTGACATCATAATGGGGCCTCAGAGATAAAAGCCTGGGCCCAGGCAGTGTTGGTCAGTGCTGCTCAGCAGGCAGCACTGGACTGGACTGGATTACAGCTGATACAAGGTGTGAAGGAACAAGGGGTGGCTGTGGGCATGCACTTGCTGCCGCTGCCAGTGTTTATCTGCATGGCAGCAGGGCATTTGGGCGTTGCCAGGAAGGCGTTTTTATGTAGATTCCTCCTCTTTCAGCACTGCATTGTGGTGCAAGCAAAAGAAGCAAATCCTGTCTGGCTTCCTCTCCGGCCTTTATTCACCTCCCGTGTAGCTGTGAGTGTGTGAGCCTGCAGGGCCCCATGGAATTGCCTAGAAGTAGGCTGAATCGCTGCAAGGGCTGAACAGCAGTATCGGGCAGGCTCGGGCAACGCGCGGCCCGTTCGGGTTATCGCTTCTCGGCCTTTTGGCTAAGATCAAGTGTAGTATCTGTTCTTATCAGTTTAATATCTGATACGTCCCCTATCTGGGGACCATATATTAAATGGATTTTTAGAACAGGGAGATGGAAATAGAGCTTGCTCTGTCCACTCCACGCATTGACCTGGTATTGCAGTATTTCCAGGACCGGTGCACCCTTTCCTTATGTGTTGACTAAAAGCAGATTCCAAAAGTGTTTTTTGTCTTTGCTATTGTTTCTGTCTTTCTGAAGGGATCTCCCCTTTTAATCCCATTATTTCAACACCTGTTGGACAATGCATGAGTGATAATGAGCTCATTGATTAAATGCAATTAATGAATAGATTGCCACCTCTTGTTGTGTGTCGTCTGTGTTTCTGTGTTTCCGGCATTTCACATTGGAACACCTCATTCACCTTCCTTGTCTTCTCTCCGCCCTCCCTTTTAGGTAAGTTAAAGAGCTGCACCTGAGCCAGCCACTGATTGATTGATTGATTGATTGATTGATTGATTGATTGATTGATTGATGCAGCACAACAGTCAAATAGTGGAGTGGAGTAGGGGAACAGCAAACAGCCAATAAAGCAGCCCGCCCGCTCGCCTGCCCGCCACAATGGACCTACCTGTGTACACTAGATGGATGTGATGGAATGTACTGTCGTCCCTACATTTCAAGAAGAAGTAAGAATTGCAGTTGCAACAAAGCCTTGCTTGCCTACAAAGAGAGCAGCAATTTGGATTTGTTACTATGTTACCTAGAAGAATAACAAACTGTGCAAGGATGGAGGTTGTAGGAGCAAGGAGAAGTTGTCTGTAAAGTTGGTGGATGCCTATTTTCCATTTTGCAGTCCCTTGTCTCCCTCTTGTGGCCTCCTGGAGGCAACTAGCTGTGCAAAAAAAAGACAGCCTGGCGGCCGGCTGTTGCAGTGTTGCCCTCTCAGGCAACACTGAGTGACTGACTGAGCCTCACCGTCTTATATAAAGTTCAGACGGAACTTTGCACGTGTCATAGTGGAGCCCTCAGGATTCCAGAGCCAGCTTTCTGACATCATAATGGGGCCTCAGAGATAAAAGCCTGGGCCCAGGCAGTGTTGGTCAGTGCTGCTCAGCAGGCAGCACTGGACTGGACTGGATTACAGCTGATACAAGGTGTGAAGGAACAAGGGGTGGCTGTGGGCATGCACTTGCTGCCGCTGCCAGTGTTTATCTGCACGGCAGCAGGGCTTTTGGGCGTTGCCAGGAAGGCGTTTTTATGTAGATTCCTCCTCTTTCAGCACTGCATTGTGGTGCAAGCAAAAGAAGCAAATCCTGTCTGGCTTCCTCTCCGGCCTTTATTCACCTCCCGTGTAGCTGTGAGTGTGTGAGCCTGCAGGGCCCCATGGAATTGCCTAGAAGTAGGCTGAATCGCTGCAAGGGCTGAACAGCAGTATCGGGCAGGCTCGGGCAACGCGCGGCCCGTTCGGGTTATCGCTTCTCGGCCTTTTGGCTAAGATCAAGTGTAGTATCTGTTCTTATCAGTTTAATATCTGATACGTCCCCTATCTGGGGACCATATATTAAATGGATTTTTAGAACAGGGAGATGGAAATAGAGCTTGCTCTGTCCACTCCACGCATTGACCTGGTATTGCAGTATTTCCAGGACCGGTGCACCCTTTCCTTATGTGTTGACTAAAAGCAGATTCCAAAAGTGTTTTTTGTCTTTGCTATTGTTTCTGTCTTTCTGAAGGGATCTCCCCTTTTAATCCCATTATTTCAACACCTGTTGGACAATGCATGAGTGATAATGAGCTCATTGATTAAATGCAATTAATGAATAGATTGCCACCTCTTGTTGTGTGTCGTCTGTGTTTCTGTGTTTCCGGCATTTCACATTGGAACACCTCATTCACCTTCCTTGTCTTCTCTCCGCCCTCCCTTTTAGGTAAGTTAAAGAGCTGCACCTGAGCCAGCCACTGATTGATTGATTGATTGATTGATTGATTGATTGATTGATTGATTGATTGATTGATTGATGCAGCACAACAGTCAAATAGTGGAGTGGAGTAGGGGAACAGCAAACAGCCAATAAAGCAGCCCGCCCGCTCGCCTGCCCGCCACAATGGACCTACCTGTGTACACTAGATGGATGTGATGGAATGTACTGTCGTCCCTACATTTCAAGAAGAAGTAAGAATTGCAGTTGCAACAAAGCCTTGCTTGCCTACAAAGAGAGCAGCAATTTGGATTTGTTACTATGTTACCTAGAAGAATAACAAACTGTGCAAGGATGGAGGTTGTAGGAGCAAGGAGAAGTTGTCTGTAAAGTTGGTGGATGCCTATTTTCCATTTTGCAGTCCCTTGTCTCCCTCTTGTGGCCTCCTGGAGGCAACTAGCTGTGCAAAAAAAAGACAGCCTGGCGGCCGGCTGTTGCAGTGTTGCCCTCTCAGGCAACACTGAGTGACTGACTGAGCCTCACCGTCTTATATAAAGTTCAGACGGAACTTTGCACGTGTCATAGTGGAGCCCTCAGGATTCCAGAGCCAGCTTTCTGACATCATAATGGGGCCTCAGAGATAAAAGCCTGGGCCCAGGCAGTGTTGGTCAGTGCTGCTCAGCAGGCAGCACTGGACTGGACTGGATTACAGCTGATACAAGGTGTGAAGGAACAAGGGGTGGCTGTGGGCATGCACTTGCTGCCGCTGCCAGTGTTTATCTGCATGGCAGCAGGGCATTTGGGCGTTGCCAGGAAGGCGTTTTTATGTAGATTCCTCCTCTTTCAGCACTGCATTGTGGTGCAAGCAAAAGAAGCAAATCCTGTCTGGCTTCCTCTCCGGCCTTTATTCACCTCCCGTGTAGCTGTGAGTGTGTGAGCCTGCAGGGCCCCATGGAATTGCCTAGAAGTAGGCTGAATCGCTGCAAGGGCTGAACAGCAGTATCGGGCAGGCTCGGGCAACGCGCGGCCCGTTCGGGTTATCGCTTCTCGGCCTTTTGGCTAAGATCAAGTGTAGTATCTGTTCTTATCAGTTTAATATCTGATACGTCCCCTATCTGGGGACCATATATTAAATGGATTTTTAGAACAGGGAGATGGAAATAGAGCTTGCTCTGTCCACTCCACGCATTGACCTGGTATTGCAGTATTTCCAGGACCGGTGCACCCTTTCCTTATGTGTTGACTAAAAGCAGATTCCAAAAGTGTTTTTTGTCTTTGCTATTGTTTCTGTCTTTCTGAAGGGATCTCCCCTTTTAATCCCATTATTTCAACACCTGTTGGACAATGCATGAGTGATAATGAGCTCATTGATTAAATGCAATTAATGAATAGATTGCCACCTCTTGTTGTGTGTCGTCTGTGTTTCTGTGTTTCCGGCATTTCACATTGGAACACCTCATTCACCTTCCTTGTCTTCTCTCCGCCCTCCCTTTTAGGTAAGTTAAAGAGCTGCACCTGAGCCAGCCACTGATTGATTGATTGATTGATTGATTGATTGATTGATTGATTGATGCAGCACAACAGTCAAATAGTGGAGTGGAGTAGGGGAACAGCAAACAGCCAATAAAGCAGCCCGCCCGCTCGCCTGCCCGCCACAATGGACCTACCTGTGTACACTAGATGGATGTGATGGAATGTACTGTCGTCCCTACATTTCAAGAAGAAGTAAGAATTGCAGTTGCAACAAAGCCTTGCTTGCCTACAAAGAGAGCAGCAATTTGGATTTGTTACTATGTTACCTAGAAGAATAACAAACTGTGCAAGGATGGAGGTTGTAGGAGCAAGGAGAAGTTGTCTGTAAAGTTGGTGGATGCCTATTTTCCATTTTGCAGTCCCTTGTCTCCCTCTTGTGGCCTCCTGGAGGCAACTAGCTGTGCAAAAAAAAGACAGCCTGGCGGCCGGCTGTTGCAGTGTTGCCCTCTCAGGCAACACTGAGTGACTGACTGAGCCTCACCGTCTTATATAAAGTTCAGACGGAACTTTGCACGTGTCATAGTGGAGCCCTCAGGATTCCAGAGCCAGCTTTCTGACATCATAATGGGGCCTCAGAGATAAAAGCCTGGGCCCAGGCAGTGTTGGTCAGTGCTGCTCAGCAGGCAGCACTGGACTGGACTGGATTACAGCTGATACAAGGTGTGAAGGAACAAGGGGTGGCTGTGGGCATGCACTTGCTGCCGCTGCCAGTGTTTATCTGCATGGCAGCAGGGCATTTGGGCGTTGCCAGGAAGGCGTTTTTATGTAGATTCCTCCTCTTTCAGCACTGCATTGTGGTGCAAGCAAAAGAAGCAAATCCTGTCTGGCTTCCTCTCCGGCCTTTATTCACCTCCCGTGTAGCTGTGAGTGTGTGAGCCTGCAGGGCCCCATGGAATTGCCTAGAAGTAGGCTGAATCGCTGCAAGGGCTGAACAGCAGTATCGGGCAGGCTCGGGCAACGCGCGGCCCGTTCGGGTTATCGCTTCTCGGCCTTTTGGCTAAGATCAAGTGTAGTATCTGTTCTTATCAGTTTAATATCTGATACGTCCCCTATCTGGGGACCATATATTAAATGGATTTTTAGAACAGGGAGATGGAAATAGAGCTTGCTCTGTCCACTCCACGCATTGACCTGGTATTGCAGTATTTCCAGGACCGGTGCACCTTTTCCTTATGTGTTGACTAAAAGCAGATTCCAAAAGTGTTTTTTGTCTTTGCTATTGTTTCTGTCTTTCTGAAGGGATCTCCCCTTTTAATCCCATTATTTCAACACCTGTTGGACAATGCATGAGTGATAATGAGCTCATTGATTAAATGCAATTAATGAATAGATTGCCACCTCTTGTTGTGTGTCGTCTGTGTTTCTGTGTTTCCGGCATTTCACATTGGAACACCTCATTCACCTTCCTTGTCTTCTCTCCGCCCTCCCTTTTAGGTAAGTTAAAGAGCTGCACCTGAGCCAGCCACTGATTGATTGATTGATTGATTGATTGATTGATTGATTGATTGATTGATGCAGCACAACAGTCAAATAGTAGAGTGGAGTAGGGGAACAGCAAACAGCCAATAAAGCAGCCCGCCCGCTCGCCTGCCCGCCACAATGGACCTACCTGTGTACACTAGATGGATGTGATGGAATGTACTGTCGTCCCTACATTTCAAGAAGAAGTAAGAATTGCAGTTGCAACAAAGCCTTGCTTGCCTACAAAGAGAGCAGCAATTTGGATTTGTTACTATGTTACCTAGAAGAATAACAAACTGTGCAAGGATGGAGGTTGTAGGAGCAAGGAGAAGTTGTCTGTAAAGTTGGTGGATGCCTATTTTCCATTTTGCAGTCCCTTGTCTCCCTCTTGTGGCCTCCTGGAGGCAACTAGCTGTGCAAAAAAAAGACAGCCTGGCGGCCGGCTGTTGCAGTGTTGCCCTCTCAGGCAACACTGAGTGACTGACTGAGCCTCACCGTCTTATATAAAGTTCAGACGGAACTTTGCACGTGTCATAGTGGAGCCCTCAGGATTCCAGAGCCAGCTTTCTGACATCATAATGGGGCCTCAGAGATAAAAGCCTGGGCCCAGGCAGTGTTGGTCAGTGCTGCTCAGCAGGCAGCACTGGACTGGACTGGATTACAGCTGATACAAGGTGTGAAGGAACAAGGGGTGGCTGTGGGCATGCACTTGCTGCCGCTGCCAGTGTTTATCTGCATGGCAGCAGGGCATTTGGGCGTTGCCAGGAAGGCGTTTTTATGTAGATTCCTCCTCTTTCAGCACTGCATTGTGGTGCAAGCAAAAGAAGCAAATCCTGTCTGGCTTCCTCTCCGGCCTTTATTCACCTCCCGTGTAGCTGTGAGTGTGTGAGCCTGCAGGGCCCCATGGAATTGCCTAGAAGTAGGCTGAATCGCTGCAAGGGCTGAACAGCAGTATCGGGCAGGCTCGGGCAACGCGCGGCCCGTTCGGGTTATCGCTTCTCGGCCTTTTGGCTAAGATCAAGTGTAGTATCTGTTCTTATCAGTTTAATATCTGATACGTCCCCTATCTGGGGACCATATATTAAATGGATTTTTAGAACAGGGAGATGGAAATAGAGCTTGCTCTGTCCACTCCACGCATTGACCTGGTATTGCAGTATTTCCAGGACCGGTGCACCCTTTCCTTATGTGTTGACTAAAAGCAGATTCCAAAAGTGTTTTTTGTCTTTGCTATTGTTTCTGTCTTTCTGAAGGGATCTCCCCTTTTAATCCCATTATTTCAACACCTGTTGGACAATGCATGAGTGATAATGAGCTCATTGATTAAATGCAATTAATGAATAGATTGCCACCTCTTGTTGTGTGTCGTCTGTGTTTCTGTGTTTCCGGCATTTCACATTGGAACACCTCATTCACCTTCCTTGTCTTCTCTCCGCCCTCCCTTTTAGGTAAGTTAAAGAGCTGCACCTGAGCCAGCCACTGATTGATTGATTGATTGATTGATTGATTGATTGATTGATTGATTGATGCAGCACAACAGTCAAATAGTGGAGTGGAGTAGGGGAACAGCAAACAGCCAATAAAGCAGCCCGCCCGCTCGCCTGCCCGCCACAATGGACCTACCTGTGTACACTAGATGGATGTGATGGAATGTACTGTCGTCCCTACATTTCAAGAAGAAGTAAGAATTGCAGTTGCAACAAAGCCTTGCTTGCCTACAAAGAGAGCAGCAATTTGGATTTGTTACTATGTTACCTAGAAGAATAACAAACTGTGCAAGGATGGAGGTTGTAGGAGCAAGGAGAAGTTGTCTGTAAAGTTGGTGGATGCCTATTTTCCATTTTGCAGTCCCTTGTCTCCCTCTTGTGGCCTCCTGGAGGCAACTAGCTGTGCAAAAAAAAGACAGCCTGGCGGCCGGCTGTTGCAGTGTTGCCCTCTCAGGCAACACTGAGTGACTGACTGAGCCTCACCGTCTTATATAAAGTTCAGACGGAACTTTGCACGTGTCATAGTGGAGCCCTCAGGATTCCAGAGCCAGCTTTCTGACATCATAATGGGGCCTCAGAGATAAAAGCCTGGGCCCAGGCAGTGTTGGTCAGTGCTGCTCAGCAGGCAGCACTGGACTGGACTGGATTACAGCTGATACAAGGTGTGAAGGAACAAGGGGTGGCTGTGGGCATGCACTTGCTGCCGCTGCCAGTGTTTATCTGCATGGCAGCAGGGCATTTGGGCGTTGCCAGGAAGGCATTTTTATGTAGATTCCTCCTCTTTCAGCACTGCATTGTGGTGCAAGCAAAAGAAGCAAATCCTGTCTGGCTTCCTCTCCGGCCTTTATTCACCTCCCGTGTAGCTGTGAGTGTGTGAGCCTGCAGGGCCCCATGGAATTGCCTAGAAGTAGGCTGAATCGCTGCAAGGGCTGAACAGCAGTATCGGGCAGGCTCGGGCAACGCGCGGCCCGTTCGGGTTATCGCTTCTCGGCCTTTTGGCTAAGATCAAGTGTAGTATCTGTTCTTATCAGTTTAATATCTGATACGTCCCCTATCTGGGGACCATATATTAAATGGATTTTTAGAACAGGGAGATGGAAATAGAGCTTGCTCTGTCCACTCCACGCATTGACCTGGTATTGCAGTATTTCCAGGACCGGTGCACCCTTTCCTTATGTGTTGACTAAAAGCAGATTCCAAAAGTGTTTTTTGTCTTTGCTATTGTTTCTGTCTTTCTGAAGGGATCTCCCCTTTTAATCCCATTATTTCAACACCTGTTGGACAATGCATGAGTGATAATGAGCTCATTGATTAAATGCAATTAATGAATAGATTGCCACCTCTTGTTGTGTGTCGTCTGTGTTTCTGTGTTTCCGGCATTTCACATTGGAACACCTCATTCACCTTCCTTGTCTTCTCTCCGCCCTCCCTTTTAGGTAAGTTAAAGAGCTGCACCTGAGCCAGCCACTGATTGATTGATTGATTGATTGATTGATTGATTGATTGATTGATTGATGCAGCACAACAGTCAAATAGTGGAGTGGAGTAGGGGAACAGCAAACAGCCAATAAAGCAGCCCGCCCGCTCGCCTGCCCGCCACAATGGACCTACCTGTGTACACTAGATGGATGTGATGGAATGTACTGTCGTCCCTACATTTCAAGAAGAAGTAAGAATTGCAGTTGCAACAAAGCCTTGCTTGCCTACAAAGAGAGCAGCAATTTGGATTTGTTACTATGTTACCTAGAAGAATAACAAACTGTGCAAGGATGGAGGTTGTAGGAGCAAGGAGAAGTTGTCTGTAAAGTTGGTGGATGCCTATTTTCCATTTTGCAGTCCCTTGTCTCCCTCTTGTGGCCTCCTGGAGGCAACTAGCTGTGCAAAAAAAAGACAGCCTGGCGGCCGGCTGTTGCAGTGTTGCCCTCTCAGGCAACACTGAGTGACTGACTGAGCCTCACCGTCTTATATAAAGTTCAGACGGAACTTTGCACGTGTCATAGTGGAGCCCTCAGGATTCCAGAGCCAGCTTTCTGACATCATAATGGGGCCTCAGAGATAAAAGCCTGGGCCCAGGCAGTGTTGGTCAGTGCTGCTCAGCAGGCAGCACTGGACTGGACTGGATTACAGCTGATACAAGGTGTGAAGGAACAAGGGGTGGCTGTGGGCATGCACTTGCTGCCGCTGCCAGTGTTTATCTGCATGGCAGCAGGGCATTTGGGCGTTGCCAGGAAGGCGTTTTTATGTAGATTCCTCCTCTTTCAGCACTGCATTGTGGTGCAAGCAAAAGAAGCAAATCCTGTCTGGCTTCCTCTCCGGCCTTTATTCACCTCCCGTGTAGCTGTGAGTGTGTGAGCCTGCAGGGCCCCATGGAATTGCCTAGAAGTAGGCTGAATCGCTGCAAGGGCTGAACAGCAGTATCGGGCAGGCTCGGGCAACGCGCGGCCCGTTCGGGTTATCGCTTCTCGGCCTTTTGGCTAAGATCAAGTGTAGTATCTGTTCTTATCAGTTTAATATCTGATACGTCCCCTATCTGGGGACCATATATTAAATGGATTTTTAGAACAGGGAGATGGAAATAGAGCTTGCTCTGTCCACTCCACGCATTGACCTGGTATTGCAGTATTTCCAGGACCGGTGCACCCTTTCCTTATGTGTTGACTAAAAGCAGATTCCAAAAGTGTTTTTTGTCTTTGCTATTGTTTCTGTCTTTCTGAAGGGATCTCCCCTTTTAATCCCATTATTTCAACACCTGTTGGACAATGCATGAGTGATAATGAGCTCATTGATTAAATGCAATTAATGAATAGATTGCCACCTCTTGTTGTGTGTCGTCTGTGTTTCTGTGTTTCCGGCATTTCACATTGGAACACCTCATTCACCTTCCTTGTCTTCTCTCCGCCCTCCCTTTTAGGTAAGTTAAAGAGCTGCACCTGAGCCAGCCACTGATTGATTGATTGATTGATTGATTGATGCAGCACAACAGTCAAATAGTGGAGTGGAGTAGGGGAACAGCAAACAGCCAATAAAGCAGCCCGCCCGCTCGCCTGCCCGCCACAATGGACCTACCTGTGTACACTAGATGGATGTGATGGAATGTACTGTCGTCCCTACATTTCAAGAAGAAGTAAGAATTGCAGTTGCAACAAAGCCTTGCTTGCCTACAAAGAGAGCAGCAATTTGGATTTGTTACTATGTTACCTAGAAGAATAACAAACTGTGCAAGGATGGAGGTTGTAGGAGCAAGGAGAAGTTGTCTGTAAAGTTGGTGGATGCCTATTTTCCATTTTGCAGTCCCTTGTCTCCCTCTTGTGGCCTCCTGGAGGCAACTAGCTGTGCAAAAAAAAAGACAGCCTGGCGGCCGGCTGTTGCAGTGTTGCCCTCTCAGGCAACACTGAGTGACTGACTGAGCCTCACCGTCTTATATAAAGTTCAGACGGAACTTTGCACGTGTCATAGTGGAGCCCTCAGGATTCCAGAGCCAGCTTTCTGACATCATAATGGGGCCTCAGAGATAAAAGCCTGGGCCCAGGCAGTGTTGGTCAGTGCTGCTCAGCAGGCAGCACTGGACTGGACTGGATTACAGCTGATACAAGGTGTGAAGGAACAAGGGGTGGCTGTGGGCATGCACTTGCTGCCGCTGCCAGTGTTTATCTGCATGGCAGCAGGGCATTTGGGCGTTGCCAGGAAGGCGTTTTTATGTAGATTCCTCCTCTTTCAGCAC
Source organism: Rhinoderma darwinii (assembly GCF_050947455.1). Taxonomy (NCBI): domain Eukaryota; kingdom Metazoa; phylum Chordata; class Amphibia; order Anura; family Rhinodermatidae; genus Rhinoderma; species Rhinoderma darwinii. Next base: position 156,629 of record NW_027461808.1, on the reverse strand, counting down.
TGCATTGTGGTGCAAGCAAAAGAAGCAAATCCTGTCTGGCTTCCTCTCCGGCCTTTATTCACCTCCCGTGTAGCTGTGAGTGTGTGAGCCTGCAGGGCCCCATGGAATTGCCTAGAAGTAGGCTGAATCGCTGCAAGGGCTGAACAGCAGTATCGGGCAGGCTCGGGCAACGCGCGGCCCGTTCGGGTTATCGCTTCTCGGCCTTTTGGCTAAGATCAAGTGTAGTATCTGTTCTTATCAGTTTAATATCTGATACGTCCCCTATCTGGGGACCATATATTAAATGGATTTTTAGAACAGGGAGATGGAAATAGAGCTTGCTCTGTCCACTCCACGCATTGACCTGGTATTGCAGTATTTCCAGGACCGGTGCACCCTTTCCTTATGTGTTGACTAAAAGCAGATTCCAAAAGTGTTTTTTGTCTTTGCTATTGTTTCTGTCTTTCTGAAGGGATCTCCCCTTTTAATCCCATTATTTCAACACCTGTTGGACAATGCATGAGTGATAATGAGCTCATTGATTAAATGCAATTAATGAATAGATTGCCACCTCTTGTTGTGTGTCGTCTGTGTTTCTGTGTTTCCGGCATTTCACATTGGAACACCTCATTCACCTTCCTTGTCTTCTCTCCGCCCTCCCTTTTAGGTAAGTTAAAGAGCTGCACCTGAGCCAGCCACTGATTGATTGATTGATTGATTGATTGATTGATTGATTGATTGATTGATTGATGCAGCACAACAGTCAAATAGTGGAGTGGAGTAGGGGAACAGCAAACAGCCAATAAAGCAGCCCGCCCGCTCGCCTGCCCGCCACAATGGACCTACCTGTGTACACTAGATGGATGTGATGGAATGTACTGTCGTCCCTACATTTCAAGAAGAAGTAAGAATTGCAGTTGCAACAAAGCCTTGCTTGCCTACAAAGAGAGCAGCAATTTGGATTTGTTACTATGTTACCTAGAAGAATAACAAACTGTGCAAGGATGGAGGTTGTAGGAGCAAGGAGAAGTTGTCTGTAAAGTTGGTGGATGCCTATTTTCCATTTTGCAGTCCCTTGTCTCCCTCTTGTGGCCTCCTGGAGGCAACTAGCTGTGCAAAAAAAAGACAGCCTGGCGGCCGGCTGTTGCAGTGTTGCCCTCTCAGGCAACACTGAGTGACTGACTGAGCCTCACCGTCTTATATAAAGTTCAGACGGAACTTTGCACGTGTCATAGTGGAGCCCTCAGGATTCCAGAGCCAGCTTTCTGACATCATAATGGGGCCTCAGAGATAAAAGCCTGGGCCCAGGCAGTGTTGGTCAGTGCTGCTCAGCAGGCAGCACTGGACTGGACTGGATTACAGCTGATACAAGGTGTGAAGGAACAAGGGGTGGCTGTGGGCATGCACTTGCTGCCGCTGCCAGTGTTTATCTGCATGGCAGCAGGGCATTTGGGCGTTGCCAGGAAGGCGTTTTTATGTAGATTCCTCCTCTTTCAGCACTGCATTGTGGTGCAAGCAAAAGAAGCAAATCCTGTCTGGCTTCCTCTCCGGCCTTTATTCACCTCCCGTGTAGCTGTGAGTGTGTGAGCCTGCAGGGCCCCATGGAATTGCCTCGAAGTAGGCTGAATCGCTGCAAGGGCTGAACAGCAGTATCGGGCAGGCTCGGGCAACGCGCGGCCCGTTCGGGTTATCGCTTCTCGGCCTTTTGGCTAAGATCAAGTGTAGTATCTGTTCTTATCAGTTTAATATCTGATACGTCCCCTATCTGGGGACCATATATTAAATGGATTTTTAGAACAGGGAGATGGAAATAGAGCTTGCTCTGTCCACTCCACGCATTGACCTGGTATTGCAGTATTTCCAGGACCGGTGCACCCTTTCCTTATGTGTTGACTAAAAGCAGATTCCAAAAGTGTTTTTTGTCTTTGCTATTGTTTCTGTCTTTCTGAAGGGATCTCCCCTTTTAATCCCATTATTTCAACACCTGTTGGACAATGCATGAGTGATAATGAGCTCATTGATTAAATGCAATTAATGAATAGATTGCCACCTCTTGTTGTGTGTCGTCTGTGTTTCTGTGTTTCCGGCATTTCACATTGGAACACCTCATTCACCTTCCTTGTCTTCTCTCCGCCCTCCCTTTTAGGTAAGTTAAAGAGCTGCACCTGAGCCAGCCACTGATTGATTGATTGATTGATTGATTGATTGATTGATTGATTGATTGATTGATTGATTGATTGATGCAGCACAACAGTCAAATAGTGGAGTGGAGTAGGGGAACAGCAAACAGCCAATAAAGCAGCCCGCCCGCTCGCCTGCCCGCCACAATGGACCTACCTGTGTACACTAGATGGATGTGATGGAATGTACTGTCGTCCCTACATTTCAAGAAGAAGTAAGAATTGCAGTTGCAACAAAGCCTTGCTTGCCTACAAAGAGAGCAGCAATTTGGATTTGTTACTATGTTACCTAGAAGAATAACAAACTGTGCAAGGATGGAGGTTGTAGGAGCAAGGAGAAGTTGTCTGTAAAGTTGGTGGATGCCTATTTTCCATTTTGCAGTCCCTTGTCTCCCTCTTGTGGCCTCCTGGAGGCAACTAGCTGTGCAAAAAAAAGACAGCCTGGCGGCCGGCTGTTGCAGTGTTGCCCTCTCAGGCAACACTGAGTGACTGACTGAGCCTCACCGTCTTATATAAAGTTCAGACGGAACTTTGCACGTGTCATAGTGGAGCCCTCAGGATTCCAGAGCCAGCTTTCTGACATCATAATGGGGCCTCAGAGATAAAAGCCTGGGCCCAGGCAGTGTTGGTCAGTGCTGCTCAGCAGGCAGCACTGGACTGGACTGGATTACAGCTGATACAAGGTGTGAAGGAACAAGGGGTGGCTGTGGGCATGCACTTGCTGCCGCTGCCAGTGTTTATCTGCATGGCAGCAGGGCATTTGGGCGTTGCCAGGAAGGCGTTTTTATGTAGATTCCTCCTCTTTCAGCACTGCATTGTGGTGCAAGCAAAATAAGCAAATCCTGTCTGGCTTCCTCTCCGGCCTTTATTCACCTCCCGTGTAGCTGTGAGTGTGTGAGCCTGCAGGGCCCCATGGAATTGCCTAGAAGTAGGCTGAATCGCTGCAAGGGCTGAACAGCAGTATCGGGCAGGCTCGGGCAACGCGCGGCCCGTTCGGGTTATCGCTTCTCGGCCTTTTGGCTAAGATCAAGTGTAGTATCTGTTCTTATCAGTTTAATATCTGATACGTCCCCTATCTGGGGACCATATATTAAATGGATTTTTAGAACAGGGAGATGGAAATAGAGCTTGCTCTGTCCACTCCACGCATTGACCTGGTATTGCAGTATTTCCAGGACCGATGCACCCTTTCCTTATGTGTTGACTAAAAGCAGATTCCAAAAGTGTTTTTTGTCTTTGCTATTGTTTCTGTCTTTCTGAAGGGATCTCCCCTTTTAATCCCATTATTTCAACACCTGTTGGACAATGCATGAGTGATAATGAGCTCATTGATTAAATGCAATTAATGAATAGATTGCCACCTCTTGTTGTGTGTCGTCTGTGTTTCTGTGTTTCCGGCATTTCACATTGGAACACCTCATTCACCTTCCTTGTCTTCTCTCCGCCCTCCCTTTTAGGTAAGTTAAAGAGCTGCACCTGAGCCAGCCACTGATTGATTGATTGATTGATTGATTGATTGATTGATTGATTGATTGATTGATGCAGCACAACAGTCAAATAGTGGAGTGGAGTAGGGGAACAGCAAACAGCCAATAAAGCAGCCCGCCCGCTCGCCTGCCCGCCACAATGGACCTACCTGTGTACACTAGATGGATGTGATGGAATGTACTGTCGTCCCTACATTTCAAGAAGAAGTAAGAATTGCAGTTGCAACAAAGCCTTGCTTGCCTACAAAGAGAGCAGCAATTTGGATTTGTTACTATGTTACCTAGAAGAATAACAAACTGTGCAAGGATGGAGGTTGTAGGAGCAAGGAGAAGTTGTCTGTAAAGTTGGTGGATGCCTATTTTCCATTTTGCAGTCCCTTGTCTCCCTCTTGTGGCCTCCTGGAGGCAACTAGCTGTGCAAAAAAAAGACAGCCTGGCGGCCGGCTGTTGCAGTGTTGCCCTCTCAGGCAACACTGAGTGACTGACTGAGCCTCACCGTCTTATATAAAGTTCAGACGGAACTTTGCACGTGTCATAGTGGAGCCCTCAGGATTCCAGAGCCAGCTTTCTGACATCATAATGGGGCCTCAGAGATAAAAGCCTGGGCCCAGGCAGTGTTGGTCAGTGCTGCTCAGCAGGCAGCACTGGACTGGACTGGATTACAGCTGATACAAGGTGTGAAGGAACAAGGGGTGGCTGTGGGCATGCACTTGCTGCCGCTGCCAGTGTTTATCTGCATGGCAGCAGGGCATTTGGGCGTTGCCAGGAAGGCGTTTTTATGTAGATTCCTCCTCTTTGAGCACTGCATTGTGGTGCAAGCAAAAGAAGCAAATCCTGTCTGGCTTCCTCTCCGGCCTTTATTCACCTCCCGTGTAGCTGTGAGTGTGTGAGCCTGCAGGGCCCCATGGAATTGCCTAGAAGTAGGCTGAATCGCTGCAAGGGCTGAACAGCAGTATCGGGCAGGCTCGGGCAACGCGCGGCCCGTTCGGGTTATCGCTTCTCGGCCTTTTGGCTAAGATCAAGTGTAGTATCTGTTCTTATCAGTTTAATATCTGATACGTCCCCTATCTGGGGACCATATATTAAATGGATTTTTAGAACAGGGAGATGGAAATAGAGCTTGCTCTGTCCACTCCACGCATTGACCTGGTATTGCAGTATTTCCAGGACCGGTGCACCCTTTCCTTATGTGTTGACTAAAAGCAGATTCCAAAAGTGTTTTTTGTCTTTGCTATTGTTTCTGTCTTTCTGAAGGGATCTCCCCTTTTAATCCCATTATTTCAACACCTGTTGGACAATGCATGAGTGATAATGAGCTCATTGATTAAATGCAATTAATGAATAGATTGCCACCTCTTGTTGTGTGTCGTCTGTGTTTCTGTGTTTCCGGCATTTCACATTGGAACACCTCATTCACCTTCCTTGTCTTCTCTCCGCCCTCCCTTTTAGGTAAGTTAAAGAGCTGCACCTGAGCCAGCCACTGATTGATTGATTGATTGATTGATTGATTGATTGATTGATTGATGCAGCACAACAGTCAAATAGTGGAGTGGAGTAGGGGAACAGCAAACAGCCAATAAAGCAGCCCGCCCGCTCGCCTGCCCGCCACAATGGACCTACCTGTGTACACTAGATGGATGTGATGGAATGTACTGTCGTCCCTACATTTCAAGAAGAAGTAAGAATTGCAGTTGCAACAAAGCCTTGCTTGCCTACAAAGAGAGCAGCAATTTGGATTTGTTACTATGTTACCTAGAAGAATAACAAACTGTGCAAGGATGGAGGTTGTAGGAGCAAGGAGAAGTTGTCTGTAAAGTTGGTGGATGCCTATTTTCCATTTTGCAGTCCCTTGTCTCCCTCTTGTGGCCTCCTGGAGGCAACTAGCTGTGCAAAAAAAAGACAGCCTGGCGGCCGGCTGTTGCAGTGTTGCCCTCTCAGGCAACACTGAGTGACTGACTGAGCCTCACCGTCTTATATAAAGTTCAGACGGAACTTTGCACGTGTCATAGTGGAGCCCTCAGGATTCCAGAGCCAGCTTTCTGACATCATAATGGGGCCTCAGAGATAAAAGCCTGGGCCCAGGCAGTGTTGGTCAGTGCTGCTCAGCAGGCAGCACTGGACTGGACTGGATTACAGCTGATACAAGGTGTGAAGGAACAAGGGGTGGCTGTGGGCATGCACTTGCTGCCGCTGCCAGTGTTTATCTGCATGGCAGCAGGGCATTTGGGCGTTGCCAGGAAGGCGTTTTTATGTAGATTCCTCCTCTTTCAGCACTGCATTGTGGTGCAAGCAAAAGAAGCAAATCCTGTCTGGCTTCCTCTCCGGCCTTTATTCACCTCCCGTGTAGCTGTGAGTGTGTGAGCCTGCAGGGCCCCATGGAATTGCCTAGAAGTAGGCTGAATCGCTGCAAGGGCTGAACAGCAGTATCGGGCAGGCTCGGGCAACGCGCGGCCCGTTCGGGTTATCGCTTCTCGGCCTTTTGGCTAAGATCAAGTGTAGTATCTGTTCTTATCAGTTTAATATCTGATACGTCCCCTATCTGGGGACCATATATTAAATGGATTTTTAGAACAGGGAGATGGAAATAGAGCTTGCTCTGTCCACTCCACGCATTGACCTGGTATTGCAGTATTTCCAGGACCGGTGCACCCTTTCCTTATGTGTTGACTAAAAGCAGATTCCAAAAGTGTTTTTTGTCTTTGCTATTGTTTCTGTCTTTCTGAAGGGATCTAGGGATCTCCCCTTTTAATCCCATTATTTCAACACCTGTTGGACAATGCATGAGTGATAATGAGCTCATTGATTAAATGCAATTAATGAATAGATTGCCACCTCTTGTTGTGTGTCGTCTGTGTTTCTGTGTTTCCGGCATTTCACATTGGAACACCTCATTCACCTTCCTTGTCTTCTCTCCGCCCTCCCTTTTAGGTAAGTTAAAGAGCTGCACCTGAGCCAGCCACTGATTGATTGATTGATTGATTGATTGATTGATTGATTGATTGATGCAGCACAACAGTCAAATAGTGGAGTGGAGTAGGGGAACAGCAAACAGCCAATAAAGCAGCCCGCCCGCTCGCCTGCCCGCCACAATGGACCTACCTGTGTACACTAGATGGATGTGATGGAATGTACTGTCGTCCCTACATTTCAAGAAGAAGTAAGAATTGCAGTTGCAACAAAGCCTTGCTTGCCTACAAAGAGAGCAGCAATTTGGATTTGTTACTATGTTACCTAGAAGAATAACAAACTGTGCAAGGATGGAGGTTGTAGGAGCAAGGAGAAGTTGTCTGTAAAGTTGGTGGATGCCTATTTTCCATTTTGCAGTCCCTTGTCTCCCTCTTGTGGCCTCCTGGAGGCAACTAGCTGTGCAAAAAAAAGACAGCCTGGCGGCCGGCTGTTGCAGTGTTGCCCTCTCAGGCAACACTGAGTGACTGACTGAGCCTCACCGTCTTATATAAAGTTCAGACGGAACTTTGCACGTGTCATAGTGGAGCCCTCAGGATTCCAGAGCCAGCTTTCTGACATCATAATGGGGCCTCAGAGATAAAAGCCTGGGCCCAGGCAGTGTTGGTCAGTGCTGCTCAGCAGGCAGCACTGGACTGGACTGGATTACAGCTGATACAAGGTGTGAAGGAACAAGGGGTGGCTGTGGGCATGCACTTGCTGCCGCTGCCAGTGTTTATCTGCATGGCAGCAGGGCATTTGGGCGTTGCCAGGAAGGCGTTTTTATGTAGATTCCTCCTCTTTCAGCACTGCATTGTGGTGCAAGCAAAAGAAGCAAATCCTGTCTGGCTTCCTCTCCGGCCTTTATTCACCTCCCGTGTAGCTGTGAGTGTGTGAGCCTGCAGGGCCCCATGGAATTGCCTAGAAGTAGGCTGAATCGCTGCAAGGGCTGAACAGCAGTATCGGGCAGGCTCGGGCAACGCGCGGCCCGTTCGGGTTATCGCTTCTCGGCCTTTTGGCTAAGATCAAGTGTAGTATCTGTTCTTATCAGTTTAATATCTGATACGTCCCCTATCTGGGGACCATATATTAAATGGATTTTTAGAACAGGGAGATGGAAATAGAGCTTGCTCTGTCCACTCCACGCATTGACCTGGTATTGCAGTATTTCCAGGACCGGTGCACCCTTTCCTTATGTGTTGACTAAAAGCAGATTCCAAAAGTGTTTTTTGTCTTTGCTATTGTTTCTGTCTTTCTGAAGGGATCTCCCCTTTTAATCCCATTATTTCAACACCTGTTGGACAATGCATGAGTGATAATGAGCTCATTGATTAAATGCAATTAATGAATAGATTGCCACCTCTTGTTGTGTGTCGTCTGTGTTTCTGTGTTTCCGGCATTTCACATTGGAACACCTCATTCACCTTCCTTGTCTTCTCTCCGCCCTCCCTTTTAGGTAAGTTAAAGAGCTGCACCTGAGCCAGCCACTGATTGATTGATTGATTGATTGATTGATTGATTGATTGATTGATGCAGCACAACAGTCAAATAGTGGAGTGGAGTAGGGGAACAGCAAACAGCCAATAAAGCAGCCCGCCCGCTCGCCTGCCCGCCACAATGGACCTACCTGTGTACACTAGATGGATGTGATGGAATGTACTGTCGTCCCTACATTTCAAGAAGAAGTAAGAATTGCAGTTGCAACAAAGCCTTGCTTGCCTACAAAGAGAGCAGCAATTTGGATTTGTTACTATGTTACCTAGAAGAATAACAAACTGTGCAAGGATGGAGGTTGTAGGAGCAAGGAGAAGTTGTCTGTAAAGTTGGTGGATGCCTATTTTCCATTTTGCAGTCCCTTGTCTCCCTCTTGTGGCCTCCTGGAGGCAACTAGCTGTGCAAAAAAAAGACAGCCTGGCGGCCGGCTGTTGCAGTGTTGCCCTCTCAGGCAACACTGAGTGACTGACTGAGCCTCACCGTCTTATATAAAGTTCAGACGGAACTTTGCACGTGTCATAGTGGAGCCCTCAGGATTCCAGAGCCAGCTTTCTGACATCATAATGGGGCCTCAGAGATAAAAGCCTGGGCCCAGGCAGTGTTGGTCAGTGCTGCTCAGCAGGCAGCACTGGACTGGACTGGATTACAGCTGATACAAGGTGTGAAGGAACAAGGGGTGGCTGTGGGCATGCACTTGCTGCCGCTGCCAGTGTTTATCTGCATGGCAGCAGGGCATTTGGGCGTTGCCAGGAAGGCGTTTTTATGTAGATTCCTCCTCTTTCAGCACTGCATTGTGGTGCAAGCAAAAGAAGCAAATCCTGTCTGGCTTCCTCTCCGGCCTTTATTCACCTCCCGTGTAGCTGTGAGTGTGTGAGCCTGCAGGGCCCCATGGAATTGCCTAGAAGTAGGCTGAATCGCTGCAAGGGCTGAACAGCAGTATCGGGCAGGCTCGGGCAACGCGCGGCCCGTTCGGGTTATCGCTTCTCGGCCTTTTGGCTAAGATCAAGTGTAGTATCTGTTCTTATCAGTTTAATATCTGATACGTCCCCTATCTGGGGACCATATATTAAATGGATTTTTAGAACAGGGAGATGGAAATAGAGCTTGCTCTGTCCACTCCACGCATTGACCTGGTATTGCAGTATTTCCAGGACCGGTGCACCCTTTCCTTATGTGTTGACTAAAAGCAGATTCCAAAAGTGTTTTTTGTCTTTGCTATTGTTTCTGTCTTTCTGAAGGGATCTCCCCTTTTAATCCCATTATTTCAACACCTGTTGGACAATGCATGAGTGATAATGAGCTCATTGATTAAATGCAATTAATGAATAGATTGCCACCTCTTGTTGTGTGTCGTCTGTGTTTCTGTGTTTCCGGCATTTCACATTGGAACACCTCATTCACCTTCCTTGTCTTCTCTCCGCCCTCCCTTTTAGGTAAGTTAAAGAGCTGCACCTGAGCCAGCCACTGATTGATTGATTGATTGATTGATTGATTGATTGATTGATTGATTGATGCAGCACAACAGTCAAATAGTGGAGTGGAGTAGGGGAACAGCAAACAGCCAATAAAGCAGCCCGCCCGCTCGCCTGCCCGCCACAATGGACCTACCTGTGTACACTAGATGGATGTGATGGAATGTACTGTCGTCCCTACATTTCAAGAAGAAGTAAGAATTGCAGTTGCAACAAAGCCTTGCTTGCCTACAAAGAGAGCAGCAATTTGGATTTGTTACTATGTTACCTAGAAGAATAACAAACTGTGCAAGGATGGAGGTTGTAGGAGCAAGGAGAAGTTGTCTGTAAAGTTGGTGGATGCCTATTTTCCATTTTGCAGTCCCTTGTCTCCCTCTTGTGGCCTCCTGGAGGCAACTAGCTGTGCAAAAAAAAGACAGCCTGGCGGCCGGCTGTTGCAGTGTTGCCCTCTCAGGCAACACTGAGTGACTGACTGAGCCTCACCGTCTTATATAAAGTTCAGACGGAACTTTGCACGTGTCATAGTGGAGCCCTCAGGATTCCAGAGCCAGCTTTCTGACATCATAATGGGGCCTCAGAGATAAAAGCCTGGGCCCAGGCAGTGTTGGTCAGTGCTGCTCAGCAGGCAGCACTGGACTGGACTGGATTACAGCTGATACAAGGTGTGAAGGAACAAGGGGTGGCTGTGGGCATGCACTTGCTGCCGCTGCCAGTGTTTATCTGCATGGCAGCAGGGCATTTGGGCGTTGCCAGGAAGGCGTTTTTATGTAGATTCCTCCTCTTTCAGCACTGCATTGTGGTGCAAGCAAAAGAAGCAAATCCTGTCTGGCTTCCTCTCCGGCCTTTATTCACCTCCCGTGTAGCTGTGAGTGTGTGAGCCTGCAGGGCCCCATGGAATTGCCTAGAAGTAGGCTGAATCGCTGCAAGGGCTGAACAGCAGTATCGGGCAGGCTCGGGCAACGCGCGGCCCGTTCGGGTTATCGCTTCTCGGCCTTTTGGCTAAGATCAAGTGTAGTATCTGTTCTTATCAGTTTAATATCTGATACGTCCCCTATCTGGGGACCATATATTAAATGGATTTTTAGAACAGGGAGATGGAAATAGAGCTTGCTCTGTCCACTCCACGCATTGACCTGGTATTGCAGTATTTCCAGGACCGGTGCACCCTTTCCTTATGTGTTGACTAAAAGCAGATTCCAAAAGTGTTTTTTGTCTTTGCTATTGTTTCTGTCTTTCTGAAGGGATCTCCCCTTTTAATCCCATTATTTCAACACCTGTTGGACAATGCATGAGTGATAATGAGCTCATTGATTAAATGCAATTAATGAATAGATTGCCACCTCTTGTTGTGTGTCGTCTGTGTTTCTGTGTTTCCGGCATTTCACATTGGAACACCTCATTCACCTTCCTTGTCTTCTCTCCGCCCTCCCTTTTAGGTAAGTTAAAGAGCTGCACCTGAGCCAGCCACTGATTGATTGATTGATTGATTGATTGATTGATTGATTGATTGATTGATGCAGCACAACAGTCAAATAGTGGAGTGGAGTAGGGGAACAGCAAACAGCCAATAAAGCAGCCCGCCCGCTCGCCTGCCCGCCACAATGGACCTACCTGTGTACACTAGATGGATGTGATGGAATGTACTGTCGTCCCTACATTTCAAGAAGAAGTAAGAATTGCAGTTGCAACAAAGCCTTGCTTGCCTACAAAGAGAGCAGCAATTTGGATTTGTTACTATGTTACCTAGAAGAATAACAAACTGTGCAAGGATGGAGGTTGTAGGAGCAAGGAGAAGTTGTCTGTAAAGTTGGTGGATGCCTATTTTCCATTTTGCAGTCCCTTGTCTCCCTCTTGTGGCCTCCTGGAGGCAACTAGCTGTGCAAAAAAAAGACAGCCTGGCGGCCGGCTGTTGCAGTGTTGCCCTCTCAGGCAACACTGAGTGACTGACTGAGCCTCACCGTCTTATATAAAGTTCAGACGGAACTTTGCACGTGTCATAGTGGAGCCCTCAGGATTCCAGAGCCAGCTTTCTGACATCATAATGGGGCCTCAGAGATAAAAGCCTGGGCCCAGGCAGTGTTGGTCAGTGCTGCTCAGCAGGCAGCACTGGACTGGACTGGATTACAGCTGATACAAGGTGTGAAGGAACAAGGGGTGGCTGTGGGCATGCACTTGCTGCCGCTGCCAGTGTTTATCTGCATGGCAGCAGGGCATTTGGGCGTTGCCAGGAAGGCGTTTTTATGTAGATTCCTCCTCTTTCAGCACTGCATTGTGGTGCAAGCAAAAGAAGCAAATCCTGTCTGGCTTCCTCTCCGGCCTTTATTCACCTCCCGTGTAGCTGTGAGTGTGTGAGCCTGCAGGGCCCCATGGAATTGCCTAGAAGTAGGCTGAATCGCTGCAAGGGCTGAACAGCAGTATCGGGCAGGCTCTGGCAACGCGCGGCCCGTTCGGGTTATCGCTTCTCGGCCTTTTGGCTAAGATCAAGTGTAGTATCTGTTCTTATCAGTTTAATATCTGATACGTCCCCTATCTGGGGACCATATATTAAATGGATTTTTAGAACAGGGAGATGGAAATAGAGCTTGCTCTGTCCACTCCACGCATTGACCTGGTATTGCAGTATTTCCAGGACCGGTGCACCCTTTCCTTATGTGTTGACTAAAAGCAGATTCCAAAAGTGTTTTTTGTCTTTGCTATTGTTTCTGTCTTTCTGAAGGGATCTCCCCTTTTAATTCCATTATTTCAACACCTGTTGGACAATGCATGAGTGATAATGAGCTCATTGATTAAATGCAATTAATGAATAGATTGCCACCTCTTGTTGTGTGTCGTCTGTGTTTCTGTGTTTCCGGCATTTCACATTGGAACACCTCATTCACCTTCCTTGTCTTCTCTCCGCCCTCCCTTTTAGGTAAGTTAAAGAGCTGCACCTGAGCCAGCCACTGATTGATTGATTGATTGATTGATTGATTGATTGATTGATTGATGCAGCACAACAGTCAAATAGTGGAGTGGAGTAGGGGAACAGCAAACAGCCAATAAAGCAGCCCGCCCGCTCGCCTGCCCGCCACAATGGACCTACCTGTGTACACTAGATGGATGTGATGGAATGTACTGTCGTCCCTACATTTCAAGAAGAAGTAAGAATTGCAGTTGCAACAAAGCCTTGCTTGCCTACAAAGAGAGCAGCAATTTGGATTTGTTACTATGTTACCTAGAAGAATAACAAACTGTGCAAGGATGGAGGTTGTAGGAGCAAGGAGAAGTTGTCTGTAAAGTTGGTGGATGCCTATTTTCCATTTTGCAGTCCCTTGTCTCCCTCTTGTGGCCTCCTGGAGGCAACTAGCTGTGCAAAAAAAAGACAGCCTGGCGGCCGGCTGTTGCAGTGTTGCCCTCTCAGGCAACACTGAGTGACTGACTGAGCCTCACCGTCTTATATAAAGTTCAGACGGAACTTTGCACGTGTCATAGTGGAGCCCTCAGGATTCCAGAGCCAGCTTTCTGACATCATAATGGGGCCTCAGAGATAAAAGCCTGGGCCCAGGCAGTGTTGGTCAGTGCTGCTCAGCAGGCAGCACTGGACTGGACTGGATTACAGCTGATACAAGGTGTGAAGGAACAAGGGGTGGCTGTGGGCATGCACTTGCTGCCGCTGCCAGTGTTTATCTGCATGGCAGCAGGGCATTTGGGCGTTGCCAGGAAGGCGTTTTTATGTAGATTCCTCCTCTTTCAGCACTGCATTGTGGTGCAAGCAAAAGAAGCAAATCCTGTCTGGCTTCCTCTCCGGCCTTTATTCACCTCCCGTGTAGCTGTGAGTGTGTGAGCCTGCAGGGCCCCATGGAATTGCCTAGAAGTAGGCTGAATCGCTGCAAGGGCTGAACAGCAGTATCGGGCAGGCTCGGGCAACGCGCGGCCCGTTCGGGTTATCGCTTCTCGGCCTTTTGGCTAAGATCAAGTGTAGTATCTGTTCTTATCAGTTTAATATCTGATACGTCCCCTATCTGGGGACCATATATTAAATGGATTTTTAGAACAGGGAGATGGAAATAGAGCTTGCTCTGTCCACTCCACGCATTGACCTGGTATTGCAGTATTTCCAGGACCGGTGCACCCTTTCCTTATGTGTTGACTAAAAGCAGATTCCAAAAGTGTTTTTTGTCTTTGCTATTGTTTCTGTCTTTCTGAAGGGATCTCCCCTTTTAATCCCATTATTTCAACACCTGTTGGACAATGCATGACCTTCCTAAGTAGAGTCGTGTGTTAATGAACCTTCCCTTACCCATCTTATCCCTCCACCCCCACCTTTAGGAAAGACACGTGACACCGAGGTTGGATGTGAAATGGCCACAGCAGCCGTTTATTAATTTCACAGTTTTATCAAAACAATTTAAATCCGAAACATTCGGATAACTATTTAGGAATCCACCAGAGAATTCCTCCTAATAATTCACTTGACCCAACATGGGTCAGAATCGTACATAACAATTTAACGTTAACATTAACCCGAGCAGAGGAAGTCCTTGAAGCCCCTTCAGATGTTCCTTTTTAAGAACACACCGAATTAGCCATCTGCAAACCACCAATTACCTCCAGCCGTAAACCAGCTCGGAAGCACCGTTCACCTCTGCAGATGGCTCCAACCACTAGAAGTCCACTTCAAGGGGATAACACCCGATGAAGCCCTCAAGTGATATACCGACCACTAGAAGTCCACTTCAAGGGGATAACACCCGATGAAGCCCTCAAGTGATATACCGACCACTAGAAGTCCACTTCAAAGGGATAACACCCGATGAAGCCTTCAAGTGATATACCTTCTACCAGAAGACCACTTCAAAGGGATAACACCCGATGAAGTCTTCAACCATGTACCTTTTTTGGGGGACGCATACCCCCGATGCGACCCCCCCACCATTTTGTACTGACTGGCCTCAAGGACTCCCCCCGCCAGCTGCCATGACAACAGAACCTACTCCGGGAAAAAAGGAAAAACATGTTAAATAAGCACACAAAACAAAGACAACACTCATAAACGGACGTACATAAAGCCCCACAGGGGTAACAAACAAAGGGCGGGAGGGTGGGAGCTTGTCTCTCCCTGTGTTACTCCTCCCGCTGCTTCCGGCTCAATGCCGCAAACAGCGGGAAGCTCAGCAACGGCCCCCTGACTCCTCCTTGTCCCTCCTCCACCTCCTCCTAACTCTCCCTCCAACTCTCCCTTACCTATTAACCCTTTCCCTACCAGTGAGGTCATGGAGGCTTCCCCTTAAGCCCTGCAGGCTGCGTCCAGCCTCTTCTTGACCTTCCTAAGTAGAGTCGTGTGTTAATGAACCTTCCCTTACCCATCTTATCCCTCCACCCCCACCTTTAGGAAAGACACGTGACACCGAGGTTGGATGTGAAATGGCCACAGCAGCCGTTTATTAATTTCACAGTTTTATCAAAACAATTTAAATCCGAAACATTCGGATAACTATTTAGGAATCCACCAGAGAATTCCTCCTAATAATTCACTTGACCCAACATGGGTCAGAATCGTACATAACAATTTAACGTTAACATTAACCCGAGCAGAGGAAGTCCTTGAAGCCCCTTCAGATGTTCCTTTTTAAGAACACACCGAATTAGCCATCTGCAAACCACCAATTACCTCCAGCCGTAAACCAGCTCGGAAGCACCGTTCACCTCTGCAGATGGCTCCAACCACTAGAAGTCCACTTCAAGGGGATAACACCCGATGAAGCCCTCAAGTGATATACCGACCACTAGAAGTCCACTTCAAGGGGATAACACCCGATGAAGCCCTCAAGTGATATACCGACCACTAGAAGTCCACTTCAAAGGGATAACACCCGATGAAGCCTTCAAGTGATATACCTTCTACCAGAAGACCACTTCAAAGGGATAACACCCGATGAAGTCTTCAACCATGTACCTTTTTTGGGGGACGCATACCCCCGATGCGACCCCCCCACCATTTTGTACTGACTGGCCTCAAGGACTCCCCCCGCCACAGCGAAACAGGCCTTGACCACCTTAAGCCTGTGAGTTCCGCCACACCACCACCGCCCTTTCTATTCCTTCTGCTATCGCCAAGCTCCAAAGATCAATGCCAACCTCGGTCAGATGAACCCCATCACCCCTCCAGAAGTTCCCCACTCCTGACTCCAAATCCCTGTGCCGCACACAAATGCCCCCGATTTTTGCTACGAAACGGGACACCGCCCGATTAACTTTTAATGCGAGCCTTATTGACTCTTTCACTGACCTAGCCAACCGCCAATGTTTCCTCGGGACTATGTCCGACCACACTATCACCAACTTGGGATAAGAAACCCACAAACCCAACATATCGTGTTTGATATCCCGCACCAACTCACGCAAGGGGCAGACTCCCAAGTCATCCCCACCCACGTGCAACACTAAGACCTCCGGAACCCTATCAAGCCGGGCCTATGTCTGGAAATCTGCCAACCCCCTGCTCCATGACATACCTCTAAATCCCAGCCAATGCACAACCGCATCCTGTCGCGGAATGCGCAACTGGCGACCGTCCGGGCACGTACGAATGACCCAGTGCACGTACGAATGACCCAGCAACCACACCAAACACGGAGGCGAATCTGAAATGGAAAACAATTAGACACTGCCATACAAAACATTTTTTAAGCGTTAACCACAACCTCATAACAAATGGAGCGGACATAGGACTTAACTCAGTTGGACTCCCAACGACCAATGCGCCGCACCCCTTCATCATCCAACCCCCAGCGCCCCGCTGCAGTTGCTGCGCCAATCCTGAAGGAATGAGATGAATATGAGCCCGCCGCGACACCAACCGCCGTCAGACATTCCTTAAATACATCTCCAAACTGAAACCTGGACAAAACGACCCGTCCACATGGCGTAACAAAGGCAAATCTGGAGACCCCGCTTGCGGCTTAAAAAACCCCGCATGCACTCTACTGGGCACATAACCGACCCCGGGAGGGCGAACAAAACTATCAGCTTACCCTTCCCTACTTGGCTAAGCAAAGCAAACGACACAGGCCTTCTACTATCCGCCTCCCCTCTACCTCGGCCCAACCCCTTCAAAGCCTGTAGCACCAAAAATTCCTTAGATACATCTTGAAAGCCTCGTAACTTGAAACCAAACGCCACCGCAGATATGAACCGGTTCACCTTTGCCACTGAAAACCCCGCCTCCCAGGCGTCCCCTAACCAGTACAAAAGTGCCACCAACCTGTCTCTATCCGTATTGACGTCACCCAACTCTCTTACCCACTCCTCCCACTGCCTCCAACAAGCAGAATAAGCACTCCACGTCGTGCGCGCCAAAGACCTTTGTATCAGTTGTTCTACGGGACCGAGACCAGATCCCAAAGATGTTCCGGACAAGCCAAACCGAGACGTTCCGCTCCCAGTGCCAATTGCCGAAACCGGTCCCACTGCGAGCGAGAAAGAGCATCAGCGATGCAATTCCGTACCCCCGGCACATGCACCGCCACCACCCACGCGTTCAACGACAAACATACCAACACTAAATGTCGCAACAATTGAACTACAGGAGGAGAGGACGCCGTGATGTTATTAATGGCCAGCACCACCCCCATGTTGTCGCAGTAAAAAACAAAACGAACCTTCTTATCCCTGACCCTGTCCCCCCAAATGGTTGCCGCCACCACGATGGGGAACAGCTCGAGCAGGGCCAGATTCCGCGTGAGTCCGCTGGACACCCAACTAGCCGGCAATTGACCTGCGCACCACGGACCTCCCCCGTAAGCTCCAAAACCGCCCGCCCCAGCCGCATCCGTAAAATTATTCAAATCACTCGCACTCCCGCCGTTGCCGCTGCCAACCGTCTACCAAACACCCTCCCCATTGGCCTAATCCGGCAGGCGAAATTCAACTTCCCCAGCAGCGACTGAAGCTCCCGCAGCGTCATTTTCTTCAGTCTACAAGCCCGCCGTACCTCCAGCCTCAAAGCACCCAGCTTATCCGCAGGGAGACGACACTCCATTGCCACCGAATCTATTTCAATTCCCAAAAAACAAATCGTCGCTACTGGGCCCTCCGTTTTTTCTGGCGCCAAAGGGATCCCAAAATCCCTCGCAACCTTCTGTAGTGCATAAAGCAAATTACCGCAAACCGGCGAACCCCCCGGGCCAACGCACAAGAAATCATCTAAGTAATGGATCAACGAGTCGACCCCGGATACTCCCCTCGCTACCCACTCCACGAAGCTACTAAACGCCTCGAAGTACGCACAAGAAAGGGAACGCCCCATCGGAAGGCACCGATCCACATAAAAGGCCCCATTCCAAAGACAGCCCCAACAGCCGTTGGCTTTCTGGATGAACTGGCAACAACCTGAACGCCGCCTCGATTTCGGTTTTTGCTAGCAGCGCGCCCGGGCCCGCAGCCCGCACCAACCCCACCGCCTCATCGAATGAGGTATAGGCTACGGAGCACAACTCGTGATCTATCCCGTCGTTTACCGACGAACCCTTGGGATACGATAAGTGTTGAATTAAACGAAATTTTACGGGCTCACGCTTAGGAACAATACCCAACGGGGACACAACTAAATCTTTTACTGGCGACTCAACAAAAGGCCCTGACATGCGACCCAACGAAACTTCTTTTAACAATTTGTCCGACACGACCTTGGCATGCGAGTAAGCCGATTTTAAATTCCTCCGCGTAACCGGAACCTCATAAGGAGGCGGGGAATAACGAAACCAACACGAAAACCCTCGTAAAGCAACTTAGCCGCCGCCCTGTCCGGATACTCATTTAGATAAGGGGCCATCTTTTCCCCCCTCACCGGTGACACCCCCTTGACCAGCCGCGGAGGACTGGTTCCCTGACCTCCTTTTCCGCATACATTTCGCCGCCCCGTGTGATGCACCATTACACTCCGAACACACGTGCTTGAACTTGCACGTGGCCCCGAACTTGCACTGGCCTTCATTAAATTGCCAGCAAAACCCTGCCTTTCCCCCGCCGCCTTGTCCAACCTGACTAGACTGGCCTCCTTGGCCGGCGCTCCGGGGAAGGACTGCCTAACCGGAGCCGTAACCCGTAACCAGAGAGCAATATCCTTCTGGTCCCACCGAATCGCCGGCCGAACCGCTTTTCGCTGACGGAATTGCTCGTCGTATCGCAGCCACGCCTGGCCCCCATACGCCCTATGAGCCTCCCCAATAGCATCAAAATAACAAAACAACGCCGAACAATTTTTCGGCGCCTTTTCCCCTATCACACTGGCTAATATGGCGAACGCCTGCGACCAATTAACGAACGTCTGCGGGATAAGCCTATACCGCCGCCGTTCCTCCTCGTCCTTTTTACTCTCGTCCCGCTTGCTCTTATCCAAATTAAATTTAGCGAGCGGCAAGAGAGAAAAAATCTCTACATATTCGTCCTTCCAGATCCGCTCACGCACCTCCTGCTTTAAATGCGCCCCCAACGGACCTTCGAAACACACATACACCTCCCCACGAGCACGATCATCCATACGCACCCGATCGCCATCTTTTTGCGCCTCGGTCTGTACCGACACCGCGACCGCCTCTCTAACCGCCGTTACGGGCCGCGCTTGTAACAATCCCCCTTCCCTGGGACCCTCCCAAACTACCGCCGGGGACACTTCCGTGACTACCGGCGCCACCGCCCTATCTAGGCGCCCGACCAGCTCTCTCAAGCAACCCACTAAGTCTGCCAAACCCGCGCCATCGCGCCCGCCCGCGCCACTACCGGCCACCGATGCGACGCTAGCAGCCCCCCCGCCGATACCCGACATAAAAATCGCTGAATATGACAATGATGGAGTTATACACTCACCGGGCTGCACAGGCGCTGTGTTCCCGTCAGCCGGACCATCCTGACCTCGACGATACACGTCCAGTTCACCTTCCTCCAGCTCTTCTCTCGCCGACGACTGTCCATCCAAACGACATCTTCGGAACGGGGATGAGGACGCGCTGACCGATGGGCCGGCAACCTGCCGCCCGACCGCCGGGACCCAGACTTCCGACCGGACCTGTTGCCTCGACGTCGCTGCAGATCTAGACGTCCGTCTCGCTGATCCTGAAGAAGCCTGCCCCCTGGCCGGAACATCACCAGGCGGGGCGGCCGTACCTTGTCCTCCGAATCTTCCATCCGATGGGGGAGGGGTGACAGGGAGCCCGGCCTGCGACTCCCTGCTTACCGCCGGACCCCGTCGCGGCTTGGGATTCCTGCCAGGACGCAGGGCCTGGGAAGGGGCGGTCCTCCCAGCTGCCTGGCCTGCAGCGTCCGAGATCGGGCTCCCTCTGCGACGCCGTGTCCGCGGGACTGCCTCAGGACTGAGGCGCTCTGGAGGTCGGGACCGCCGGGAGGGACGGGTCGACCCGGCCTGAGTCGCCGTCACCCCCGGCAACGCTCTCAGCCTGCTCCGAGCAGGAGCGGTTGTTGCCGACTCCCCCCCCGCCGCCATAGTAATGCTAGTAAGGGGGCCGGGGGAGGGGAGCCTGTCCCCTGCAACAGACCCCGAACGCCGGGCCTGGCGTGGCGAAACGGCGTCCGGGATCCTAGTTAATGCAGCCACGGTCTCCTCAAGCCATCCGGGACCGTGGTGCACATCAGCGGCACGCAGCCGCTCTAATAATACGGCCTCCGACATTGTTATAAGCGCGGGCAACGGGGAGCTTGTCTCTCCCTGTGTTACTCCTCCCGCTGCTTCCGGCTCAATGCCGCAAACAGCGGGAAGCTCAGCAACGGCCCCCTGACTCCTCCTTGTCCCTCCTCCACCTCCTCCTAACTCTCCCTCCAACTCTCCCTTACCTATTAACCCTTTCCCTACCAGTGAGGTCATGGAGGCTTCCCCTTAAGCCCTGCAGGCTGCGTCCAGCCTCTTCTTGAGTGATAATGAGCTCATTGATTAAATGCAATTAATGAATAGATTGCCACCTCTTGTTGTGTGTCGTCTGTGTTTCTGTGTTTCCGGCATTTCACATTGGAACACCTCATTCACCTTCCTTGTCTTCTCTCCGCCCTCCCTTTTAGGTAAGTTAAAGAGCTGCACCTGAGCCAGCCACTGATTGATTGATTGATTGATTGATTGATTGATTGATTGATTGATTGATTGATTGATGCAGCACAACAGTCAAATAGTGGAGTGGAGTAGGGGAACAGCAAACAGCCAATAAAGCAGCCCGCCCGCTCGCCTGCCCGCCACAATGGACCTACCTGTGTACACTAGATGGATGTGATGGAATGTACTGTCGTCCCTACATTTCAAGAAGAAGTAAGAATTGCAGTTGCAACAAAGCCTTGCTTGCCTACAAAGAGAGCAGCAATTTGGATTTGTTACTATGTTACCTAGAAGAATAACAAACTGTGCAAGGATGGAGGTTGTAGGAGCAAGGAGAAGTTGTCTGTAAAGTTGGTGGATGCCTATTTTCCATTTTGCAGTCCCTTGTCTCCCTCTTGTGGCCTCCTGGAGGCAACTAGCTGTGCAAAAAAAAGACAGCCTGGCGGCCGGCTGTTGCAGTGTTGCCCTCTCAGGCAACACTGAGTGACTGACTGAGCCTCACCGTCTTATATAAAGTTCAGACGGAACTTTGCACGTGTCATAGTGGAGCCCTCAGGATTCCAGAGCCAGCTTTCTGACATCATAATGGGGCCTCAGAGATAAAAGCCTGGGCCCAGGCAGTGTTGGTCAGTGCTGCTCAGCAGGCAGCACTGGACTGGACTGGATTACAGCTGATACAAGGTGTGAAGGAACAAGGGGTGGCTGTGGGCATGCACTTGCTGCCGCTGCCAGTGTTTATCTGCATGGCAGCAGGGCATTTGGGCGTTGCCAGGAAGGCGTTTTTATGTAGATTCCTCCTCTTTCAGCACTGCATTGTGGTGCAAGCAAAAGAAGCAAATCCTGTCTGGCTTCCTCTCCGGCCTTTATTCACCTCCCGTGTAGCTGTGAGTGTGTGAGCCTGCAGGGCCCCATGGAATTGCCTCGAAGTAGGCTGAATCGCTGCAAGGGCTGAACAGCAGTATCGGGCAGGCTCGGGCAACGCGCGGCCCGTTCGGGTTATCGCTTCTCGGCCTTTTGGCTAAGATCAAGTGTAGTATCTGTTCTTATCAGTTTAATATCTGATACGTCCCCTATCTGGGGACCATATATTAAATGGATTTTTAGAACAGGGAGATGGAAATAGAGCTTGCTCTGTCCACTCCACGCATTGACCTGGTATTGCAGTATTTCCAGGACCGGTGCACCCTTTCCTTATGTGTTGACTAAAAGCAGATTCCAAAAGTGTTTTTTGTCTTTGCTATTGTTTCTGTCTTTCTGAAGGGATCTCCCCTTTTAATCCCATTATTTCAACACCTGTTGGACAATGCATGAGTGATAATGAGCTCATTGATTAAATGCAATTAATGAATAGATTGCCACCTCTTGTTGTGTGTCGTCTGTGTTTCTGTGTTTCCGGCATTTCACATTGGAACACCTCATTCACCTTCCTTGTCTTCTCTCCGCCCTCCCTTTTAGGTAAGTTAAAGAGCTGCACCTGAGCCAGCCACTGATTGATTGATTGATTGATTGATTGATTGATTGATTGATTGATTGATTGATTGATTGATTGATGCAGCACAACAGTCAAATAGTGGAGTGGAGTAGGGGAACAGCAAACAGCCAATAAAGCAGCCCGCCCGCTCGCCTGCCCGCCACAATGGACCTACCTGTGTACACTAGATGGATGTGATGGAATGTACTGTCGTCCCTACATTTCAAGAAGAAGTAAGAATTGCAGTTGCAACAAAGCCTTGCTTGCCTACAAAGAGAGCAGCAATTTGGATTTGTTACTATGTTACCTAGAAGAATAACAAACTGTGCAAGGATGGAGGTTGTAGGAGCAAGGAGAAGTTGTCTGTAAAGTTGGTGGATGCCTATTTTCCATTTTGCAGTCCCTTGTCTCCCTCTTGTGGCCTCCTGGAGGCAACTAGCTGTGCAAAAAAAAGACAGCCTGGCGGCCGGCTGTTGCAGTGTTGCCCTCTCAGGCAACACTGAGTGACTGACTGAGCCTCACCGTCTTATATAAAGTTCAGACGGAACTTTGCACGTGTCATAGTGGAGCCCTCAGGATTCCAGAGCCAGCTTTCTGACATCATAATGGGGCCTCAGAGATAAAAGCCTGGGCCCAGGCAGTGTTGGTCAGTGCTGCTCAGCAGGCAGCACTGGACTGGACTGGATTACAGCTGATACAAGGTGTGAAGGAACAAGGGGTGGCTGTGGGCAGGGCCGCCATCAGGGGGGTATTACTGGTACTCCCGTCAGGGGCCCGGCCACATGAATGAAGTAAAAGGGGCCCGCCGGGCTGCCGTCGCACCCCCCCCCCTCGGACTGTTGCCCCCCCCTCGCAACGCTCACGGCCCCCCCCCTCGCAACGCTCACGGGCCCCCCTCGCAACGCCCGCGGCACCCCCCTAGCGTCACCCCCCTAGCGACACTCCCCTAGCAACACTCGCGGCAGCCCCTGCATACCTGTTGTAGCTTCACTGGAGGGGAAGATGCAGCATGTGCTGAAGCTGCGTGTGGAGATCCCGCCCCCCAGCTCCTCTACACTGCCGACCGGACCTGCAGGCTGGTGAGTATGTTCCCCTATCCATTCTGATTCCCATCCCCCTGACCCCATTTGTAGATTGTATAAAGTTGGTTAAAAAGTTTTTTGGTATTTTTTCGTTTTCCTAGCGCTTTTTTGCCGCGATTTTCGTAATCGCGGCAAAAATGGCGCAGTTTCGCCGCGATTATATAAAAATCGTGGCAAAACCGCGTGATTTGTGCCGCAATTACGAAAATTGCATAAAAAAAAGATACAAAACATGAAAAGTGCTGTTAGGCTATATTCTCACAGTGCGGTCAAGTCACGTTTTTTTGCAAAAATTGTGGCAAAAAATGGGATTTCACCGCACTGTGTAACTAGACTAAGGCCTTATTCAGACGGCCGCATTCGGTCCGTGACATACGGAGCGTGATGGAGCCGGACTCCTAGCATCATAGTTATCAGTGTTGCTGGGAGTCCCTGCCTCTCTGCGGGAATACTGTCCCATACGGTAATGATGCTTTCAGTACGGGACCGGGGACAGTATTCCCACGGGAAGGGAGGGACTATGATCATAGATAACTGTGATGCTAGAAACCCGGCTCCCTGAACTGTGGTCGGTCCGGGAAATATGGCCGATACACGCTCCGTATATCACAGACCGAACATGGACATCTGAATAAGCCACTTACTTGCCTCCTATTTTTGGTGCGGATTGTGCACTGAAAATTCACTACAAATGACAATATAAGGCCTTATTCACACGAACGTGTTATACGTCCGTGATACTTATTACGTCGCATGGACTTATGTTAGTGAATGGGGCCGTTCAGACTGTCAGTGAATTTCACGCAGCGTGTGTGCGCTGTGTAAAACTCACGACATGTCATATACTTGCCCGTGTTTCGCGCAGCACACACCCATTGAAGTCATTGGGTGCGTGCAAATCGTGCACGGCACACGGAAGCACTTCCGGGTGACGCGCGTGATTCGCGCTACACAGGGCCGCCATCAGGGGGGTATTAGGGGTACTAGTGTAGGGGGCACGGCCAAACTTAATTGAAAGGGGGGTCCGGCAACTGCCGCGACTTGCCTTTGGTAGAAAAAAACAGGCCCCTGCAATGTGAGCTGCGGGCCCCCCTCTCATCACAAGTCCGATCTATGGGGAAGGACAGCCACACAGGGACAGCAGCGCACAGTTTACTTACCTGCTGGCCCGCCTCCAACTCCGCCTCCTCGTCCGACTCCGCCTCCTCGTCGTCCTCCTCGTCCGACTCCGCCTCGTCCTCCTTCTCCAGAGCGTAGCTGCGTAAGGAGAGGGGGAGGAGTCTAGTTGTTGCGCGGCGGCAGGAGTTCTACGATCCCCGCCATTTTCTGGAGCCTGGAGGTCAAGGACGACATCTGGACCGAAGACATCGCCTGAAGAGGACTGGAGTGGGAGCAGCTCTTCTGACACGGTGAGTAAAGTGTCTCAAAGTGCTGTTTATGTATGGCCCTGTTCACACAGAGTATTTTGCAGGCCGAAAAAATCTGCCTCAAAATTCCTTAAAGAATTTTGAGTCAGATTTTGACCTGCCCACACTATCTTGCCGCGTTTTTTGCTGCGTTTTTTGCCCGCTGCGATTGAGGACAGCAGACAAAAAACGCAGCGAAAAATGCTGCTTTTCCTTTTTTCCGCGACTGGCTCCCATTGATTTCAGATTAAATCAATGGGAGGCGGTTTTGGAAGTTTTTTGGTACTGATTCTGACGCAGTGTCCGAGTCAATATCAAGGCCCAAAAACTCTGTGAACTGGGCCTTATTGTTAGGGCTTATTCAGACGACCGTGTAATACATCCGTGCAACGTGCGTGATTTTCACGCGCCTCGCACGGACCTATGTTACTCTATGGGGCCGTTCAGACTGTCAGTGACTTTCACTCTGCTGCGACTGTGATACGCTGCGGATTTTCCACAATAAAATGTGTTGCATAAAATCCGCAGTGTTCCTGCCTAGTGTGTTCCTACCCTAAGGCCGGATTTACACGAGCGTGTGCTTTTTGCGTGCGCAAAAACGTGGCGTTTTGTGCATGCAAAAGGTCCATAACAGCTCCGTGTGTCAGCAGCGTATGATGCGCGGCTGAGTGATTTTTGCGCAGCCGCCATCATTATGACACTCTGTTTGTATGTTTGTGGCACGTGGTGCTTTTCTGTTTTCATTCATAGTTTATACGGCTGCGGAAGTGCTGGGCATGATTTTCACGCACCCATTGACTTCAATGGGTGCGTGATGCGCGAACAATGCACAAATATAGGACATGTCGTGAGTTTTACGCAGCGGACACACGCTGCATGAAACTCACTGACAGTCGGCACGGCCCCATAGAGTAACATAGGTCCGTGCGAGGCGCGTGAAAATCACTGACAGTCTGAACGGCCCCATAGAGTAACATAGGTCCGTGCGAGGCGTGTGAAAATCACGCGCATTGCACGGACGTATTACACGTTCGTCTGAATAAGCCCTAACAATAAGGCCCAGTTCACAGAGTTTTTGGGCCTTGATATTGACTCGGACGCTGCGTCAGAATCAGCACCAAACAACTTCCAAAACCGCCTCCCATTGATTTAATCTGAAATCAATGGGAGCCAGTCGCGGCAAAAAGAAAAAGCAGCACGTCCTTTCTTGCCGCGGTTCCGCCTCTGACCTCCCATCGAAATCAATGGGAGGTAGAAAATGCATTTTTCCCTGCGTTTTTTGTCTGCTGTCCTCAATCGCCGCGGACAAAAAACGCAGCAAGATAGTGTGGGCAGGTCAAAATCTGCCTCAAAATTCGGTGCGCGGTTCCAGGCGGTCGCGGGTGGGCATGCGCGGGAGTTTGCGGGTGCGCGCGATCGGTCACACGGGCGGCAGTGTTTGACGGCCCCCATGACGACCCCCATGCTACCCAGGGCCGCCATCAGGGGGGGTATTATGGGTACTGATGTGAGAGGCCCGGCCAAACCTAATTGAAAGGGGGGCTCGCAGCTCACGACATTCTTTTGGTGAAAAAAACAAGCCCCATTGCAGGGGTTTGTTTTTCTTTTCTACCAAAGGCAAGTCGCGGCAGTTGCCGGGCCCCCCTTTCAATTAGGTTTGGCCGGGCCTCTCACATCAGTACCCATAATACCCCCGCTGATGGCGGCCCTGGGTACCATGATATGGTGCTGGACGGAGTACCGTTAACAGGCGGTGCCACGGTAGGGGGGCCCAGAAAATTTAGCTGTAGGGGGCCCTGAAATTCCTGATGGCGGCCCTGGCTGTGGGCATGCACTTGCTGCCGCTGCCAGTGTTTATCTGCATGGCAGCAGGGCATTTGGGCGTTGCCAGGAAGGCGTTTTTATGTAGATTCCTCCTCTTTCAGCACTGCATTGTGGTGCAAGCAAAAGAAGCAAATCCTGTCTGGCTTCCTCTCCGGCCTTTATTCACCTCCCGTGTAGCTGTGAGTGTGTGAGCCTGCAGGGCCCCATGGAATTGCCTAGAAGTAGGCTGAATCGCTGCAAGGGCTGAACAGCAGTATCGGGCAGGCTCGGGCAACGCGCGGCCCGTTCGGGTTATCGCTTCTCGGCCTTTTGGCTAAGATCAAGTGTAGTATCTGTTCTTATCAGTTTAATATCTGATACGTCCCCTATCTGGGGACCATATATTAAATGGATTTTTAGAACAGGGAGATGGAAATAGAGCTTGCTCTGTCCACTCCACGCATTGACCTGGTATTGCAGTATTTCCAGGACCGGTGCACCCTTTCCTTATGTGTTGACTAAAAGCAGATTCCAAAAGTGTTTTTTGTCTTTGCTATTGTTTCTGTCTTTCTGAAGGGATCTCCCCTTTTAATCCCATTATTTCAACACCTGTTGGACAATGCATGAGTGATAATGAGCTCATTGATTAAATGCAATTAATGAATAGATTGCCACCTCTTGTTGTGTGTCGTCTGTGTTTCTGTGTTTCCGGCATTTCACATTGGAACACCTCATTCACCTTCCTTGTCTTCTCTCCGCCCTCCCTTTTAGGTAAGTTAAAGAGCTGCACCTGAGCCAGCCACTGATTGATTGATTGATTGATTGATTGATTGATTGATTGATTGATTGATTGATTGATGCAGCACAACAGTCAAATAGTGGAGTGGAGTAGGGGAACAGCAAACAGCCAATAAAGCAGCCCGCCCGCTCGCCTGCCCGCCACAATGGACCTACCTGTGTACACTAGATGGATGTGATGGAATGTACTGTCGTCCCTACATTTCAAGAAGAAGTAAGAATTGCAGTTGCAACAAAGCCTTGCTTGCCTACAAAGAGAGCAGCAATTTGGATTTGTTACTATGTTACCTAGAAGAATAACAAACTGTGCAAGGATGGAGGTTGTAGGAGCAAGGAGAAGTTGTCTGTAAAGTTGGTGGATGCCTATTTTCCATTTTGCAGTCCCTTGTCTCCCTCTTGTGGCCTCCTGGAGGCAACTAGCTGTGCAAAAAAAAGACAGCCTGGCGGCCGGCTGTTGCAGTGTTGCCCTCTCAGGCAACACTGAGTGACTGACTGAGCCTCACCGTCTTATATAAAGTTCAGACGGAACTTTGCACGTGTCATAGTGGAGCCCTCAGGATTCCAGAGCCAGCTTTCTGACATCATAATGGGGCCTCAGAGATAAAAGCCTGGGCCCAGGCAGTGTTGGTCAGTGCTGCTCAGCAGGCAGCACTGGACTGGACTGGATTACAGCTGATACAAGGTGTGAAGGAACAAGGGGTGGCTGTGGGCATGCACTTGCTGCCGCTGCCAGTGTTTATCTGCATGGCAGCAGGGCATTTGGGCGTTGCCAGGAAGGCGTTTTTATGTAGATTCCTCCTCTTTCAGCACTGCATTGTGGTGCAAGCAAAAGAAGCAAATCCTGTCTGGCTTCCTCTCCGGCCTTTATTCACCTCCCGTGTAGCTGTGAGTGTGTGAGCCTGCAGGGCCCCATGGAATTGCCTAGAAGTAGGCTGAATCGCTGCAAGGGCTGAACAGCAGTATCGGGCAGGCTCGGGCAACGCGCGGCCCGTTCGGGTTATCGCTTCTCGGCCTTTTGGCTAAGATCAAGTGTAGTATCTGTTCTTATCAGTTTAATATCTGATACGTCCCCTATCTGGGGACCATATATTAAATGGATTTTTTAGAACAGGGAGATGGAAATAGAGCTTGCTCTGTCCACTCCACGCATTGACCTGGTATTGCAGTATTTCCAGGACCGGTGCACCCTTTCCTTATGTGTTGACTAAAAGCAGATTCCAAAAGTGTTTTTTGTCTTTGCTATTGTTTCTGTCTTTCTGAAGGGATCTCCCCTTTTAATCCCATTATTTCAACACCTGTTGGACAATGCATGAGTGATAATGAGCTCATTGATTAAATGCAATTAATGAATAGATTGCCACCTCTTGTTGTGTGTCGTCTGTGTTTCTGTGTTTCCGGCATTTCACATTGGAACACCTCATTCACCTTCCTTGTCTTCTCTCCGCCCTCCCTTTTAGGTAAGTTAAAGAGCTGCACCTGAGCCAGCCACTGATTGATTGATTGATTGATTGATTGATTGATGCAGCACAACAGTCAAATAGTGGAGTGGAGTAGGGGAACAGCAAACAGCCAATAAAGCAGCCCGCCCGCTCGCCTGCCCGCCACAATGGACCTACCTGTGTACACTAGATGGATGTGATGGAATGTACTGTCGTCCCTACATTTCAAGAAGAAGTAAGAATTGCAGTTGCAACAAAGCCTTGCTTGCCTACAAAGAGAGCAGCAATTTGGATTTGTTACTATGTTACCTAGAAGAATAACAAACTGTGCAAGGATGGAGGTTGTAGGAGCAAGGAGAAGTTGTCTGTAAAGTTGGTGGATGCCTATTTTCCATTTTGCAGTCCCTTGTCTCCCTCTTGTGGCCTCCTGGAGGCAACTAGCTGTGCAAAAAAAAGACAGCCTGGCGGCCGGCTGTTGCAGTGTTGCCCTCTCAGGCAACACTGAGTGACTGACTGAGCCTCACCGTCTTATATAAAGTTCAGACGGAACTTTGCACGTGTCATAGTGGAGCCCTCAGGATTCCAGAGCCAGCTTCCTGACATCATAATGGGGCCTCAGAGATAAAAGCCTGGGCCCAGGCAGTGTTGGTCAGTGCTGCTCAGCAGGCAGCACTGGACTGGACTGGATTACAGCTGATACAAGGTGTGAAGGAACAAGGGGTGGCTGTGGGCATGCACTTGCTGCCGCTGCCAGTGTTTATCTGCATGGCAGCAGGGCATTTGGGCGTTGCCAGGAAGGTGTTTTTATGTAGATTCCTCCTCTTTCAGCACTGCATTGTGGTGCAAGCAAAAGAAGCAAATCCTGTCTGGCTTCCTCTCCGGCCTTTATTCACCTCCCGTGTAGCTGTGAGTGTGTGAGCCTGCAGGGCCCCATGGAATTGCCTAGAAGTAGGCTGAATCGCTGCAAGGGCTGAACAGCAGTATCGGGCAGGCTCGGGCAACGCGCGGCCCGTTCGGGTTATCGCTTCTCGGCCTTTTGGCTAAGATCAAGTGTAGTATCTGTTCTTATCAGTTTAATATCTGATACGTCCCCTATCTGGGGACCATATATTAAATGGATTTTTAGAACAGGGAGATGGAAATAGAGCTTGCTCTGTCCACTCCACGCATTGACCTGGTATTGCAGTATTTCCAGGACCGGTGCACCCTTTCCTTATGTGTTGACTAAAAGCAGATTCCAAAAGTGTTTTTTGTCTTTGCTATTGTTTCTGTCTTTCTGAAGGGATCTCCCCTTTTAATCCCATTATTTCAACACCTGTTGGACAATGCATGAGTGATAATGAGCTCATTGATTAAATGCAATTAATGAATAGATTGCCACCTCTTGTTGTGTGTCGTCTGTGTTTCTGTGTTTCCGGCATTTCACATTGGAACACCTCATTCACCTTCCTTGTCTTCTCTCCGCCCTCCCTTTTAGGTAAGTTAAAGAGCTGCACCTGAGCCAGCCACTGATTGATTGATTGATTGATTGATTGATTGATTGATTGATTGATTGATTGATTGATTGATGCAGCACAACAGTCAAATAGTGGAGTGGAGTAGGGGAACAGCAAACAGCCAATAAAGCAGCCCGCCCGCTCGCCTGCCCGCCACAATGGACCTACCTGTGTACACTAGATGGATGTGATGGAATGTACTGTCGTCCCTACATTTCAAGAAGAAGTAAGAATTGCAGTTGCAACAAAGCCTTGCTTGCCTACAAAGAGAGCAGCAATTTGGATTTGTTACTATGTTACCTAGAAGAATAACAAACTGTGCAAGGATGGAGGTTGTAGGAGCAAGGAGAAGTTGTCTGTAAAGTTGGTGGATGCCTATTTTCCATTTTGCAGTCCCTTGTCTCCCTCTTGTGGCCTCCTGGAGGCAACTAGCTGTGCAAAAAAAAGACAGCCTGGCGGCCGGCTGTTGCAGTGTTGCCCTCTCAGGCAACACTGAGTGACTGACTGAGCCTCACCGTCTTATATAAAGTTCAGACGGAACTTTGCACGTGTCATAGTGGAGCCCTCAGGATTCCAGAGCCAGCTTTCTGACATCATAATGGGGCCTCAGAGATAAAAGCCTGGGCCCAGGCAGTGTTGGTCAGTGCTGCTCAGCAGGCAGCACTGGACTGGACTGGATTACAGCTGATACAAGGTGTGAAGGAACAAGGGGTGGCTGTGGGCATGCACTTGCTGCCGCTGCCAGTGTTTATCTGCATGGCAGCAGGGCATTTGGGCGTTGCCAGGAAGGCGTTTTTATGTAGATTCCTCCTCTTTCAGCACTGCATTGTGGTGCAAGCAAAAGAAGCAAATCCTGTCTGGCTTCCTCTCCGGCCTTTATTCACCTCCCGTGTAGCTGTGAGTGTGTGAGCCTGCAGGGCCCCATGGAATTGCCTAGAAGTAGGCTGAATCGCTGCAAGGGCTGAACAGCAGTATCGGGCAGGCTCGGGCAACGCGCGGCCCGTTCGGGTTATCGCTTCTCGGCCTTTTGGCTAAGATCAAGTGTAGTATCTGTTCTTATCAGTTTAATATCTGATACGTCCCCTATCTGGGGACCATATATTAAATGGATTTTTAGAACAGGGAGATGGAAATAGAGCTTGCTCTGTCCACTCCACGCATTGACCTGGTATTGCAGTATTTCCAGGACCGGTGCACCCTTTCCTTATGTGTTGACTAAAAGCAGATTCCAAAAGTGTTTTTTGTCTTTGCTATTGTTTCTGTCTTTCTGAAGGGATCTCCCCTTTTAATCCCATTATTTCAACACCTGTTGGACAATGCATGAGTGATAATGAGCTCATTGATTAAATGCAATTAATGAATAGATTGCCACCTCTTGTTGTGTGTCGTCTGTGTTTCTGTGTTTCCGGCATTTCACATTGGAACACCTCATTCACCTTCCTTGTCTTCTCTCCGCCCTCCCTTTTAGGTAAGTTAAAGAGCTGCACCTGAGCCAGCCACTGATTGATTGATTGATTGATTGATTGATTGATTGATTGATTGATTGATTGATGCAGCACAACAGTCAAATAGTGGAGTGGAGTAGGGGAACAGCAAACAGCCAATAAAGCAGCCCGCCCGCTCGCCTGCCCGCCACAATGGACCTACCTGTGTACACTAGATGGATGTGATGGAATGTACTGTCGTCCCTACATTTCAAGAAGAAGTAAGAATTGCAGTTGCAACAAAGCCTTGCTTGCCTACAAAGAGAGCAGCAATTTGGATTTGTTACTATGTTACCTAGAAGAATAACAAACTGTGCAAGGATGGAGGTTGTAGGAGCAAGGAGAAGTTGTCTGTAAAGTTGGTGGATGCCTATTTTCCATTTTGCAGTCCCTTGTCTCCCTCTTGTGGCCTCCTGGAGGCAACTAGCTGTGCAAAAAAAAGACAGCCTGGCGGCCGGCTGTTGCAGTGTTGCCCTCTCAGGCAACACTGAGTGACTGACTGAGCCTCACCGTCTTATATAAAGTTCAGACGGAACTTTGCACGTGTCATAGTGGAGCCCTCAGGATTCCAGAGCCAGCTTTCTGACATCATAATGGGGCCTCAGAGATAAAAGCCTGGGCCCAGGCAGTGTTGGTCAGTGCTGCTCAGCAGGCAGCACTGGACTGGACTGGATTACAGCTGATACAAGGTGTGAAGGAACAAGGGGTGGCTGTGGGCATGCACTTGCTGCCGCTGCCAGTGTTTATCTGCATGGCAGCAGGGCATTTGGGCGTTGCCAGGAAGGCGTTTTTATGTAGATTCCTCCTCTTTCAGCACTGCATTGTGGTGCAAGCAAAAGAAGCAAATCCTGTCTGGCTTCCTCTCCGGCCTTTATTCACCTCCCGTGTAGCTGTGAGTGTGTGAGCCTGCAGGGCCCCATGGAATTGCCTAGAAGTAGGCTGAATCGCTGCAAGGGCTGAACAGCAGTATCGGGCAGGCTCGGGCAACGCGCGGCCCGTTCGGGTTATCGCTTCTCGGCCTTTTGGCTAAGATCAAGTGTAGTATCTGTTCTTATCAGTTTAATATCTGATACGTCCCCTATCTGGGGACCATATATTAAATGGATTTTTAGAACAGGGAGATGGAAATAGAGCTTGCTCTGTCCACTCCACGCATTGACCTGGTATTGCAGTATTTCCAGGACCGGTGCACCCTTTCCTTATGTGTTGACTAAAAGCAGATTCCAAAAGTGTTTTTTGTCTTTGCTATTGTTTCTGTCTTTCTGAAGGGATCTCCCCTTTTAATCCCATTATTTCAACACCTGTTGGACAATGCATGAGTGATAATGAGCTCATTGATTAAATGCAATTAATGAATAGATTGCCACCTCTTGTTGTGTGTCGTCTGTGTTTCTGTGTTTCCGGCATTTCACATTGGAACACCTCATTCACCTTCCTTGTCTTCTCTCCGCCCTCCCTTTTAGGTAAGTTAAAGAGCTGCACCTGAGCCAGCCACTGATTGATTGATTGATTGATTGATTGATTGATTGATTGATTGATTGATGCAGCACAACAGTCAAATAGTGGAGTGGAGTAGGGGAACAGCAAACAGCCAATAAAGCAGCCCGCCCGCTCGCCTGCCCGCCACAATGGACCTACCTGTGTACACTAGATGGATGTGATGGAATGTACTGTCGTCCCTACATTTCAAGAAGAAGTAAGAATTGCAGTTGCAACAAAGCCTTGCTTGCCTACAAAGAGAGCAGCAATTTGGATTTGTTACTATGTTACCTAGAAGAATAACAAACTGTGCAAGGATGGAGGTTGTAGGAGCAAGGAGAAGTTGTCTGTAAAGTTGGTGGATGCCTATTTTCCATTTTGCAGTCCCTTGTCTCCCTCTTGTGGCCTCCTGGAGGCAACTAGCTGTGCAAAAAAAAGACAGCCTGGCGGCCGGCTGTTGCAGTGTTGCCCTCTCAGGCAACACTGAGTGACTGACTGAGCCTCACCGTCTTATATAAAGTTCAGACGGAACTTTGCACGTGTCATAGTGGAGCCCTCAGGATTCCAGAGCCAGCTTTCTGACATCATAATGGGGCCTCAGAGATAAAAGCCTGGGCCCAGGCAGTGTTGGTCAGTGCTGCTCAGCAGGCAGCACTGGACTGGACTGGATTACAGCTGATACAAGGTGTGAAGGAACAAGGGGTGGCTGTGGGCATGCACTTGCTGCCGCTGCCAGTGTTTATCTGCATGGCAGCAGGGCATTTGGGCGTTGCCAGGAAGGCGTTTTTATGTAGATTCCTCCTCTTTCAGCACTGCATTGTGGTGCAAGCAAAAGAAGCAAATCCTGTCTGGCTTCCTCTCCGGCCTTTATTCACCTCCCGTGTAGCTGTGAGTGTGTGAGCCTGCAGGGCCCCATGGAATTGCCTAGAAGTAGGCTGAATCGCTGCAAGGGCTGAACAGCAGTATCGGGCAGGCTCGGGCAACGCGCGGCCCGTTCGGGTTATCGCTTCTCGGCCTTTTGGCTAAGATCAAGTGTAGTATCTGTTCTTATCAGTTTAATATCTGATACGTCCCCTATCTGGGGACCATATATTAAATGGATTTTTAGAACAGGGAGATGGAAATAGAGCTTGCTCTGTCCACTCCACGCATTGACCTGGTATTGCAGTATTTCCAGGACCGGTGCACCCTTTCCTTATGTGTTGACTAAAAGCAGATTCCAAAAGTGTTTTTTGTCTTTGCTATTGTTTCTGTCTTTCTGAAGGGATCTCCCCTTTTAATCCCATTATTTCAACACCTGTTGGACAATGCATGAGTGATAATGAGCTCATTGATTAAATGCAATTAATGAATAGATTGCCACCTCTTGTTGTGTGTCGTCTGTGTTTCTGTGTTTCCGGCATTTCACATTGGAACACCTCATTCACCTTCCTTGTCTTCTCTCCGCCCTCCCTTTTAGGTAAGTTAAAGAGCTGCACCTGAGCCAGCCACTGATTGATTGATTGATTGATTGATTGATTGATTGATTGATTGATGCAGCACAACAGTCAAATAGTGGAGTGGAGTAGGGGAACAGCAAACAGCCAATAAAGCAGCCCGCCCGCTCGCCTGCCCGCCACAATGGACCTACCTGTGTACACTAGATGGATGTGATGGAATGTACTGTCGTCCCTACATTTCAAGAAGAAGTAAGAATTGCAGTTGCAACAAAGCCTTGCTTGCCTACAAAGAGAGCAGCAATTTGGATTTGTTACTATGTTACCTAGAAGAATAACAAACTGTGCAAGGATGGAGGTTGTAGGAGCAAGGAGAAGTTGTCTGTAAAGTTGGTGGATGCCTATTTTCCATTTTGCAGTCCCTTGTCTCCCTCTTGTGGCCTCCTGGAGGCAACTAGCTGTGCAAAAAAAAGACAGCCTGGCGGCCGGCTGTTGCAGTGTTGCCCTCTCAGGCAACACTGAGTGACTGACTGAGCCTCACCGTCTTATATAAAGTTCAGACGGAACTTTGCACGTGTCATAGTGGAGCCCTCAGGATTCCAGAGCCAGCTTTCTGACATCATAATGGGGCCTCAGAGATAAAAGCCTGGGCCCAGGCAGTGTTGGTCAGTGCTGCTCAGCAGGCAGCACTGGACTGGACTGGATTACAGCTGATACAAGGTGTGAAGGAACAAGGGGTGGCTGTGGGCATGCACTTGCTGCCGCTGCCAGTGTTTATCTGCATGGCAGCAGGGCATTTGGGCGTTGCCAGGAAGGCGTTTTTATGTAGATTCCTCCTCTTTCAGCACTGCATTGTGGTGCAAGCAAAAGAAGCAAATCCTGTCTGGCTTCCTCTCCGGCCTTTATTCACCTCCCGTGTAGCTGTGAGTGTGTGAGCCTGCAGGGCCCCATGGAATTGCCTAGAAGTAGGCTGAATCGCTGCAAGGGCTGAACAGCAGTATCGGGCAGGCTCGGGCAACGCGCGGCCCGTTCGGGTTATCGCTTCTCGGCCTTTTGGCTAAGATCAAGTGTAGTATCTGTTCTTATCAGTTTAATATCTGATACGTCCCCTATCTGGGGACCATATATTAAATGGATTTTTAGAACAGGGAGATGGAAATAGAGCTTGCTCTGTCCACTCCACGCATTGACCTGGTATTGCAGTATTTCCAGGACCGGTGCACCCTTTCCTTATGTGTTGACTAAAAGCAGATTCCAAAAGTGTTTTTTGTCTTTGCTATTGTTTCTGTCTTTCTGAAGGGATCTCCCCTTTTAATCCCATTATTTCAACACCTGTTGGACAATGCATGAGTGATAATGAGCTCATTGATTAAATGCAATTAATGAATAGATTGCCACCTCTTGTTGTGTGTCGTCTGTGTTTCTGTGTTTCCGGCATTTCACATTGGAACACCTCATTCACCTTCCTTGTCTTCTCTCCGCCCTCCCTTTTAGGTAAGTTAAAGAGCTGCACCTGAGCCAGCCACTGATTGATTGATTGATTGATTGATTGATTGATTGATTGATTGATTGATTGCAGCACAACAGTCAAATAGTGGAGTGGAGTAGGGGAACAGCAAACAGCCAATAAAGCAGCCCGCCCGCTCGCCTGCCCGCCACAATGGACCTACCTGTGTACACTAGATGGATGTGATGGAATGTACTGTCGTCCCTACATTTCAAGAAGAAGTAAGAATTGCAGTTGCAACAAAGCCTTGCTTGCCTACAAAGAGAGCAGCAATTTGGATTTGTTACTATGTTACCTAGAAGAATAACAAACTGTGCAAGGATGGAGGTTGTAGGAGCAAGGAGAAGTTGTCTGTAAAGTTGGTGGATGCCTATTTTCCATTTTGCAGTCCCTTGTCTCCCTCTTGTGGCCTCCTGGAGGCAACTAGCTGTGCAAAAAAAAGACAGCCTGGCGGCCGGCTGTTGCAGTGTTGCCCTCTCAGGCAACACTGAGTGACTGACTGAGCCTCACCGTCTTATATAAAGTTCAGACGGAACTTTGCACGTGTCATAGTGGAGCCCTCAGGATTCCAGAGCCAGCTTTCTGACATCATAATGGGGCCTCAGAGATAAAAGCCTGGGCCCAGGCAGTGTTGGTCAGTGCTGCTCAGCAGGCAGCACTGGACTGGACTGGATTACAGCTGATACAAGGTGTGAAGGAACAAGGGGTGGCTGTGGGCATGCACTTGCTGCCGCTGCCAGTGTTTATCTGCATGGCAGCAGGGCATTTGGGCGTTGCCAGGAAGGCGTTTTTATGTAGATTCCTCCTCTTTCAGCACTGCATTGTGGTGCAAGCAAAAGAAGCAAATCCTGTCTGGCTTCCTCTCCGGCCTTTATTCACCTCCCGTGTAGCTGTGAGTGTGTGAGCCTGCAGGGCCCCATGGAATTGCCTAGAAGTAGGCTGAATCGCTGCAAGGGCTGAACAGCAGTATCGGGCAGGCTCGGGCAACGCGCGGCCCGTTCGGGTTATCGCTTCTCGGCCTTTTGGCTAAGATCAAGTGTAGTATCTGTTCTTATCAGTTTAATATCTGATACGTCCCCTATCTGGGGACCATATATTAAATGGATTTTTAGAACAGGGAGATGGAAATAGAGCTTGCTCTGTCCACTCCACGCATTGACCTGGTATTGCAGTATTTCCAGGACCGGTGCACCCTTTCCTTATGTGTTGACTAAAAGCAGATTCCAAAAGTGTTTTTTGTCTTTGCTATTGTTTCTGTCTTTCTGAAGGGATCTCCCCTTTTAATCCCATTATTTCAACACCTGTTGGACAATGCATGAGTGATAATGAGCTCATTGATTAAATGCAATTAATGAATAGATTGCCACCTCTTGTTGTGTGTCGTCTGTGTTTCTGTGTTTCCGGCATTTCACATTGGAACACCTCATTCACCTTCCTTGTCTTCTCTCCGCCCTCCCTTTTAGGTAAGTTAAAGAGCTGCACCTGAGCCAGCCACTGATTGATTGATTGATTGATTGATTGATTGATTGATTGATTGATTGATTGATTGATTGATTGATTGATTGATTGATGCAGCACAACAGTCAAATAGTGGAGTGGAGTAGGGGAACAGCAAACAGCCAATAAAGCAGCCCGCCCGCTCGCCTGCCCGCCACAATGGACCTACCTGTGTACACTAGATGGATGTGATGGAATGTACTGTCGTCCCTACATTTCAAGAAGAAGTAAGAATTGCAGTTGCAACAAAGCCTTGCTTGCCTACAAAGAGAGCAGCAATTTGGATTTGTTACTATGTTACCTAGAAGAATAACAAACTGTGCAAGGATGGAGGTTGTAGGAGCAAGGAGAAGTTGTCTGTAAAGTTGGTGGATGCCTATTTTCCATTTTGCAGTCCCTTGTCTCCCTCTTGTGGCCTCCTGGAGGCAACTAGCTGTGCAAAAAAAAGACAGCCTGGCGGCCGGCTGTTGCAGTGTTGCCCTCTCAGGCAACACTGAGTGACTGACTGAGCCTCACCGTCTTATATAAAGTTCAGACGGAACTTTGCACGTGTCATAGTGGAGCCCTCAGGATTCCAGAGCCAGCTTTCTGACATCATAATGGGACCTCAGAGATAAAAGCCTGGGCCCAGGCAGTGTTGGTCAGTGCTGCTCAGCAGGCAGCACTGGACTGGACTGGATTACAGCTGATACAAGGTGTGAAGGAACAAGGGGTGGCTGTGGGCATGCACTTGCTGCCGCTGCCAGTGTTTATCTGCATGGCAGCAGGGCATTTGGGCGTTGCCAGGAAGGTGTTTTTATGTAGATTCCTCCTCTTTCAGCACTGCATTGTGGTGCAAGCAAAAGAAGCAAATCCTGTCTGGCTTCCTCTCCGGCCTTTATTCACCTCCCGTGTAGCTGTGAGTGTGTGAGCCTGCAGGGCCCCATGGAATTGCCTAGAAGTAGGCTGAATCGCTGCAAGGGCTGAACAGCAGTATCGGGCAGGCTCGGGCAACGCGCGGCCCGTTCGGGTTATCGCTTCTCGGCCTTTTGGCTAAGATCAAGTGTAGTATCTGTTCTTATCAGTTTAATATCTGATACGTCCCCTATCTGGGGACCATATATTAAATGGATTTTTAGAACAGGGAGATGGAAATAGAGCTTGCTCTGTCCACTCCACGCATTGACCTGGTATTGCAGTATTTCCAGGACCGGTGCACCCTTTCCTTATGTGTTGACTAAAAGCAGATTCCAAAAGTGTTTTTTGTCTTTGCTATTGTTTCTGTCTTTCTGAAGGGATCTCCCCTTTTAATCCCATTATTTCAACACCTGTTGGACAATGCATGAGTGATAATGAGCTCATTGATTAAATGCAATTAATGAATAGATTGCCACCTCTTGTTGTGTGTCGTCTGTGTTTCTGTGTTTCCGGCATTTCACATTGGAACACCTCATTCACCTTCCTTGTCTTCTCTCCGCCCTCCCTTTTAGGTAAGTTAAAGAGCTGCACCTGAGCCAGCCACTGATTGATTGATTGATTGATTGATTGATTGATTGATTGATTGATTGATTGATTGATTGATGCAGCACAACAACAGTCAAATAGTGGAGTGGAGTAGGGGAACAGCAAACAGCCAATAAAGCAGCCCGCCCGCTCGCCTGCCCGCCACAATGGACCTACCTGTGTACACTAGATGGATGTGATGGAATGTACTGTCGTCCCTACATTTCAAGAAGAAGTAAGAATTGCAGTTGCAACAAAGCCTTGCTTGCCTACAAAGAGAGCAGCAATTTGGATTTGTTACTATGTTACCTAGAAGAATAACAAACTGTGCAAGGATGGAGGTTGTAGGAGCAAGGAGAAGTTGTCTGTAAAGTTGGTGGATGCCTATTTTCCATTTTGCAGTCCCTTGTCTCCCTCTTGTGGCCTCCTGGAGGCAACTAGCTGTGCAAAAAAAAGACAGCCTGGCGGCCGGCTGTTGCAGTGTTGCCCTCTCAGGCAACACTGAGTGACTGACTGAGCCTCACCGTCTTATATAAAGTTCAGACGGAACTTTGCACGTGTCATAGTGGAGCCCTCAGGATTCCAGAGCCAGCTTTCTGACATCATAATGGGGCCTCAGAGATAAAAGCCTGGGCCCAGGCAGTGTTGGTCAGTGCTGCTCAGCAGGCAGCACTGGACTGGACTGGATTACAGCTGATACAAGGTGTGAAGGAACAAGGGGTGGCTGTGGGCATGCACTTGCTGCCGCTGCCAGTGTTTATCTGCATGGCAGCAGGGCATTTGGGCGTTGCCAGGAAGGCGTTTTTATGTAGATTCCTCCTCTTTCAGCACTGCATTGTGGTGCAAGCAAAAGAAGCAAATCCTGTCTGGCTTCCTCTCCGGCCTTTATTCACCTCCCGTGTAGCTGTGAGTGTGTGAGCCTGCAGGGCCCCATGGAATTGCCTAGAAGTAGGCTGAATCGCTGCAAGGGCTGAACAGCAGTATCGGGCAGGCTCGGGCAACGCGCGGCCCGTTCGGGTTATCGCTTCTCGGCCTTTTGGCTAAGATCAAGTGTAGTATCTGTTCTTATCAGTTTAATATCTGATACGTCCCCTATCTGGGGACCATATATTAAATGGATTTTTAGAACAGGGAGATGGAAATAGAGCTTGCTCTGTCCACTCCACGCATTGACCTGGTATTGCAGTATTTCCAGGACCGGTGCACCCTTTCCTTATGTGTTGACTAAAAGCAGATTCCAAAAGTGTTTTTTGTCTTTGCTATTGTTTCTGTCTTTCTGAAGGGATCTCCCCTTTTAATCCCATTATTTCAACACCTGTTGGACAATGCATGAGTGATAATGAGCTCATTGATTAAATGCAATTAATGAATAGATTGCCACCTCTTGTTGTGTGTCGTCTGTGTTTCTGTGTTTCCGGCATTTCACATTGGAACACCTCATTCACCTTCCTTGTCTTCTCTCCGCCCTCCCTTTTAGGTAAGTTAAAGAGCTGCACCTGAGCCAGCCACTGATTGATTGATTGATTGATTGATTGATTGATTGATTGATTGATTGATTGATTGATTGATTGATGCAGCACAACAGTCAAATAGTGGAGTGGAGTAGGGGAACAGCAAACAGCCAATAAAGCAGCCCGCCCGCTCGCCTGCCCGCCACAATGGACCTACCTGTGTACACTAGATGGATGTGATGGAATGTACTGTCGTCCCTACATTTCAAGAAGAAGTAAGAATTGCAGTTGCAACAAAGCCTTGCTTGCCTACAAAGAGAGCAGCAATTTGGATTTGTTACTATGTTACCTAGAAGAATAACAAACTGTGCAAGGATGGAGGTTGTAGGAGCAAGGAGAAGTTGTCTGTAAAGTTGGTGGATGCCTATTTTCCATTTTGCAGTCCCTTGTCTCCCTCTTGTGGCCTCCTGGAGGCAACTAGCTGTGCAAAAAAAAGACAGCCTGGCGGCCGGCTGTTGCAGTGTTGCCCTCTCAGGCAACACTGAGTGACTGACTGAGCCTCACCGTCTTATATAAAGTTCAGACGGAACTTTGCACGTGTCATAGTGGAGCCCTCAGGATTCCAGAGCCAGCTTTCTGACATCATAATGGGGCCTCAGAGATAAAAGCCTGGGCCCAGGCAGTGTTGGTCAGTGCTGCTCAGCAGGCAGCACTGGACTGGACTGGATTACAGCTGATACAAGGTGTGAAGGAACAAGGGGTGGCTGTGGGCATGCACTTGCTGCCGCTGCCAGTGTTTATCTGCATGGCAGCAGGGCATTTGGGCGTTGCCAGGAAGGCGTTTTTATGTAGATTCCTCCTCTTTCAGCACTGCATTGTGGTGCAAGCAAAAGAAGCAAATCCTGTCTGGCTTCCTCTCCGGCCTTTATTCACCTCCCGTGTAGCTGTGAGTGTGTGAGCCTGCAGGGCCCCATGGAATTGCCTAGAAGTAGGCTGAATCGCTGCAAGGGCTGAACAGCAGTATCGGGCAGGCTCGGGCAACGCGCGGCCCGTTCGGGTTATCGCTTCTCGGCCTTTTGGCTAAGATCAAGTGTAGTATCTGTTCTTATCAGTTTAATATCTGATACGTCCCCTATCTGGGGACCATATATTAAATGGATTTTTAGAACAGGGAGATGGAAATAGAGCTTGCTCTGTCCACTCCACGCATTGACCTGGTATTGCAGTATTTCCAGGACCGGTGCACCCTTTCCTTATGTGTTGACTAAAAGCAGATTCCAAAAGTGTTTTTTGTCTTTGCTATTGTTTCTGTCTTTCTGAAGGGATCTCCCCTTTTAATCCCATTATTTCAACACCTGTTGGACAATGCATGAGTGATAATGAGCTCATTGATTAAATGCAATTAATGAATAGATTGCCACCTCTTGTTGTGTGTCGTCTGTGTTTCTGTGTTTCCGGCATTTCACATTGGAACACCTCATTCACCTTCCTTGTCTTCTCTCCGCCCTCCCTTTTAGGTAAGTTAAAGAGCTGCACCTGAGCCAGCCACTGATTGATTGATTGATTGATTGATTGATTGATTGATTGATTGATTGATTGATTGATTGATTGATTGCAGCACAACAGTCAAATAGTGGAGTGGAGTAGGGGAACAGCAAACAGCCAATAAAGCAGCCCGCCCGCTCGCCTGCCCGCCACAATGGACCTACCTGTGTACACTAGATGGATGTGATGGAATGTACTGTCGTCCCTACATTTCAAGAAGAAGTAAGAATTGCAGTTGCAACAAAGCCTTGCTTGCCTACAAAGAGAGCAGCAATTTGGATTTGTTACTATGTTACCTAGAAGAATAACAAACTGTGCAAGGATGGAGGTTGTAGGAGCAAGGAGAAGTTGTCTGTAAAGTTGGTGGATGCCTATTTTCCATTTTGCAGTCCCTTGTCTCCCTCTTGTGGCCTCCTGGAGGCAACTAGCTGTGCAAAAAAAAGACAGCCTGGCGGCCGGCTGTTGCAGTGTTGCCCTCTCAGGCAACACTGAGTGACTGACTGAGCCTCACCGTCTTATATAAAGTTCAGACGGAACTTTGCACGTGTCATAGTGGAGCCCTCAGGATTCCAGAGCCAGCTTTCTGACATCATAATGGGGCCTCAGAGATAAAAGCCTGGGCCCAGGCAGTGTTGGTCAGTGCTGCTCAGCAGGCAGCACTGGACTGGACTGGATTACAGCTGATACAAGGTGTGAAGGAACAAGGGGTGGCTGTGGGCATGCACTTGCTGCCGCTGCCAGTGTTTATCTGCATGGCAGCAGGGCATTTGGGCGTTGCCAGGAAGGCGTTTTTATGTAGATTCCTCCTCTTTCAGCACTGCATTGTGGTGCAAGCAAAAGAAGCAAATCCTGTCTGGCTTCCTCTCCGGCCTTTATTCACCTCCCGTGTAGCTGTGAGTGTGTGAGCCTGCAGGGCCCCATGGAATTGCCTAGAAGTAGGCTGAATCGCTGCAAGGGCTGAACAGCAGTATCGGGCAGGCTCGGGCAACGCGCGGCCCGTTCGGGTTATCGCTTCTCGGCCTTTTGGCTAAGATCAAGTGTAGTATCTGTTCTTATCAGTTTAATATCTGATACGTCCCCTATCTGGGGACCATATATTAAATGGATTTTTAGAACAGGGAGATGGAAATAGAGCTTGCTCTGTCCACTCCACGCATTGACCTGGTATTGCAGTATTTCCAGGACCGGTGCACCCTTTCCTTATGTGTTGACTAAAAGCAGATTCCAAAAGTGTTTTTTGTCTTTGCTATTGTTTCTGTCTTTC
Source organism: Rhinoderma darwinii (assembly GCF_050947455.1). Lineage (NCBI taxonomy): Eukaryota > Metazoa > Chordata > Amphibia > Anura > Rhinodermatidae > Rhinoderma > Rhinoderma darwinii. The sequence continues at coordinate 113,357 of NW_027461808.1, read as the reverse complement.
TGAAGGGATCTCCCCTTTTAATCCCATTATTTCAACACCTGTTGGACAATGCATGAGTGATAATGAGCTCATTGATTAAATGCAATTAATGAATAGATTGCCACCTCTTGTTGTGTGTCGTCTGTGTTTCTGTGTTTCCGGCATTTCACATTGGAACACCTCATTCACCTTCCTTGTCTTCTCTCCGCCCTCCCTTTTAGGTAAGTTAAAGAGCTGCACCTGAGCCAGCCACTGATTGATTGATTGATTGATTGATTGATTGATTGATTGATTGATTGATTGATTGATTGATGCAGCACAACAGTCAAATAGTGGAGTGGAGTAGGGGAACAGCAAACAGCCAATAAAGCAGCCCGCCCGCTCGCCTGCCCGCCACAATGGACCTACCTGTGTACACTAGATGGATGTGATGGAATGTACTGTCGTCCCTACATTTCAAGAAGAAGTAAGAATTGCAGTTGCAACAAAGCCTTGCTTGCCTACAAAGAGAGCAGCAATTTGGATTTGTTACTATGTTACCTAGAAGAATAACAAACTGTGCAAGGATGGAGGTTGTAGGAGCAAGGAGAAGTTGTCTGTAAAGTTGGTGGATGCCTATTTTCCATTTTGCAGTCCCTTGTCTCCCTCTTGTGGCCTCCTGGAGGCAACTAGCTGTGCAAAAAAAAGACAGCCTGGCGGCCGGCTGTTGCAGTGTTGCCCTCTCAGGCAACACTGAGTGACTGACTGAGCCTCACCGTCTTATATAAAGTTCAGACGGAACTTTGCACGTGTCATAGTGGAGCCCTCAGGATTCCAGAGCCAGCTTTCTGACATCATAATGGGGCCTCAGAGATAAAAGCCTGGGCCCAGGCAGTGTTGGTCAGTGCTGCTCAGCAGGCAGCACTGGACTGGACTGGATTACAGCTGATACAAGGTGTGAAGGAACAAGGGGTGGCTGTGGGCATGCACTTGCTGCCGCTGCCAGTGTTTATCTGCATGGCAGCAGGGCATTTGGGCGTTGCCAGGAAGGCGTTTTTATGTAGATTCCTCCTCTTTCAGCACTGCATTGTGGTGCAAGCAAAAGAAGCAAATCCTGTCTGGCTTCCTCTCCGGCCTTTATTCACCTCCCGTGTAGCTGTGAGTGTGTGAGCCTGCAGGGCCCCATGGAATTGCCTAGAAGTAGGCTGAATCGCTGCAAGGGCTGAACAGCAGTATCGGGCAGGCTCGGGCAACGCGCGGCCCGTTCGGGTTATCGCTTCTCGGCCTTTTGGCTAAGATCAAGTGTAGTATCTGTTCTTATCAGTTTAATATCTGATACGTCCCCTATCTGGGGACCATATATTAAATGGATTTTTAGAACAGGGAGATGGAAATAGAGCTTGCTCTGTCCACTCCACGCATTGACCTGGTATTGCAGTATTTCCAGGACCGGTGCACCCTTTCCTTATGTGTTGACTAAAAGCAGATTCCAAAAGTGTTTTTTGTCTTTGCTATTGTTTCTGTCTTTCTGAAGGGATCTCCCCTTTTAATCCCATTATTTCAACACCTGTTGGACAATGCATGAGTGATAATGAGCTCATTGATTAAATGCAATTAATGAATAGATTGCCACCTCTTGTTGTGTGTCGTCTGTGTTTCTGTGTTTCCGGCATTTCACATTGGAACACCTCATTCACCTTCCTTGTCTTCTCTCCGCCCTCCCTTTTAGGTAAGTTAAAGAGCTGCACCTGAGCCAGCCACTGATTGATTGATTGATTGATTGATTGATTGATTGATTGATTGATTGATTGATTGATTGATGCAGCACAACAGTCAAATAGTGGAGTGGAGTAGGGGAACAGCAAACAGCCAATAAAGCAGCCCGCCCGCTCGCCTGCCCGCCACAATGGACCTACCTGTGTACACTAGATGGATGTGATGGAATGTACTGTCGTCCCTACATTTCAATAAGAAGTAAGAATTGCAGTTGCAACAAAGCCTTGCTTGCCTACAAAGAGAGCAGCAATTTGGATTTGTTACTATGTTACCTAGAAGAATAACAAACTGTGCAAGGATGGAGGTTGTAGGAGCAAGGAGAAGTTGTCTGTAAAGTTGGTGGATGCCTATTTTCCATTTTGCAGTCCCTTGTCTCCCTCTTGTGGCCTCCTGGAGGCAACTAGCTGTGCAAAAAAAAGACAGCCTGGCGGCCGGCTGTTGCAGTGTTGCCCTCTCAGGCAACACTGAGTGACTGACTGAGCCTCACCGTCTTATATAAAGTTCAGACGGAACTTTGCACGTGTCATAGTGGAGCCCTCAGGATTCCAGAGCCAGCTTTCTGACATCATAATGGGGCCTCAGAGATAAAAGCCTGGGCCCAGGCAGTGTTGGTCAGTGCTGCTCAGCAGGCAGCACTGGACTGGACTGGATTACAGCTGATACAAGGTGTGAAGGAACAAGGGGTGGCTGTGGGCATGCACTTGCTGCCGCTGCCAGTGTTTATCTGCATGGCAGCAGGGCATTTGGGCGTTGCCAGGAAGGCATTTTTATGTAGATTCCTCCTCTTTCAGCACTGCATTGTGGTGCAAGCAAAAGAAGCAAATCCTGTCTGGCTTCCTCTCCGGCCTTTATTCACCTCCCGTGTAGCTGTGAGTGTGTGAGCCTGCAGGGCCCCATGGAATTGCCTAGAAGTAGGCTGAATCGCTGCAAGGGCTGAACAGCAGTATCGGGCAGGCTCGGGCAACGCGCGGCCCGTTCGGGTTATCGCTTCTCGGCCTTTTGGCTAAGATCAAGTGTAGTATCTGTTCTTATCAGTTTAATATCTGATACGTCCCCTATCTGGGGACCATATATTAAATGGATTTTTAGAACAGGGAGATGGAAATAGAGCTTGCTCTGTCCACTCCACGCATTGACCTGGTATTGCAGTATTTCCAGGACCGGTGCACCCTTTCCTTATGTGTTGACTAAAAGCAGATTCCAAAAGTGTTTTTTGTCTTTGCTATTGTTTCTGTCTTTCTGAAGGGATCTCCCCTTTTAATCCCATTATTTCAACACCTGTTGGACAATGCATGAGTGATAATGAGCTCATTGATTAAATGCAATTAATGAATAGATTGCCACCTCTTGTTGTGTGTCGTCTGTGTTTCTGTGTTTCCGGCATTTCACATTGGAACACCTCATTCACCTTCCTTGTCTTCTCTCCGCCCTCCCTTTTAGGTAAGTTAAAGAGCTGCACCTGAGCCAGCCACTGATTGATTGATTGATTGATTGATTGATTGATTGATTGATTGATTGATTGATTGATGCAGCACAACAGTCAAATAGTGGAGTGGAGTAGGGGAACAGCAAACAGCCAATAAAGCAGCCCGCCCTCTCGCCTGCCCGCCACAATGGACCTACCTGTGTACACTAGATGGATGTGATGGAATGTACTGTCGTCCCTACATTTCAAGAAGAAGTAAGAATTGCAGTTGCAACAAAGCCTTGCTTGCCTACAAAGAGAGCAGCAATTTGGATTTGTTACTATGTTACCTAGAAGAATAACAAACTGTGCAAGGATGGAGGTTGTAGGAGCAAGGAGAAGTTGTCTGTAAAGTTGGTGGATGCCTATTTTCCATTTTGCAGTCCCTTGTCTCCCTCTTGTGGCCTCCTGGAGGCAACTAGCCGTGCAAAAAAAAGACAGCCTGGCGGCCGGCTGTTGCAGTGTTGCCCTCTCAGGCAACACTGAGTGACTGACTGAGCCTCACCGTCTTATATAAAGTTCAGACGGAACTTTGCACGTGTCATAGTGGAGCCCTCAGGATTCCAGAGCCAGCTTTCTGACATCATAATGGGGCCTCAGAGATAAAAGCCTGGGCCCAGGCAGTGTTGGTCAGTGCTGCTCAGCAGGCAGCACTGGACTGGACTGGATTACAGCTGATACAAGGTGTGAAGGAACAAGGGGTGGCTGTGGGCATGCACTTGCTGCCGCTGCCAGTGTTTATCTGCATGGCAGCAGGGCATTTGGGCGTTGCCAGGAAGGCGTTTTTATGTAGATTCCTCCTCTTTCAGCACTGCATTGTGGTGCAAGCAAAAGAAGCAAATCCTGTCTGGCTTCCTCTCCGGCCTTTATTCACCTCCCGTGTAGCTGTGAGTGTGTGAGCCTGCAGGGCCCCATGGAATTGCCTAGAAGTAGGCTGAATCGCTGCAAGGGCTGAACAGCAGTATCGGGCAGGCTCGGGCAACGCGCGGCCCGTTCGGGTTATCGCTTCTCGGCCTTTTGGCTAAGATCAAGTGTAGTATCTGTTCTTATCAGTTTAATATCTGATACGTCCCCTATCTGGGGACCATATATTAAATGGATTTTTAGAACAGGGAGATGGAAATAGAGCTTGCTCTGTCCACTCCACGCATTGACCTGGTATTGCAGTATTTCCAGGACCGGTGCACCCTTTCCTTATGTGTTGACTAAAAGCAGATTCCAAAAGTGTTTTTTGTCTTTGCTATTGTTTCTGTCTTTCTGAAGGGATCTCCCCTTTTAATCCCATTATTTCAACACCTGTTGGACAATGCATGAGTGATAATGAGCTCATTGATTAAATGCAATTAATGAATAGATTGCCACCTCTTGTTGTGTGTCGTCTGTGTTTCTGTGTTTCCGGCATTTCACATTGGAACACCTCATTCACCTTCCTTGTCTTCTCTCCGCCCTCCCTTTTAGGTAAGTTAAAGAGCTGCACCTGAGCCAGCCACTGATTGATTGATTGATTGATTGATTGATTGATTGATTGATTGATGCAGCACAACAGTCAAATAGTGGAGTGGAGTAGGGGAACAGCAAACAGCCAATAAAGCAGCCCGCCCGCTCGCCTGCCCGCCACAATGGACCTACCTGTGTACACTAGATGGATGTGATGGAATGTACTGTCGTCCCTACATTTCAAGAAGAAGTAAGAATTGCAGTTGCAACAAAGCCTTGCTTGCCTACAAAGAGAGCAGCAATTTGGATTTGTTACTATGTTACCTAGAAGAATAACAAACTGTGCAAGGATGGAGGTTGTAGGAGCAAGGAGAAGTTGTCTGTAAAGTTGGTGGATGCCTATTTTCCATTTTGCAGTCCCTTGTCTCCCTCTTGTGGCCTCCTGGAGGCAACTAGCTGTGCAAAAAAAAGACAGCCTGGCGGCCGGCTGTTGCAGTGTTGCCCTCTCAGGCAACACTGAGTGACTGACTGAGCCTCACCGTCTTATATAAAGTTCAGACGGAACTTTGCACGTGTCATAGTGGAGCCCTCAGGATTCCAGAGCCAGCTTTCTGACATCATAATGGGGCCTCAGAGATAAAAGCCTGGGCCCAGGCAGTGTTGGTCAGTGCTGCTCAGCAGGCAGCACTGGACTGGACTGGATTACAGCTGATACAAGGTGTGAAGGAACAAGGGGTGGCTGTGGGCATGCACTTGCTGCCGCTGCCAGTGTTTATCTGCATGGCAGCAGGGCATTTGGGCGTTGCCAGGAAGGCGTTTTTATGTAGATTCCTCCTCTTTCAGCACTGCATTGTGGTGCAAGCAAAAGAAGCAAATCCTGTCTGGCTTCCTCTCCGGCCTTTATTCACCTCCCGTGTAGCTGTGAGTGTGTGAGCCTGCAGGGCCCCATGGAATTGCCTAGAAGTAGGCTGAATCGCTGCAAGGGCTGAACAGCAGTATCGGGCAGGCTCGGGCAACGCGCGGCCCGTTCGGGTTATCGCTTCTCGGCCTTTTGGCTAAGATCAAGTGTAGTATCTGTTCTTATCAGTTTAATATCTGATACGTCCCCTATCTGGGGACCATATATTAAATGGATTTTTAGAACAGGGAGATGGAAATAGAGCTTGCTCTGTCCACTCCACGCATTGACCTGGTATTGCAGTATTTCCAGGACCGGTGCACCCTTTCCTTATGTGTTGACTAAAAGCAGATTCCAAAAGTGTTTTTTGTCTTTGCTATTGTTTCTGTCTTTCTGAAGGGATCTCCCCTTTTAATCCCATTATTTCAACACCTGTTGGACAATGCATGAGTGATAATGAGCTCATTGATTAAATGCAATTAATGAATAGATTGCCACCTCTTGTTGTGTGTCGTCTGTGTTTCTGTGTTTCCGGCATTTCACATTGGAACACCTCATTCACCTTCCTTGTCTTCTCTCCGCCCTCCCTTTTAGGTAAGTTAAAGAGCTGCACCTGAGCCAGCCACTGATTGATTGATTGATTGATTGATTGATTGATTGATTGATTGATTGATTGATTGATTGATGCAGCACAACAGTCAAATAGTGGAGTGGAGTAGGGGAACAGCAAACAGCCAATAAAGCAGCCCGCCCGCTCGCCTGCCCGCCACAATGGACCTACCTGTGTACACTAGATGGATGTGATGGAATGTACTGTCGTCCCTACATTTCAAGAAGAAGTAAGAATTGCAGTTGCAACAAAGCCTTGCTTGCCTACAAAGAGAGCAGCAATTTGGATTTGTTACTATGTTACCTAGAAGAATAACAAACTGTGCAAGGATGGAGGTTGTAGGAGCAAGGAGAAGTTGTCTGTAAAGTTGGTGGATGCCTATTTTCCATTTTGCAGTCCCTTGTCTCCCTCTTGTGGCCTCCTGGAGGCAACTAGCTGTGCAAAAAAAAGACAGCCTGGCGGCCGGCTGTTGCAGTGTTGCCCTCTCAGGCAACACTGAGTGACTGACTGAGCCTCACCGTCTTATATAAAGTTCAGACGGAACTTTGCACGTGTCATAGTGGAGCCCTCAGGATTCCAGAGCCAGCTTTCTGACATCATAATGGGGCCTCAGAGATAAAAGCCTGGGCCCAGGCAGTGTTGGTCAGTGCTGCTCAGCAGGCAGCACTGGACTGGACTGGATTACAGCTGATACAAGGTGTGAAGGAACAAGGGGTGGCTGTGGGCATGCACTTGCTGCCGCTGCCAGTGTTTATCTGCATGGCAGCAGGGCATTTGGGCGTTGCCAGGAAGGCGTTTTTATGTAGATTCCTCCTCTTTCAGCACTGCATTGTGGTGCAAGCAAAAGAAGCAAATCCTGTCTGGCTTCCTCTCCGGCCTTTATTCACCTCCCGTGTAGCTGTGAGTGTGTGAGCCTGCAGGGCCCCATGGAATTGCCTAGAAGTAGGCTGAATCGCTGCAAGGGCTGAACAGCAGTATCGGGCAGGCTCGGGCAACGCGCGGCCCGTTCGGGTTATCGCTTCTCGGCCTTTTGGCTAAGATCAAGTGTAGTATCTGTTCTTATCAGTTTAATATCTGATACGTCCCCTATCTGGGGACCATATATTAAATGGATTTTTAGAACAGGGAGATGGAAATAGAGCTTGCTCTGTCCACTCCACGCATTGACCTGGTATTGCAGTATTTCCAGGACCGGTGCACCCTTTCCTTATGTGTTGACTAAAAGCAGATTCCAAAAGTGTTTTTTGTCTTTGCTATTGTTTCTGTCTTTCTGAAGGGATCTCCCCTTTTAATCCCATTATTTCAACACCTGTTGGACAATGCATGAGTGATAATGAGCTCATTGATTAAATGCAATTAATGAATAGATTGCCACCTCTTGTTGTGTGTCGTCTGTGTTTCTGTGTTTCCGGCATTTCACATTGGAACACCTCATTCACCTTCCTTGTCTTCTCTCCGCCCTCCCTTTTAGGTAAGTTAAAGAGCTGCACCTGAGCCAGCCACTGATTGATTGATTGATTGATTGATTGATTGATTGATTGATTGATTGATTGATGCAGCACAACAGTCAAATAGTGGAGTGGAGTAGGGGAACAGCAAACAGCCAATAAAGCAGCCCGCCCGCTCGCCTGCCCGCCACAATGGACCTACCTGTGTACACTAGATGGATGTGATGGAATGTACTGTCGTCCCTACATTTCAAGAAGAAGTAAGAATTGCAGTTGCAACAAAGCCTTGCTTGCCTACAAAGAGAGCAGCAATTTGGATTTGTTACTATGTTACCTAGAAGAATAACAAACTGTGCAAGGATGGAGGTTGTAGGAGCAAGGAGAAGTTGTCTGTAAAGTTGGTGGATGCCTATTTTCCATTTTGCAGTCCCTTGTCTCCCTCTTGTGGCCTCCTGGAGGCAACTAGCTGTGCAAAAAAAAGACAGCCTGGCGGCCGGCTGTTGCAGTGTTGCCCTCTCAGGCAACACTGAGTGACTGACTGAGCCTCACCGTCTTATATAAAGTTCAGACGGAACTTTGCACGTGTCATAGTGGAGCCCTCAGGATTCCAGAGCCAGCTTTCTGACATCATAATGGGGCCTCAGAGATAAAAGCCTGGGCCCAGGCAGTGTTGGTCAGTGCTGCTCAGCAGGCAGCACTGGACTGGACTGGATTACAGCTGATACAAGGTGTGAAGGAACAAGGGGTGGCTGTGGGCATGCACTTGCTGCCGCTGCCAGTGTTTATCTGCATGGCAGCAGGGCATTTGGGCGTTGCCAGGAAGGCGTTTTTATGTAGATTCCTCCTCTTTCAGCACTGCATTGTGGTGCAAGCAAAAGAAGCAAATCCTGTCTGGCTTCCTCTCCGGCCTTTATTCACCTCCCGTGTAGCTGTGAGTGTGTGAGCCTGCAGGGCCCCATGGAATTGCCTAGAAGTAGGCTGAATCGCTGCAAGGGCTGAACAGCAGTATCGGGCAGGCTCGGGCAACGCGCGGCCCGTTCGGGTTATCGCTTCTCGGCCTTTTGGCTAAGATCAAGTGTAGTATCTGTTCTTATCAGTTTAATATCTGATACGTCCCCTATCTGGGGACCATATATTAAATGGATTTTTAGAACAGGGAGATGGAAATAGAGCTTGCTCTGTCCACTCCACGCATTGACCTGGTATTGCAGTATTTCCAGGACCGGTGCACCCTTTCCTTATGTGTTGACTAAAAGCAGATTCCAAAAGTGTTTTTTGTCTTTGCTATTGTTTCTGTCTTTCTGAAGGGATCTCCCCTTTTAATCCCATTATTTCAACACCTGTTGGACAATGCATGAGTGATAATGAGCTCATTGATTAAATGCAATTAATGAATAGATTGCCACCTCTTGTTGTGTGTCGTCTGTGTTTCTGTGTTTCCGGCATTTCACATTGGAACACCTCATTCACCTTCCTTGTCTTCTCTCCGCCCTCCCTTTTAGGTAAGTTAAAGAGCTGCACCTGAGCCAGCCACTGATTGATTGATTGATTGATTGATTGATTGATTGATTGATTGATTGATTGATTGATTGATGCAGCACAACAGTCAAATAGTGGAGTGGAGTAGGGGAACAGCAAACAGCCAATAAAGCAGCCCGCCCGCTCGCCTGCCCGCCACAATGGACCTACCTGTGTACACTAGATGGATGTGATGGAATGTACTGTCGTCCCTACATTTCAAGAAGAAGTAAGAATTGCAGTTGCAACAAAGCCTTGCTTGCCTACAAAGAGAGCAGCAATTTGGATTTGTTACTATGTTACCTAGAAGAATAACAAACTGTGCAAGGATGGAGGTTGTAGGAGCAAGGAGAAGTTGTCTGTAAAGTTGGTGGATGCCTATTTTCCATTTTGCAGTCCCTTGTCTCCCTCTTGTGGCCTCCTGGAGGCAACTAGCTGTGCAAAAAAAAGACAGCCTGGCGGCCGGCTGTTGCAGCGTTGCCCTCTCAGGCAACACTGAGTGACTGACTGAGCCTCACCGTCTTATATAAAGTTCAGACGGAACTTTGCACGTGTCATAGTGGAGCCCTCAGGATTCCAGAGCCAGCTTTCTGACATCATAATGGGGCCTCAGAGATAAAAGCCTGGGCCCAGGCAGTGTTGGTCAGTGCTGCTCAGCAGGCAGCACTGGACTGGACTGGATTACAGCTGATACAAGGTGTGAAGGAACAAGGGGTGGCTGTGGGCATGCACTTGCTGCCGCTGCCAGTGTTTATCTGCATGGCAGCAGGGCATTTGGGCGTTGCCAGGAAGGCGTTTTTATGTAGATTCCTCCTCTTTCAGCACTGCATTGTGGTGCAAGCAAAAGAAGCAAATCCTGTCTGGCTTCCTCTCCGGCCTTTATTCACCTCCCGTGTAGCTGTGAGTGTGTGAGCCTGCAGGGCCCCATGGAATTGCCTAGAAGTAGGCTGAATCGCTGCAAGGGCTGAACAGCAGTATCGGGCAGGCTCGGGCAACGCGCGGCCCGTTCGGGTTATCGCTTCTCGGCCTTTTGGCTAAGATCAAGTGTAGTATCTGTTCTTATCAGTTTAATATCTGATACGTCCCCTATCTGGGGACCATATATTAAATGGATTTTTAGAACAGGGAGATGGAAATAGAGCTTGCTCTGTCCACTCCACGCATTGACCTGGTATTGCAGTATTTCCAGGACCGGTGCACCCTTTCCTTATGTGTTGACTAAAAGCAGATTCCAAAAGTGTTTTTTGTCTTTGCTATTGTTTCTGTCTTTCTGAAGGGATCTCCCCTTTTAATCCCATTATTTCAACACCTGTTGGACAATGCATGAGTGATAATGAGCTCATTGATTAAATGCAATTAATGAATAGATTGCCACCTCTTGTTGTGTGTCGTCTGTGTTTCTGTGTTTCCGGCATTTCACATTGGAACACCTCATTCACCTTCCTTGTCTTCTCTCCGCCCTCCCTTTTAGGTAAGTTAAAGAGCTGCACCTGAGCCAGCCACTGATTGATTGATTGATTGATTGATTGATTGATTGATTGATTGATGCAGCACAACAGTCAAATAGTGGAGTGGAGTAGGGGAACAGCAAACAGCCAATAAAGCAGCCCGCCCGCTCGCCTGCCCGCCACAATGGACCTACCTGTGTACACTAGATGGATGTGATGGAATGTACTGTCGTCCCTACATTTCAAGAAGAAGTAAGAATTGCAGTTGCAACAAAGCCTTGCTTGCCTACAAAGAGAGCAGCAATTTGGATTTGTTACTATGTTACCTAGAAGAATAACAAACTGTGCAAGGATGGAGGTTGTAGGAGCAAGGAGAAGTTGTCTGTAAAGTTGGTGGATGCCTATTTTCCATTTTGCAGTCCCTTGTCTCCCTCTTGTGGCCTCCTGGAGGCAACTAGCTGTGCAAAAAAAAGACAGCCTGGCGGCCGGCTGTTGCAGTGTTGCCCTCTCAGGCAACACTGAGTGACTGACTGAGCCTCACCGTCTTATATAAAGTTCAGACGGAACTTTGCACGTGTCATAGTGGAGCCCTCAGGATTCCAGAGCCAGCTTTCTGACATCATAATGGGGCCTCAGAGATAAAAGCCTGGGCCCAGGCAGTGTTGGTCAGTGCTGCTCAGCAGGCAGCACTGGACTGGACTGGATTACAGCTGATACAAGGTGTGAAGGAACAAGGGGTGGCTGTGGGCATGCACTTGCTGCCGCTGCCAGTGTTTATCTGCATGGCAGCAGGGCATTTGGGCGTTGCCAGGAAGGCGTTTTTATGTAGATTCCTCCTCTTTCAGCACTGCATTGTGGTGCAAGCAAAAGAAGCAAATCCTGTCTGGCTTCCTCTCCGGCCTTTATTCACCTCCCGTGTAGCTGTGAGTGTGTGAGCCTGCAGGGCCCCATGGAATTGCCTAGAAGTAGGCTGAATCGCTGCAAGGGCTGAACAGCAGTATCGGGCAGGCTCGGGCAACGCGCGGCCCGTTCGGGTTATCGCTTCTCGGCCTTTTGGCTAAGATCAAGTGTAGTATCTGTTCTTATCAGTTTAATATCTGATACGTCCCCTATCTGGGGACCATATATTAAATGGATTTTTAGAACAGGGAGATGGAAATAGAGCTTGCTCTGTCCACTCCACGCATTGACCTGGTATTGCAGTATTTCCAGGACCGGTGCACCCTTTCCTTATGTGTTGACTAAAAGCAGATTCCAAAAGTGTTTTTTGTCTTTGCTATTGTTTCTGTCTTTCTGAAGGGATCTCCCCTTTTAATCCCATTATTTCAACACCTGTTGGACAATGCATGAGTGATAATGAGCTCATTGATTAAATGCAATTAATGAATAGATTGCCACCTCTTGTTGTGTGTCGTCTGTGTTTCTGTGTTTCCGGCATTTCACATTGGAACACCTCATTCACCTTCCTTGTCTTCTCTCCGCCCTCCCTTTTAGGTAAGTTAAAGAGCTGCACCTGAGCCAGCCACTTGATTGATTGATTGATTGATTGATTGATTGATTGATTGATTGATTGATTGATGCAGCACAACAGTCAAATAGTGGAGTGGAGTAGGGGAACAGCAAACAGCCAATAAAGCAGCCCGCCCGCTCGCCTGCCCGCCACAATGGACCTACCTGTGTACACTAGATGGATGTGATGGAATGTACTGTCGTCCCTACATTTCAAGAAGAAGTAAGAATTGCAGTTGCAACAAAGCCTTGCTTGCCTACAAAGAGAGCAGCAATTTGGATTTGTTACTATGTTACCTAGAAGAATAACAAACTGTGCAAGGATGGAGGTTGTAGGAGCAAGGAGAAGTTGTCTGTAAAGTTGGTGGATGCCTATTTTCCATTTTGCAGTCCCTTGTCTCCCTCTTGTGGCCTCCTGGAGGCAACTAGCTGTGCAAAAAAAAGACAGCCTGGCGGCCGGCTGTTGCAGTGTTGCCCTCTCAGGCAACACTGAGTGACTGACTGAGCCTCACCGTCTTATATAAAGTTCAGACGGAACTTTGCACGTGTCATAGTGGAGCCCTCAGGATTCCAGAGCCAGCTTTCTGACATCATAATGGGGCCTCAGAGATAAAAGCCTGGGCCCAGGCAGTGTTGGTCAGTGCTGCTCAGCAGGCAGCACTGGACTGGACTGGATTACAGCTGATACAAGGTGTGAAGGAACAAGGGGTGGCTGTGGGCATGCACTTGCTGCCGCTGCCAGTGTTTATCTGCATGGCAGCAGGGCATTTGGGCGTTGCCAGGAAGGCGTTTTTATGTAGATTCCTCCTCTTTCAGCACTGCATTGTGGTGCAAGCAAAAGAAGCAAATCCTGTCTGGCTTCCTCTCCGGCCTTTATTCACCTCCCGTGTAGCTGTGAGTGTGTGAGCCTGCAGGGCCCCATGGAATTGCCTAGAAGTAGGCTGAATCGCTGCAAGGGCTGAACAGCAGTATCGGGCAGGCTCGGGCAACGCGCGGCCCGTTCGGGTTATCGCTTCTCGGCCTTTTGGCTAAGATCAAGTGTAGTATCTGTTCTTATCAGTTTAATATCTGATACGTCCCCTATCTGGGGACCATATATTAAATGGATTTTTAGAACAGGGAGATGGAAATAGAGCTTGCTCTGTCCACTCCACGCATTGACCTGGTATTGCAGTATTTCCAGGACCGGTGCACCCTTTCCTTATGTGTTGACTAAAAGCAGATTCCAAAAGTGTTTTTTGTCTTTGCTATTGTTTCTGTCTTTCTGAAGGGATCTCCCCTTTTAATCCCATTATTTCAACACCTGTTGGACAATGCATGAGTGATAATGAGCTCATTGATTAAATGCAATTAATGAATAGATTGCCACCTCTTGTTGTGTGTCGTCTGTGTTTCTGTGTTTCCGGCATTTCACATTGGAACACCTCATTCACCTTCCTTGTCTTCTCTCCGCCCTCCCTTTTAGGTAAGTTAAAGAGCTGCACCTGAGCCAGCCACTGATTGATTGATTGATTGATTGATTGATTGATTGATTGATTGATTGATTGATTGATGCAGCACAACAGTCAAATAGTGGAGTGGAGTAGGGGAACAGCAAACAGCCAATAAAGCAGCCCGCCCGCTCGCCTGCCCGCCACAATGGACCTACCTGTGTACACTAGATGGATGTGATGGAATGTACTGTCGTCCCTACATTTCAAGAAGAAGTAAGAATTGCAGTTGCAACAAAGCCTTGCTTGCCTACAAAGAGAGCAGCAATTTGGATTTGTTACTATGTTACCTAGAAGAATAACAAACTGTGCAAGGATGGAGGTTGTAGGAGCAAGGAGAAGTTGTCTGTAAAGTTGGTGGATGCCTATTTTCCATTTTGCAGTCCCTTGTCTCCCTCTTGTGGCCTCCTGGAGGCAACTAGCTGTGCAAAAAAAAGACAGCCTGGCGGCCGGCTGTTGCAGTGTTGCCCTCTCAGGCAACACTGAGTGACTGACTGAGCCTCACCGTCTTATATAAAGTTCAGACGGAACTTTGCACGTGTCATAGTGGAGCCCTCAGGATTCCAGAGCCAGCTTTCTGACATCATAATGGGGCCTCAGAGATAAAAGCCTGGGCCCAGGCAGTGTTGGTCAGTGCTGCTCAGCAGGCAGCACTGGACTGGACTGGATTACAGCTGATACAAGGTGTGAAGGAACAAGGGGTGGCTGTGGGCATGCACTTGCTGCCGCTGCCAGTGTTTATCTGCATGGCAGCAGGGCATTTGGGCGTTGCCAGGAAGGCGTTTTTATGTAGATTCCTCCTCTTTCAGCACTGCATTGTGGTGCAAGCAAAAGAAGCAAATCCTGTCTGGCTTCCTCTCCGGCCTTTATTCACCTCCCGTGTAGCTGTGAGTGTGTGAGCCTGCAGGGCCCCATGGAATTGCCTAGAAGTAGGCTGAATCGCTGCAAGGGCTGAACAGCAGTATCGGGCAGGCTCGGGCAACGCGCGGCCCGTTCGGGTTATCGCTTCTCGGCCTTTTGGCTAAGATCAAGTGTAGTATCTGTTCTTATCAGTTTAATATCTGATACGTCCCCTATCTGGGGACCATATATTAAATGGATTTTTAGAACAGGGAGATGGAAATAGAGCTTGCTCTGTCCACTCCACGCATTGACCTGGTATTGCAGTATTTCCAGGACCGGTGCACCCTTTCCTTATGTGTTGACTAAAAGCAGATTCCAAAAGTGTTTTTTGTCTTTGCTATTGTTTCTGTCTTTCTGAAGGGATCTCCCCTTTTAATCCCATTATTTCAACACCTGTTGGACAATGCATGAGTGATAATGAGCTCATTGATTAAATGCAATTAATGAATAGATTGCCACCTCTTGTTGTGTGTCGTCTGTGTTTCTGTGTTTCCGGCATTTCACATTGGAACACCTCATTCACCTTCCTTGTCTTCTCTCCGCCCTCCCTTTTAGGTAAGTTAAATAGCTGCACCTGAGCCAGCCACTGATTGATTGATTGATTGATTGATTGATTGATTGATTGATTGATTGATTGATTGATGCAGCACAACAGTCAAATAGTGGAGTGGAGTAGGGGAACAGCAAACAGCCAATAAAGCAGCCCGCCCGCTCGCCTGCCCGCCACAATGGACCTACCTGTGTACACTAGATGGATGTGATGGAATGTACTGTCGTCCCTACATTTCAAGAAGAAGTAAGAATTGCAGTTGCAACAAAGCCTTGCTTGCCTACAAAGAGAGCAGCAATTTGGATTTGTTACTATGTTACCTAGAAGAATAACAAACTGTGCAAGGATGGAGGTTGTAGGAGCAAGGAGAAGTTGTCTGTAAAGTTGGTGGATGCCTATTTTCCATTTTGCAGTCCCTTGTCTCCCTCTTGTGGCCTCCTGGAGGCAACTAGCTGTGCAAAAAAAAGACAGCCTGGCGGCCGGCTGTTGCAGTGTTGCCCTCTCAGGCAACACTGAGTGACTGACTGAGCCTCACCGTCTTATATAAAGTTCAGACGGAACTTTGCACGTGTCATAGTGGAGCCCTCAGGATTCCAGAGCCAGCTTTCTGACATCATAATGGGGCCTCAGAGATAAAAGCCTGGGCCCAGGCAGTGTTGGTCAGTGCTGCTCAGCAGGCAGCACTGGACTGGACTGGATTACAGCTGATACAAGGTGTGAAGGAACAAGGGGTGGCTGTGGGCATGCACTTGCTGCCGCTGCCAGTGTTTATCTGCATGGCAGCAGGGCATTTGGGCGTTGCCAGGAAGGCGTTTTTATGTAGATTCCTCCTCTTTCAGCACTGCATTGTGGTGCAAGCAAAAGAAGCAAATCCTGTCTGGCTTCCTCTCCGGCCTTTATTCACCTCCCGTGTAGCTGTGAGTGTGTGAGCCTGCAGGGCCCCATGGAATTGCCTAGAAGTAGGCTGAATCGCTGCAAGGGCTGAACAGCAGTATCGGGCAGGCTCGGGCAACGCGCGGCCCGTTCGGGTTATCGCTTCTCGGCCTTTTGGCTAAGATCAAGTGTAGTATCTGTTCTTATCAGTTTAATATCTGATACGTCCCCTATCTGGGGACCATATATTAAATGGATTTTTAGAACAGGGAGATGGAAATAGAGCTTGCTCTGTCCACTCCACGCATTGACCTGGTATTGCAGTATTTCCAGGACCGGTGCACCCTTTCCTTATGTGTTGACTAAAAGCAGATTCCAAAAGTGTTTTTTGTCTTTGCTATTGTTTCTGTCTTTCTGAAGGGATCTCCCCTTTTAATCCCATTATTTCAACACCTGTTGGACAATGCATGAGTGATAATGAGCTCATTGATTAAATGCAATTAATGAATAGATTGCCACCTCTTGTTGTGTGTCGTCTGTGTTTCTGTGTTTCCGGCATTTCACATTGGAACACCTCATTCACCTTCCTTGTCTTCTCTCCGCCCTCCCTTTTAGGTAAGTTAAAGAGCTGCACCTGAGCCAGCCACTGATTGATTGATTGATTGATTGATTGATTGATTGATTGATTGATTGATTGATTGATGCAGCACAACAGTCAAATAGTGGAGTGGAGTAGGGGAACAGCAAACAGCCAATAAAGCAGCCCGCCCGCTCGCCTGCCCGCCACAATGGACCTACCTGTGTACACTAGATGGATGTGATGGAATGTACTGTCGTCCCTACATTTCAAGAAGAAGTAAGAATTGCAGTTGCAACAAAGCCTTGCTTGCCTACAAAGAGAGCAGCAATTTGGATTTGTTACTATGTTACCTAGAAGAATAACAAACTGTGCAAGGATGGAGGTTGTAGGAGCAAGGAGAAGTTGTCTGTAAAGTTGGTGGATGCCTATTTTCCATTTTGCAGTCCCTTGTCTCCCTCTTGTGGCCTCCTGGAGGCAACTAGCTGTGCAAAAAAAAGACAGCCTGGCGGCCGGCTGTTGCAGTGTTGCCCTCTCAGGCAACACTGAGTGACTGACTGAGCCTCACCGTCTTATATAAAGTTCAGACGGAACTTTGCACGTGTCATAGTGGAGCCCTCAGGATTCCAGAGCCAGCTTTCTGACATCATAATGGGGCCTCAGAGATAAAAGCCTGGGCCCAGGCAGTGTTGGTCAGTGCTGCTCAGCAGGCAGCACTGGACTGGACTGGATTACAGCTGATACAAGGTGTGAAGGAACAAGGGGTGGCTGTGGGCATGCACTTGCTGCCGCTGCCAGTGTTTATCTGCATGGCAGCAGGGCATTTGGGCGTTGCCAGGAAGGCGTTTTTATGTAGATTCCTCCTCTTTCAGCACTGCATTGTGGTGCAAGCAAAAGAAGCAAATCCTGTCTGGCTTCCTCTCCGGCCTTTATTCACCTCCCGTGTAGCTGTGAGTGTGTGAGCCTGCAGGGCCCCATGGAATTGCCTAGAAGTAGGCTGAATCGCTGCAAGGGCTGAACAGCAGTATCGGGCAGGCTCGGGCAACGCGCGGCCCGTTCGGGTTATCGCTTCTCGGCCTTTTGGCTAAGATCAAGTGTAGTATCTGTTCTTATCAGTTTAATATCTGATACGTCCCCTATCTGGGGACCATATATTAAATGGATTTTTAGAACAGGGAGATGGAAATAGAGCTTGCTCTGTCCACTCCACGCATTGACCTGGTATTGCAGTATTTCCAGGACCGGTGCACCCTTTCCTTATGTGTTGACTAAAAGCAGATTCCAAAAGTGTTTTTTGTCTTTGCTATTGTTTCTGTCTTTCTGAAGGGATCTCCCCTTTTAATCCCATTATTTCAACACCTGTTGGACAATGCATGAGTGATAATGAGCTCATTGATTAAATGCAATTAATGAATAGATTGCCACCTCTTGTTGTGTGTCGTCTGTGTTTCTGTGTTTCCGGCATTTCACATTGGAACACCTCATTCACCTTCCTTGTCTTCTCTCCGCCCTCCCTTTTAGGTAAGTTAAAGAGCTGCACCTGAGCCAGCCACTGATTGATTGATTGATTGTTGATTGATTGATTGATTGATTGATTGATTGATTGATTGATTGATGCAGCACAACAGTCAAATAGTGGAGTGGAGTAGGGGAACAGCAAACAGCCAATAAAGCAGCCCGCCCGCTCGCCTGCCCGCCACAATGGACCTACCTGTGTACACTAGATGGATGTGATGGAATGTACTGTCGTCCCTACATTTCAAGAAGAAGTAAGAATTGCAGTTGCAACAAAGCCTTGCTTGCCTACAAAGAGAGCAGCAATTTGGATTTGTTACTATGTTACCTAGAAGAATAACAAACTGTGCAAGGATGGAGGTTGTAGGAGCAAGGAGAAGTTGTCTGTAAAGTTGGTGGATGCCTATTTTCCATTTTGCAGTCCCTTGTCTCCCTCTTGTGGCCTCCTGGAGGCAACTAGCTGTGCAAAAAAAAGACAGCCTGGCGGCCGGCTGTTGCAGTGTTGCCCTCTCAGGCAACACTGAGTGACTGACTGAGCCTCACCGTCTTATATAAAGTTCAGACGGAACTTTGCACGTGTCATAGTGGAGCCCTCAGGATTCCAGAGCCAGCTTTCTGACATCATAATGGGGCCTCAGAGATAAAAGCCTGGGCCCAGGCAGTGTTGGTCAGTGCTGCTCAGCAGGCAGCACTGGACTGGACTGGATTACAGCTGATACAAGGTGTGAAGGAACAAGGGGTGGCTGTGGGCATGCACTTGCTGCCGCTGCCAGTGTTTATCTGCATGGCAGCAGGGCATTTGGGCGTTGCCAGGAAGGCGTTTTTATGTAGATTCCTCCTCTTTCAGCACTGCATTGTGGTGCAAGCAAAAGAAGCAAATCCTGTCTGGCTTCCTCTCCGGCCTTTATTCACCTCCCGTGTAGCTGTGAGTGTGTGAGCCTGCAGGGCCCCATGGAATTGCCTAGAAGTAGGCTGAATCGCTGCAAGGGCTGAACAGCAGTATCGGGCAGGCTCGGGCAACGCGCGGCCCGTTCGGGTTATCGCTTCTCGGCCTTTTGGCTAAGATCAAGTGTAGTATCTGTTCTTATCAGTTTAATATCTGATACGTCCCCTATCTGGGGACCATATATTAAATGGATTTTTAGAACAGGGAGATGGAAATAGAGCTTGCTCTGTCCACTCCACGCATTGACCTGGTATTGCAGTATTTCCAGGACCGGTGCACCCTTTCCTTATGTGTTGACTAAAAGCAGATTCCAAAAGTGTTTTTTGTCTTTGCTATTGTTTCTGTCTTTCTGAAGGGATCTCCCCTTTTAATCCCATTATTTCAACACCTGTTGGACAATGCATGAGTGATAATGAGCTCATTGATTAAATGCAATTAATGAATAGATTGCCACCTCTTGTTGTGTGTCGTCTGTGTTTCTGTGTTTCCGGCATTTCACATTGGAACACCTCATTCACCTTCCTTGTCTTCTCTCCGCCCTCCCTTTTAGGTAAGTTAAAGAGCTGCACCTGAGCCAGCCACTGATTGATTGATTGATTGATTGATTGATTGATTGATTGATTGATTGATTGATTGATGCAGCACAACAGTCAAATAGTGGAGTGGAGTAGGGGAACAGCAAACAGCCAATAAAGCAGCCCGCCCGCTCGCCTGCCCGCCACAATGGACCTACCTGTGTACACTAGATGGATGTGATGGAATGTACTGTCGTCCCTACATTTCAAGAAGAAGTAAGAATTGCAGTTGCAACAAAGCCTTGCTTGCCTACAAAGAGAGCAGCAATTTGGATTTGTTACTATGTTACCTAGAAGAATAACAAACTGTGCAAGGATGGAGGTTGTAGGAGCAAGGAGAAGTTGTCTGTAAAGTTGGTGGATGCCTATTTTCCATTTTGCAGTCCCTTGTCTCCCTCTTGTGGCCTCCTGGAGGCAACTAGCTGTGCAAAAAAAAGACAGCCTGGCGGCCGGCTGTTGCAGTGTTGCCCTCTCAGGCAACACTGAGTGACTGACTGAGCCTCACCGTCTTATATAAAGTTCAGACGGAACTTTGCACGTGTCATAGTGGAGCCCTCAGGATTCCAGAGCCAGCTTTCTGACATCATAATGGGGCCTCAGAGATAAAAGCCTGGGCCCAGGCAGTGTTGGTCAGTGCTGCTCAGCAGGCAGCACTGGACTGGACTGGATTACAGCTGATACAAGGTGTGAAGGAACAAGGGGTGGCTGTGGGCATGCACTTGCTGCCGCTGCCAGTGTTTATCTGCATGGCAGCAGGGCATTTGGGCGTTGCCAGGAAGGCGTTTTTATGTAGATTCCTCCTCTTTCAGCACTGCATTGTGGTGCAAGCAAAAGAAGCAAATCCTGTCTGGCTTCCTCTCCGGCCTTTATTCACCTCCCGTGTAGCTGTGAGTGTGTGAGCCTGCAGGGCCCCATGGAATTGCCTAGAAGTAGGCTGAATCGCTGCAAGGGCTGAACAGCAGTATCGGGCAGGCTCGGGCAACGCGCGGCCCGTTCGGGTTATCGCTTCTCGGCCTTTTGGCTAAGATCAAGTGTAGTATCTGTTCTTATCAGTTTAATATCTGATACGTCCCCTATCTGGGGACCATATATTAAATGGATTTTTAGAACAGGGAGATGGAAATAGAGCTTGCTCTGTCCACTCCACGCATTGACCTGGTATTGCAGTATTTCCAGGACCGGTGCACCCTTTCCTTATGTGTTGACTAAAAGCAGATTCCAAAAGTGTTTTTTGTCTTTGCTATTGTTTCTGTCTTTCTGAAGGGATCTCCCCTTTTAATCCCATTATTTCAACACCTGTTGGACAATGCATGAGTGATAATGAGCTCATTGATTAAATGCAATTAATGAATAGATTGCCACCTCTTGTTGTGTGTCGTCTGTGTTTCTGTGTTTCCGGCATTTCACATTGGAACACCTCATTCACCTTCCTTGTCTTCTCTCCGCCCTCCCTTTTAGGTAAGTTAAAGAGCTGCACCTGAGCCAGCCACTGATTGATTGATTGATTGATTGATTGATTGATTGATTGATTGATTGATTGATTGATGCAGCACAACAGTCAAATAGTGGAGTGGAGTAGGGGAACAGCAAACAGCCAATAAAGCAGCCCGCCCGCTCGCCTGCCCGCCACAATGGACCTACCTGTGTACACTAGATGGATGTGATGGAATGTACTGTCGTCCCTACATTTCAAGAAGAAGTAAGAATTGCAGTTGCAACAAAGCCTTGCTTGCCTACAAAGAGAGCAGCAATTTGGATTTGTTACTATGTTACCTAGAAGAATAACAAACTGTGCAAGGATGGAGGTTGTAGGAGCAAGGAGAAGTTGTCTGTAAAGTTGGTGGATGCCTATTTTCCATTTTGCAGTCCCTTGTCTCCCTCTTGTGGCCTCCTGGAGGCAACTAGCTGTGCAAAAAAAAGACAGCCTGGCGGCCGGCTGTTGCAGTGTTGCCCTCTCAGGCAACACTGAGTGACTGACTGAGCCTCACCGTCTTATATAAAGTTCAGACGGAACTTTGCACGTGTCATAGTGGAGCCCTCAGGATTCCAGAGCCAGCTTTCTGACATCATAATGGGGCCTCAGAGATAAAAGCCTGGGCCCAGGCAGTGTTGGTCAGTGCTGCTCAGCAGGCAGCACTGGACTGGACTGGATTACAGCTGATACAAGGTGTGAAGGAACAAGGGGTGGCTGTGGGCATGCACTTGCTGCCGCTGCCAGTGTTTATCTGCATGGCAGCAGGGCATTTGGGCGTTGCCAGGAAGGCGTTTTTATGTAGATTCCTCCTCTTTCAGCACTGCATTGTGGTGCAAGCAAAAGAAGCAAATCCTGTCTGGCTTCCTCTCCGGCCTTTATTCACCTCCCGTGTAGCTGTGAGTGTGTGAGCCTGCAGGGCCCCATGGAATTGCCTAGAAGTAGGCTGAATCGCTGCAAGGGCTGAACAGCAGTATCGGGCAGGCTCGGGCAACGCGCGGCCCGTTCGGGTTATCGCTTCTCGGCCTTTTGGCTAAGATCAAGTGTAGTATCTGTTCTTATCAGTTTAATATCTGATACGTCCCCTATCTGGGGACCATATATTAAATGGATTTTTAGAACAGGGAGATGGAAATAGAGCTTGCTCTGTCCACTCCACGCATTGACCTGGTATTGCAGTATTTCCAGGACCGGTGCACCCTTTCCTTATGTGTTGACTAAAAGCAGATTCCAAAAGTGTTTTTTGTCTTTGCTATTGTTTCTGTCTTTCTGAAGGGATCTCCCCTTTTAATCCCATTATTTCAACACCTGTTGGACAATGCATGAGTGATAATGAGCTCATTGATTAAATGCAATTAATGAATAGATTGCCACCTCTTGTTGTGTGTCGTCTGTGTTTCTGTGTTTCCGGCATTTCACATTGGAACACCTCATTCACCTTCCTTGTCTTCTCTCCGCCCTCCCTTTTAGGTAAGTTAAAGAGCTGCACCTGAGCCAGCCACTGATTGATTGATTGATTGATTGATTGATTGATTGATTGATTGATTGCAGCACAACAGTCAAATAGTGGAGTGGAGTAGGGGAACAGCAAACAGCCAATAAAGCAGCCCGCCCGCTCGCCTGCCCGCCACAATGGACCTACCTGTGTACACTAGATGGATGTGATGGAATGTACTGTCGTCCCTACATTTCAAGAAGAAGTAAGAATTGCAGTTGCAACAAAGCCTTGCTTGCCTACAAAGAGAGCAGCAATTTGGATTTGTTACTATGTTACCTAGAAGAATAACAAACTGTGCAAGGATGGAGGTTGTAGGAGCAAGGAGAAGTTGTCTGTAAAGTTGGTGGATGCCTATTTTCCATTTTGCAGTCCCTTGTCTCCCTCTTGTGGCCTCCTGGAGGCAACTAGCTGTGCAAAAAAAAGACAGCCTGGCGGCCGGCTGTTGCAGTGTTGCCCTCTCAGGCAACACTGAGTGACTGACTGAGCCTCACCGTCTTATATAAAGTTCAGACGGAACTTTGCACGTGTCATAGTGGAGCCCTCAGGATTCCAGAGCCAGCTTTCTGACATCATAATGGGGCCTCAGAGATAAAAGCCTGGGCCCAGGCAGTGTTGGTCAGTGCTGCTCAGCAGGCAGCACTGGACTGGACTGGATTACAGCTGATACAAGGTGTGAAGGAACAAGGGGTGGCTGTGGGCATGCACTTGCTGCCGCTGCCAGTGTTTATCTGCATGGCAGCAGGGCATTTGGGCGTTGCCAGGAAGGCGTTTTTATGTAGATTCCTCCTCTTTCAGCACTGCATTGTGGTGCAAGCAAAAGAAGCAAATCCTGTCTGGCTTCCTCTCCGGCCTTTATTCACCTCCCGTGTAGCTGTGAGTGTGTGAGCCTGCAGGGCCCCATGGAATTGCCTAGAAGTAGGCTGAATCGCTGCAAGGGCTGAACAGCAGTATCGGGCAGGCTCGGGCAACGCGCGGCCCGTTCGGGTTATCGCTTCTCGGCCTTTTGGCTAAGATCAAGTGTAGTATCTGTTCTTATCAGTTTAATATCTGATACGTCCCCTATCTGGGGACCATATATTAAATGGATTTTTAGAACAGGGAGATGGAAATAGAGCTTGCTCTGTCCACTCCACGCATTGACCTGGTATTGCAGTATTTCCAGGACCGGTGCACCCTTTCCTTATGTGTTGACTAAAAGCAGATTCCAAAAGTGTTTTTTGTCTTTGCTATTGTTTCTGTCTTTCTGAAGGGATCTCCCCTTTTAATCCCATTATTTCAACACCTGTTGGACAATGCATGAGTGATAATGAGCTCATTGATTAAATGCAATTAATGAATAGATTGCCACCTCTTGTTGTGTGTCGTCTGTGTTTCTGTGTTTCCGGCATTTCACATTGGAACACCTCATTCACCTTCCTTGTCTTCTCTCCGCCCTCCCTTTTAGGTAAGTTAAAGAGCTGCACCTGAGCCAGCCACTGATTGATTGATTGATTGATTGATTGATTGATTGATTGATTGATGCAGCACAACAGTCAAATAGTGGAGTGGAGTAGGGGAACAGCAAACAGCCAATAAAGCAGCCCGCCCGCTCGCCTGCCCGCCACAATGGACCTACCTGTGTACACTAGATGGATGTGATGGAATGTACTGTCGTCCCTACATTTCAAGAAGAAGTAAGAATTGCAGTTGCAACAAAGCCTTGCTTGCCTACAAAGAGAGCAGCAATTTGGATTTGTTACTATGTTACCTAGAAGAATAACAAACTGTGCAAGGATGGAGGTTGTAGGAGCAAGGAGAAGTTGTCTGTAAAGTTGGTGGATGCCTATTTTCCATTTTGCAGTCCCTTGTCTCCCTCTTGTGGCCTCCTGGAGGCAACTAGCTGTGCAAAAAAAAGACAGCCTGGCGGCCGGCTGTTGCAGTGTTGCCCTCTCAGGCAACACTGAGTGACTGACTGAGCCTCACCGTCTTATATAAAGTTCAGACGGAACTTTGCACGTGTCATAGTGGAGCCCTCAGGATTCCAGAGCCAGCTTTCTGACATCATAATGGGGCCTCAGAGATAAAAGCCTGGGCCCAGGCAGTGTTGGTCAGTGCTGCTCAGCAGGCAGCACTGGACTGGACTGGATTACAGCTGATACAAGGTGTGAAGGAACAAGGGGTGGCTGTGGGCATGCACTTGCTGCCGCTGCCAGTGTTTATCTGCATGGCAGCAGGGCATTTGGGCGTTGCCAGGAAGGCGTTTTTATGTAGATTCCTCCTCTTTCAGCACTGCATTGTGGTGCAAGCAAAAGAAGCAAATCCTGTCTGGCTTCCTCTCCGGCCTTTATTCACCTCCCGTGTAGCTGTGAGTGTGTGAGCCTGCAGGGCCCCATGGAATTGCCTAGAAGTAGGCTGAATCGCTGCAAGGGCTGAACAGCAGTATCGGGCAGGCTCGGGCAACGCGCGGCCCGTTCGGGTTATCGCTTCTCGGCCTTTTGGCTAAGATCAAGTGTAGTATCTGTTCTTATCAGTTTAATATCTGATACGTCCCCTATCTGGGGACCATATATTAAATGGATTTTTAGAACAGGGAGATGGAAATAGAGCTTGCTCTGTCCACTCCACGCATTGACCTGGTATTGCAGTATTTCCAGGACCGGTGCACCCTTTCCTTATGTGTTGACTAAAAGCAGATTCCAAAAGTGTTTTTTGTCTTTGCTATTGTTTCTGTCTTTCTGAAGGGATCTCCCCTTTTAATCCCATTATTTCAACACCTGTTGGACAATGCATGAGTGATAATGAGCTCATTGATTAAATGCAATTAATGAATAGATTGCCACCTCTTGTTGTGTGTCGTCTGTGTTTCTGTGTTTCCGGCATTTCACATTGGAACACCTCATTCACCTTCCTTGTCTTCTCTCCGCCCTCCCTTTTAGGTAAGTTAAAGAGCTGCACCTGAGCCAGCCACTGATTGATTGATTGATTGATTGATTGATTGATTGATTGATTGATGCAGCACAACAGTCAAATAGTGGAGTGGAGTAGGGGAACAGCAAACAGCCAATAAAGCAGCCCGCCCGCTCGCCTGCCCGCCACAATGGACCTACCTGTGTACACTAGATGGATGTGATGGAATGTACTGTCGTCCCTACATTTCAAGAAGAAGTAAGAATTGCAGTTGCAACAAAGCCTTGCTTGCCTACAAAGAGAGCAGCAATTTGGATTTGTTACTATGTTACCTAGAAGAATAACAAACTGTGCAAGGATGGAGGTTGTAGGAGCAAGGAGAAGTTGTCTGTAAAGTTGGTGGATGCCTATTTTCCATTTTGCAGTCCCTTGTCTCCCTCTTGTGGCCTCCTGGAGGCAACTAGCTGTGCAAAAAAAAGACAGCCTGGCGGCCGGCTGTTGCAGTGTTGCCCTCTCAGGCAACACTGAGTGACTGACTGAGCCTCACCGTCTTATATAAAGTTCAGACGGAACTTTGCACGTGTCATAGTGGAGCCCTCAGGATTCCAGAGCCAGCTTTCTGACATCATAATGGGGCCTCAGAGATAAAAGCCTGGGCCCAGGCAGTGTTGGTCAGTGCTGCTCAGCAGGCAGCACTGGACTGGACTGGATTACAGCTGATACAAGGTGTGAAGGAACAAGGGGTGGCTGTGGGCATGCACTTGCTGCCGCTGCCAGTGTTTATCTGCATGGCAGCAGGGCATTTGGGCGTTGCCAGGAAGGCGTTTTTATGTAGATTCCTCCTCTTTCAGCACTGCATTGTGGTGCAAGCAAAAGAAGCAAATCCTGTCTGGCTTCCTCTCCGGCCTTTATTCACCTCCCGTGTAGCTGTGAGTGTGTGAGCCTGCAGGGCCCCATGGAATTGCCTAGAAGTAGGCTGAATCGCTGCAAGGGCTGAACAGCAGTATCGGGCAGGCTCGGGCAACGCGCGGCCCGTTCGGGTTATCGCTTCTCGGCCTTTTGGCTAAGATCAAGTGTAGTATCTGTTCTTATCAGTTTAATATCTGATACGTCCCCTATCTGGGGACCATATATTAAATGGATTTTTAGAACAGGGAGATGGAAATAGAGCTTGCTCTGTCCACTCCACGCATTGACCTGGTATTGCAGTATTTCCAGGACCGGTGCACCCTTTCCTTATGTGTTGACTAAAAGCAGATTCCAAAAGTGTTTTTTGTCTTTGCTATTGTTTCTGTCTTTCTGAAGGGATCTCCCCTTTTAATCCCATTATTTCAACACCTGTTGGACAATGCATGAGTGATAATGAGCTCATTGATTAAATGCAATTAATGAATAGATTGCCACCTCTTGTTGTGTGTCGTCTGTGTATCTGTGTTTCCGGCATTTCACATTGGAACACCTCATTCACCTTCCTTGTCTTCTCTCCGCCCTCCCTTTTAGGTAAGTTAAAGAGCTGCACCTGAGCCAGCCACTGATTGATTGATTGATTGATTGATTGATTGATTGATTGATTGATTGATTGATTGATGCAGCACAACAGTCAAATAGTGGAGTGGAGTAGGGGAACAGCAAACAGCCAATAAAGCAGCCCGCCCGCTCGCCTGCCCGCCACAATGGACCTACCTGTGTACACTAGATGGATGTGATGGAATGTACTGTCGTCCCTACATTTCAAGAAGAAGTAAGAATTGCAGTTGCAACAAAGCCTTGCTTGCCTACAAAGAGAGCAGCAATTTGGATTTGTTACTATGTTACCTAGAAGAATAACAAACTGTGCAAGGATGGAGGTTGTAGGAGCAAGGAGAAGTTGTCTGTAAAGTTGGTGGATGCCTATTTTCCATTTTGCAGTCCCTTGTCTCCCTCTTGTGGCCTCCTGGAGGCAACTAGCTGTGCAAAAAAAAGACAGCCTGGCGGCCGGCTGTTGCAGTGTTGCCCTCTCAGGCAACACTGAGTGACTGACTGAGCCTCACCGTCTTATATAAAGTTCAGACGGAACTTTGCACGTGTCATAGTGGAGCCCTCAGGATTCCAGAGCCAGCTTTCTGACATCATAATGGGGCCTCAGAGATAAAAGCCTGGGCCCAGGCAGTGTTGGTCAGTGCTGCTCAGCAGGCAGCACTGGACTGGACTGGATTACAGCTGATACAAGGTGTGAAGGAACAAGGGGTGGCTGTGGGCATGCACTTGCTGCCGCTGCCAGTGTTTATCTGCATGGCAGCAGGGCATTTGGGCGTTGCCAGGAAGGCGTTTTTATGTAGATTCCTCCTCTTTCAGCACTGCATTGTGGTGCAAGCAAAAGAAGCAAATCCTGTCTGGCTTCCTCTCCGGCCTTTATTCACCTCCCGTGTAGCTGTGAGTGTGTGAGCCTGCAGGGCCCCATGGAATTGCCTAGAAGTAGGCTGAATCGCTGCAAGGGCTGAACAGCAGTATCGGGCAGGCTCGGGCAACGCGCGGCCCGTTCGGGTTATCGCTTCTCGGCCTTTTGGCTAAGATCAAGTGTAGTATCTGTTCTTATCAGTTTAATATCTGATACGTCCCCTATCTGGGGACCATATATTAAATGGATTTTTAGAACAGGGAGATGGAAATAGAGCTTGCTCTGTCCACTCCACGCATTGACCTGGTATTGCAGTATTTCCAGGACCGGTGCACCCTTTCCTTATGTGTTGACTAAAAGCAGATTCCAAAAGTGTTTTTTGTCTTTGCTATTGTTTCTGTCTTTCTGAAGGGATCTCCCCTTTTAATCCCATTATTTCAACACCTGTTGGACAATGCATGAGTGATAATGAGCTCATTGATTAAATGCAATTAATGAATAGATTGCCACCTCTTGTTGTGTGTCGTCTGTGTTTCTGTGTTTCCGGCATTTCACATTGGAACACCTCATTCACCTTCCTTGTCTTCTCTCCGCCCTCCCTTTTAGGTAAGTTAAAGAGCTGCACCTGAGCCAGCCACTGATTGATTGATTGATTGATTGATTGATTGATTGATTGATTGATTGATTGATTGATTGATTGATTGATTGATTGATTGATTGATTGATGCAGCACAACAGTCAAATAGTGGAGTGGAGTAGGGGAACAGCAAACAGCCAATAAAGCAGCCCGCCCGCTCGCCTGCCCGCCACAATGGACCTACCTGTGTACACTAGATGGATGTGATGGAATGTACTGTCGTCCCTACATTTCAAGAAGAAGTAAGAATTGCAGTTGCAACAAAGCCTTGCTTGCCTACAAAGAGAGCAGCAATTTGGATTTGTTACTATGTTACCTAGAAGAATAACAAACTGTGCAAGGATGGAGGTTGTAGGAGCAAGGAGAAGTTGTCTGTAAAGTTGGTGGATGCCTATTTTCCATTTTGCAGTCCCTTGTCTCCCTCTTGTGGCCTCCTGGAGGCAACTAGCTGTGCAAAAAAAAGACAGCCTGGCGGCCGGCTGTTGCAGTGTTGCCCTCTCAGGCAACACTGAGTGACTGACTGAGCCTCACCGTCTTATATAAAGTTCAGACGGAACTTTGCACGTGTCATAGTGGAGCCCTCAGGATTCCAGAGCCAGCTTTCTGACATCATAATGGGGCCTCAGAGATAAAAGCCTGGGCCCAGGCAGTGTTGGTCAGTGCTGCTCAGCAGGCAGCACTGGACTGGACTGGATTACAGCTGATACAAGGTGTGAAGGAACAAGGGGTGGCTGTGGGCATGCACTTGCTGCCGCTGCCAGTGTTTATCTGCATGGCAGCAGGGCATTTGGGCGTTGCCAGGAAGGCGTTTTTATGTAGATTCCTCCTCTTTCAGCACTGCATTGTGGTGCAAGCAAAAGAAGCAAATCCTGTCTGGCTTCCTCTCCGGCCTTTATTCACCTCCCGTGTAGCTGTGAGTGTGTGAGCCTGCAGGGCCCCATGGAATTGCCTAGAAGTAGGCTGAATCGCTGCAAGGGCTGAACAGCAGTATCGGGCAGGCTCGGGCAACGCGCGGCCCGTTCGGGTTATCGCTTCTCGGCCTTTTGGCTAAGATCAAGTGTAGTATCTGTTCTTATCAGTTTAATATCTGATACGTCCCCTATCTGGGGACCATATATTAAATGGATTTTTAGAACAGGGAGATGGAAATAGAGCTTGCTCTGTCCACTCCACGCATTGACCTGGTATTGCAGTATTTCCAGGACCGGTGCACCCTTTCCTTATGTGTTGACTAAAAGCAGATTCCAAAAGTGTTTTTTGTCTTTGCTATTGTTTCTGTCTTTCTGAAGGGATCTCCCCTTTTAATCCCATTATTTCAACACCTGTTGGACAATGCATGAGTGATAATGAGCTCATTGATTAAATGCAATTAATGAATAGATTGCCACCTCTTGTTGTGTGTCGTCTGTGTTTCTGTGTTTCCGGCATTTCACATTGGAACACCTCATTCACCTTCCTTGTCTTCTCTCCGCCCTCCCTTTTAGGTAAGTTAAAGAGCTGCACCTGAGCCAGCCACTGATTGATTGATTGATTGATTGATTGATTGATTGATTGATTGATTGATTGATTGATTGATTGATTGATGCAGCACAACAGTCAAATAGTGGAGTGGAGTAGGGGAACAGCAAACAGCCAATAAAGCAGCCCGCTCGCCTGCCCGCCACAATGGACCATGTGATGGAATGTACTGTCGTCCCTACATTTCAAGAAGAAGTAAGAATTGCAGTTGCAACAAAGCCTTGCTTGCCTACAAAGAGAGCAGCAATTTGGATTTGTTACTATGTTACCTAGAAGAATAACAAACTGTGCAAGGATGGAGGTTGTAGGAGCAAGGAGAAGTTGTCTGTAAAGTTGGTGGATGCCTATTTTCCATTTTGCAGTCCCTTGTCTCCCTCTTGTGGCCTCCTGGAGGCAACTAGCTGTGCAAAAAGAAGACAGCCTGGCGGCCGGCTGTTGCAGTGTTGCCCTCTCAGGCAACACTGAGTGACTGACTGAGCCTCACCGTCTTATATAAAGTTCAGACGGAACTTTGCACGTGTCATAGTGGAGCCCTCAGGATTCCAGAGCCAGCTTTCTGACATCATAATGGGGCCTCAGAGATAAAAGCCTGGGCCCAGGCAGTGTTGGTCAGTGCTGCTCAGCAGGCAGCACTGGACTGGACTGGATTACAGCTGATACAAGGTGTGAAGGAACAAGGGGTGGCTGTGGGCATGCACTTGCTGCCGCTGCCAGTGTTTATCTGCATGGCAGCAGGGCATTTGGGCGTTGCCAGGAAGGCGTTTTTATGTAGATTCCTCCTCTTTCAGCACTGCATTGTGGTGCAAGCAAAAGAAGCAAATCCTGTCTGGCTTCCTCTCCGGCCTTTATTCACCTCCCGTGTAGCTGTGAGTGTGTGAGCCTGCAGGGCCCCATGGAATTGCCTAGAAGTAGGCTGAATCGCTGCAAGGGCTGAACAGCAGTATCGGGCAGGCTCGGGCAACGCGCGGCCCGTTCGGGTTATCGCTTCTCGGCCTTTTGGCTAAGATCAAGTGTAGTATCTGTTCTTATCAGTTTAATATCTGATACGTCCCCTATCTGGGGACCATATATTAAATGGATTTTTAGAACAGGGAGATGGAAATAGAGCTTGCTCTGTCCACTCCACGCATTGACCTGGTATTGCAGTATTTCCAGGACCGGTGCACCCTTTCCTTATGTGTTGACTAAAAGCAGATTCCAAAAGTGTTTTTTGTCTTTGCTATTGTTTCTGTCTTTCTGAAGGGATCTCCCCTTTTAATCCCATTATTTCAACACCTGTTGGACAATGCATGAGTGATAATGAGCTCATTGATTAAATGCAATTAATGAATAGATTGCCACCTCTTGTTGTGTGTCGTCTGTGTTTCTGTGTTTCCGGCATTTCACATTGGAACACCTCATTCACCTTCCTTGTCTTCTCTCCGCCCTCCCTTTTAGGTAAGTTAAAGAGCTGCACCTGAGCCAGCCACTGATTGATTGATTGATTGATTGATTGATTGATTGATTGATTGATTGATTGATTGATGCAGCACAACAGTCAAATAGTGGAGTGGAGTAGGGGAACAGCAAACAGCCAATAAAGCAGCCCGCCCGCTCGCCTGCCCGCCACAATGGACCTACCTGTGTACACTAGATGGATGTGATGGAATGTA
The DNA here is from genome assembly GCF_050947455.1 of Rhinoderma darwinii. NCBI lineage: Eukaryota > Metazoa > Chordata > Amphibia > Anura > Rhinodermatidae > Rhinoderma > Rhinoderma darwinii. Next base: position 81,822 of record NW_027461808.1, on the reverse strand, counting down.
CTGTCGTCCCTACATTTCAAGAAGAAGTAAGAATTGCAGTTGCAACAAAGCCTTGCTTGCCTACAAAGAGAGCAGCAATTTGGATTTGTTACTATGTTACCTAGAAGAATAACAAACTGTGCAAGGATGGAGGTTGTAGGAGCAAGGAGAAGTTGTCTGTAAAGTTGGTGGATGCCTATTTTCCATTTTGCAGTCCCTTGTCTCCCTCTTGTGGCCTCCTGGAGGCAACTAGCTGTGCAAAAAAAAGACAGCCTGGCGGCCGGCTGTTGCAGTGTTGCCCTCTCAGGCAACACTGAGTGACTGACTGAGCCTCACCGTCTTATATAAAGTTCAGACGGAACTTTGCACGTGTCATAGTGGAGCCCTCAGGATTCCAGAGCCAGCTTTCTGACATCATAATGGGGCCTCAGAGATAAAAGCCTGGGCCCAGGCAGTGTTGGTCAGTGCTGCTCAGCAGGCAGCACTGGACTGGACTGGATTACAGCTGATACAAGGTGTGAAGGAACAAGGGGTGGCTGTGGGCATGCACTTGCTGCCGCTGCCAGTGTTTATCTGCATGGCAGCAGGGCATTTGGGCGTTGCCAGGAAGGCGTTTTTATGTAGATTCCTCCTCTTTCAGCACTGCATTGTGGTGCAAGCAAAAGAAGCAAATCCTGTCTGGCTTCCTCTCCGGCCTTTATTCACCTCCCGTGTAGCTGTGAGTGTGTGAGCCTGCAGGGCCCCATGGAATTGCCTAGAAGTAGGCTGAATCGCTGCAAGGGCTGAACAGCAGTATCGGGCAGGCTCGGGCAACGCGCGGCCCGTTCGGGTTATCGCTTCTCGGCCTTTTGGCTAAGATCAAGTGTAGTATCTGTTCTTATCAGTTTAATATCTGATACGTCCCCTATCTGGGGACCATATATTAAATGGATTTTTAGAACAGGGAGATGGAAATAGAGCTTGCTCTGTCCACTCCACGCATTGACCTGGTATTGCAGTATTTCCAGGACCGGTGCACCCTTTCCTTATGTGTTGACTAAAAGCAGATTCCAAAAGTGTTTTTTGTCTTTGCTATTGTTTCTGTCTTTCTGAAGGGATCTCCCCTTTTAATCCCATTATTTCAACACCTGTTGGACAATGCATGAGTGATAATGAGCTCATTGATTAAATGCAATTAATGAATAGATTGCCACCTCTTGTTGTGTGTCGTCTGTGTTTCTGTGTTTCCGGCATTTCACATTGGAACACCTCATTCACCTTCCTTGTCTTCTCTCCGCCCTCCCTTTTAGGTAAGTTAAAGAGCTGCACCTGAGCCAGCCACTGATTGATTGATTGATTGATTGATTGATTGATTGATTGATTGATTGATTGATGCAGCACAACAGTCAAATAGTGGAGTGGAGTAGGGGAACAGCAAACAGCCAATAAAGCAGCCCGCCCGCTCGCCTGCCCGCCACAATGGACCTACCTGTGTACACTAGATGGATGTGATGGAATGTACTGTCGTCCCTACATTTCAAGAAGAAGTAAGAATTGCAGTTGCAACAAAGCCTTGCTTGCCTACAAAGAGAGCAGCAATTTGGATTTGTTACTATGTTACCTAGAAGAATAACAAACTGTGCAAGGATGGAGGTTGTAGGAGCAAGGAGAAGTTGTCTGTAAAGTTGGTGGATGCCTATTTTCCATTTTGCAGTCCCTTGTCTCCCTCTTGTGGCCTCCTGGAGGCAACTAGCTGTGCAAAAAAAAGACAGCCTGGCGGCCGGCTGTTGCAGTGTTGCCCTCTCAGGCAACACTGAGTGACTGACTGAGCCTCACCGTCTTATATAAAGTTCAGACGGAACTTTGCACGTGTCATAGTGGAGCCCTCAGGATTCCAGAGCCAGCTTTCTGACATCATAATGGGGCCTCAGAGATAAAAGCCTGGGCCCAGGCAGTGTTGGTCAGTGCTGCTCAGCAGGCAGCACTGGACTGGACTGGATTACAGCTGATACAAGGTGTGAAGGAACAAGGGGTGGCTGTGGGCATGCACTTGCTGCCGCTGCCAGTGTTTATCTGCATGGCAGCAGGGCATTTGGGCGTTGCCAGGAAGGCGTTTTTATGTAGATTCCTCCTCTTTCAGCACTGCATTGTGGTGCAAGCAAAAGAAGCAAATCCTGTCTGGCTTCCTCTCCGGCCTTTATTCACCTCCCGTGTAGCTGTGAGTGTGTGAGCCTGCAGGGCCCCATGGAATTGCCTAGAAGTAGGCTGAATCGCTGCAAGGGCTGAACAGCAGTATCGGGCAGGCTCGGGCAACGCGCGGCCCGTTCGGGTTATCGCTTCTCGGCCTTTTGGCTAAGATCAAGTGTAGTATCTGTTCTTATCAGTTTAATATCTGATACGTCCCCTATCTGGGGACCATATATTAAATGGATTTTTAGAACAGGGAGATGGAAATAGAGCTTGCTCTGTCCACTCCACGCATTGACCTGGTATTGCAGTATTTCCAGGACCGGTGCACCCTTTCCTTATGTGTTGACTAAAAGCAGATTCCAAAAGTGTTTTTTGTCTTTGCTATTGTTTCTGTCTTTCTGAAGGGATCTCCCCTTTTAATCCCATTATTTCAACACCTGTTGGACAATGCATGAGTGATAATGAGCTCATTGATTAAATGCAATTAATGAATAGATTGCCACCTCTTGTTGTGTGTCGTCTGTGTTTCTGTGTTTCCGGCATTTCACATTGGAACACCTCATTCACCTTCCTTGTCTTCTCTCCGCCCTCCCTTTTAGGTAAGTTAAAGAGCTGCACCTGAGCCAGCCACTGATTGATTGATTGATTGATTGATTGATTGATTGATTGATTGATTGATTGATTGATGCAGCACAACAGTCAAATAGTGGAGTGGAGTAGGGGAACAGCAAACAGCCAATAAAGCAGCCCGCCCGCTCGCCTGCCCGCCACAATGGACCTACCTGTGTACACTAGATGGATGTGATGGAATGTACTGTCGTCCCTACATTTCAAGAAGAAGTAAGAATTGCAGTTGCAACAAAGCCTTGCTTGCCTACAAAGAGAGCAGCAATTTGGATTTGTTACTATGTTACCTAGAAGAATAACAAACTGTGCAAGGATGGAGGTTGTAGGAGCAAGGAGAAGTTGTCTGTAAAGTTGGTGGATGCCTATTTTCCATTTTGCAGTCCCTTGTCTCCCTCTTGTGGCCTCCTGGAGGCAACTAGCTGTGCAAAAAAAAGACAGCCTGGCGGCCGGCTGTTGCAGTGTTGCCCTCTCAGGCAACACTGAGTGACTGACTGAGCCTCACCGTCTTATATAAAGTTCAGACGGAACTTTGCACGTGTCATAGTGGAGCCCTCAGGATTCCAGAGCCAGCTTTCTGACATCATAATGGGGCCTCAGAGATAAAAGCCTGGGCCCAGGCAGTGTTGGTCAGTGCTGCTCAGCAGGCAGCACTGGACTGGACTGGATTACAGCTGATACAAGGTGTGAAGGAACAAGGGGTGGCTGTGGGCATGCACTTGCTGCCGCTGCCAGTGTTTATCTGCATGGCAGCAGGGCATTTGGGCGTTGCCAGGAAGGCGTTTTTATGTAGATTCCTCCTCTTTCAGCACTGCATTGTGGTGCAAGCAAAAGAAGCAAATCCTGTCTGGCTTCCTCTCCGGCCTTTATTCACCTCCCGTGTAGCTGTGAGTGTGTGAGCCTGCAGGGCCCCATGGAATTGCCTAGAAGTAGGCTGAATCGCTGCAAGGGCTGAACAGCAGTATCGGGCAGGCTCGGGCAACGCGCGGCCCGTTCGGGTTATCGCTTCTCGGCCTTTTGGCTAAGATCAAGTGTAGTATCTGTTCTTATCAGTTTAATATCTGATACGTCCCCTATCTGGGGACCATATATTAAATGGATTTTTAGAACAGGGAGATGGAAATAGAGCTTGCTCTGTCCACTCCACGCATTGACCTGGTATTGCAGTATTTCCAGGACCGGTGCACCCTTTCCTTATGTGTTGACTAAAAGCAGATTCCAAAAGTGTTTTTTGTCTTTGCTATTGTTTCTGTCTTTCTGAAGGGATCTCCCCTTTTAATCCCATTATTTCAACACCTGTTGGACAATGCATGAGTGATAATGAGCTCATTGATTAAATGCAATTAATGAATAGATTGCCACCTCTTGTTGTGTGTCGTCTGTGTTTCTGTGTTTCCGGCATTTCACATTGGAACACCTCATTCACCTTCCTTGTCTTCTCTCCGCCCTCCCTTTTAGGTAAGTTAAAGAGCTGCACCTGAGCCAGCCACTGATTGATTGATTGATTGATTGATTGATTGATTGATTGATTGATTGATTGATTGATTGATTGATGCAGCACAACAGTCAAATAGTGGAGTGGAGTAGGGGAACAGCAAACAGCCAATAAAGCAGCCCGCCCGCTCGCCTGCCCGCCACAATGGACCTACCTGTGTACACTAGATGGATGTGATGGAATGTACTGTCGTCCCTACATTTCAAGAAGAAGTAAGAATTGCAGTTGCAACAAAGCCTTGCTTGCCTACAAAGAGAGCAGCAATTTGGATTTGTTACTATGTTACCTAGAAGAATAACAAACTGTGCAAGGATGGAGGTTGTAGGAGCAAGGAGAAGTTGTCTGTAAAGTTGGTGGATGCCTATTTTCCATTTTGCAGTCCCTTGTCTCCCTCTTGTGGCCTCCTGGAGGCAACTAGCTGTGCAAAAAAAAGACAGCCTGGCGGCCGGCTGTTGCAGTGTTGCCCTCTCAGGCAACACTGAGTGACTGACTGAGCCTCACCGTCTTATATAAAGTTCAGACGGAACTTTGCACGTGTCATAGTGGAGCCCTCAGGATTCCAGAGCCAGCTTTCTGACATCATAATGGGGCCTCAGAGATAAAAGCCTGGGCCCAGGCAGTGTTGGTCAGTGCTGCTCAGCAGGCAGCACTGGACTGGACTGGATTACAGCTGATACAAGGTGTGAAGGAACAAGGGGTGGCTGTGGGCATGCACTTGCTGCCGCTGCCAGTGTTTATCTGCATGGCAGCAGGGCATTTGGGCGTTGCCAGGAAGGCGTTTTTATGTAGATTCCTCCTCTTTCAGCACTGCATTGTGGTGCAAGCAAAAGAAGCAAATCCTGTCTGGCTTCCTCTCCGGCCTTTATTCACCTCCCGTGTAGCTGTGAGTGTGTGAGCCTGCAGGGCCCCATGGAATTGCCTAGAAGTAGGCTGAATCGCTGCAAGGGCTGAACAGCAGTATCGGGCAGGCTCGGGCAACGCGCGGCCCGTTCGGGTTATCGCTTCTCGGCCTTTTGGCTAAGATCAAGTGTAGTATCTGTTCTTATCAGTTTAATATCTGATACGTCCCCTATCTGGGGACCATATATTAAATGGATTTTTAGAACAGGGAGATGGAAATAGAGCTTGCTCTGTCCACTCCACGCATTGACCTGGTATTGCAGTATTTCCAGGACCGGTGCACCCTTTCCTTATGTGTTGACTAAAAGCAGATTCCAAAAGTGTTTTTTGTCTTTGCTATTGTTTCTGTCTTTCTGAAGGGATCTCCCCTTTTAATCCCATTATTTCAACACCTGTTGGACAATGCATGAGTGATAATGAGCTCATTGATTAAATGCAATTAATGAATAGATTGCCACCTCTTGTTGTGTGTCGTCTGTGTTTCTGTGTTTCCGGCATTTCACATTGGAACACCTCATTCACCTTCCTTGTCTTCTCTCCGCCCTCCCTTTTAGGTAAGTTAAAGAGCTGCACCTGAGCCAGCCACTGATTGATTGATTGATTGATTGATTGATTGATTGATTGATTGATTGATTGATGCAGCACAACAGTCAAATAGTGGAGTGGAGTAGGGGAACAGCAAACAGCCAATAAAGCAGCCCGCCCGCTCGCCTGCCCGCCACAATGGACCTACCTGTGTACACTAGATGGATGTGATGGAATGTACTGTCGTCCCTACATTTCAAGAAGAAGTAAGAATTGCAGTTGCAACAAAGCCTTGCTTGCCTACAAAGAGAGCAGCAATTTGGATTTGTTACTATGTTACCTAGAAGAATAACAAACTGTGCAAGGATGGAGGTTGTAGGAGCAAGGAGAAGTTGTCTGTAAAGTTGGTGGATGCCTATTTTCCATTTTGCAGTCCCTTGTCTCCCTCTTGTGGCCTCCTGGAGGCAACTAGCTGTGCAAAAAAAAGACAGCCTGGCGGCCGGCTGTTGCAGTGTTGCCCTCTCAGGCAACACTGAGTGACTGACTGAGCCTCACCGTCTTATATAAAGTTCAGACGGAACTTTGCACGTGTCATAGTGGAGCCCTCAGGATTCCAGAGCCAGCTTTCTGACATCATAATGGGGCCTCAGAGATAAAAGCCTGGGCCCAGGCAGTGTTGGTCAGTGCTGCTCAGCAGGCAGCACTGGACTGGACTGGATTACAGCTGATACAATGTGAAGGAACAAGGGGTGGCTGTGGGCATGCACTTGCTGCCGCTGCCAGTGTTTATCTGCATGGCAGCAGGGCATTTGGGCGTTGCCAGGAAGGCGTTTTTATGTAGATTCCTCCTCTTTCAGCACTGCATTGTGGTGCAAGCAAAAGAAGCAAATCCTGTCTGGCTTCCTCTCCGGCCTTTATTCACCTCCCGTGTAGCTGTGAGTGTGTGAGCCTGCAGGGCCCCATGGAATTGCCTAGAAGTAGGCTGAATCGCTGCAAGGGCTGAACAGCAGTATCGGGCAGGCTCGGGCAACGCGCGGCCCGTTCGGGTTATCGCTTCTCGGCCTTTTGGCTAAGATCAAGTGTAGTATCTGTTCTTATCAGTTTAATATCTGATACGTCCCCTATCTGGGGACCATATATTAAATGGATTTTTAGAACAGGGAGATGGAAATAGAGCTTGCTCTGTCCACTCCACGCATTGACCTGGTATTGCAGTATTTCCAGGACCGGTGCACCCTTTCCTTATGTGTTGACTAAAAGCAGATTCCAAAAGTGTTTTTTGTCTTTGCTATTGTTTCTGTCTTTCTGAAGGGATCTCCCCTTTTAATCCCATTATTTCAACACCTGTTGGACAATGCATGAGTGATAATGAGCTCATTGATTAAATGCAATTAATGAATAGATTGCCACCTCTTGTTGTGTGTCGTCTGTGTTTCTGTGTTTCCGGCATTTCACATTGGAACACCTCATTCACCTTCCTTGTCTTCTCTCCGCCCTCCCTTTTAGGTAAGTTAAAGAGCTGCACCTGAGCCAGCCACTGATTGATTGATTGATTGATTGATTGATTGATTGATTGATTGATTGATTGATTGATGCAGCACAACAGTCAAATAGTGGAGTGGAGTAGGGGAACAGCAAACAGCCAATAAAGCAGCCCGCCCGCTCGCCTGCCCGCCACAATGGACCTACCTGTGTACACTAGATGGATGTGATGGAATGTACTGTCGTCCCTACATTTCAAGAAGAAGTAAGAATTGCAGTTGCAACAAAGCCTTGCTTGCCTACAAAGAGAGCAGCAATTTGGATTTGTTACTATGTTACCTAGAAGAATAACAAACTGTGCAAGGATGGAGGTTGTAGGAGCAAGGAGAAGTTGTCTGTAAAGTTGGTGGATGCCTATTTTCCATTTTGCAGTCCCTTGTCTCCCTCTTGTGGCCTCCTGGAGGCAACTAGCTGTGCAAAAAAAAGACAGCCTGGCGGCCGGCTGTTGCAGTGTTGCCCTCTCAGGCAACACTGAGTGACTGACTGAGCCTCACCGTCTTATATAAAGTTCAGACGGAACTTTGCACGTGTCATAGTGGAGCCCTCAGGATTCCAGAGCCAGCTTTCTGACATCATAATGGGGCCTCAGAGATAAAAGCCTGGGCCCAGGCAGTGTTGGTCAGTGCTGCTCAGCAGGCAGCACTGGACTGGACTGGATTACAGCTGATACAAGGTGTGAAGGAACAAGGGGTGGCTGTGGGCATGCACTTGCTGCCGCTGCCAGTGTTTATCTGCATGGCAGCAGGGCATTTGGGCGTTGCCAGGAAGGCGTTTTTATGTAGATTCCTCCTCTTTCAGCACTGCATTGTGGTGCAAGCAAAAGAAGCAAATCCTGTCTGGCTTCCTCTCCGGCCTTTATTCACCTCCCGTGTAGCTGTGAGTGTGTGAGCCTGCAGGGCCCCATGGAATTGCCTAGAAGTAGGCTGAATCGCTGCAAGGGCTGAACAGCAGTATCGGGCAGGCTCGGGCAACGCGCGGCCCGTTCGGGTTATCGCTTCTCGGCCTTTTGGCTAAGATCAAGTGTAGTATCTGTTCTTATCAGTTTAATATCTGATACGTCCCCTATCTGGGGACCATATATTAAATGGATTTTTAGAACAGGGAGATGGAAATAGAGCTTGCTCTGTCCACTCCACGCATTGACCTGGTATTGCAGTATTTCCAGGACCGGTGCACCCTTTCCTTATGTGTTGACTAAAAGCAGATTCCAAAAGTGTTTTTTGTCTTTGCTATTGTTTCTGTCTTTCTGAAGGGATCTCCCCTTTTAATCCCATTATTTCAACACCTGTTGGACAATGCATGAGTGATAATGAGCTCATTGATTAAATGCAATTAATGAATAGATTGCCACCTCTTGTTGTGTGTCGTCTGTGTTTCTGTGTTTCCGGCATTTCACATTGGAACACCTCATTCACCTTCCTTGTCTTCTCTCCGCCCTCCCTTTTAGGTAAGTTAAAGAGCTGCACCTGAGCCAGCCACTGATTGATTGATTGATTGATTGATTGATTGATTGATTGATTGATTGATTGATTGATTGCAGCACAACAGTCAAATAGTGGAGTGGAGTAGGGGAACAGCAAACAGCCAATAAAGCAGCCCGCCCGCTCGCCTGCCCGCCACAATGGACCTACCTGTGTACACTAGATGGATGTGATGGAATGTACTGTCGTCCCTACATTTCAAGAAGAAGTAAGAATTGCAGTTGCAACAAAGCCTTGCTTGCCTACAAAGAGAGCAGCAATTTGGATTTGTTACTATGTTACCTAGAAGAATAACAAACTGTGCAAGGATGGAGGTTGTAGGAGCAAGGAGAAGTTGTCTGTAAAGTTGGTGGATGCCTATTTTCCATTTTGCAGTCCCTTGTCTCCCTCTTGTGGCCTCCTGGAGGCAACTAGCTGTGCAAAAAAAAGACAGCCTGGCGGCCGGCTGTTGCAGTGTTGCCCTCTCAGGCAACACTGAGTGACTGACTGAGCCTCACCGTCTTATATAAAGTTCAGACGGAACTTTGCACGTGTCATAGTGGAGCCCTCAGGATTCCAGAGCCAGCTTTCTGACATCATAATGGGGCCTCAGAGATAAAAGCCTGGGCCCAGGCAGTGTTGGTCAGTGCTGCTCAGCAGGCAGCACTGGACTGGACTGGATTACAGCTGATACAAGGTGTGAAGGAACAAGGGGTGGCTGTGGGCATGCACTTGCTGCCGCTGCCAGTGTTTATCTGCATGGCAGCAGGGCATTTGGGCGTTGCCAGGAAGGCGTTTTTATGTAGATTCCTCCTCTTTCAGCACTGCATTGTGGTGCAAGCAAAAGAAGCAAATCCTGTCTGGCTTCCTCTCCGGCCTTTATTCACCTCCCGTGTAGCTGTGAGTGTGTGAGCCTGCAGGGCCCCATGGAATTGCCTAGAAGTAGGCTGAATCGCTGCAAGGGCTGAACAGCAGTATCGGGCAGGCTCGGGCAACGCGCGGCCCGTTCGGGTTATCGCTTCTCGGCCTTTTGGCTAAGATCAAGTGTAGTATCTGTTCTTATCAGTTTAATATCTGATACGTCCCCTATCTGGGGACCATATATTAAATGGATTTTTAGAACAGGGAGATGGAAATAGAGCTTGCTCTGTCCACTCCACGCATTGACCTGGTATTGCAGTATTTCCAGGACCGGTGCACCCTTTCCTTATGTGTTGACTAAAAGCAGATTCCAAAAGTGTTTTTTGTCTTTGCTATTGTTTCTGTCTTTCTGAAGGGATCTCCCCTTTTAATCCCATTATTTCAACACCTGTTGGACAATGCATGAGTGATAATGAGCTCATTGATTAAATGCAATTAATGAATAGATTGCCACCTCTTGTTGTGTGTCGTCTGTGTTTCTGTGTTTCCGGCATTTCACATTGGAACACCTCATTCACCTTCCTTGTCTTCTCTCCGCCCTCCCTTTTAGGTAAGTTAAAGAGCTGCACCTGAGCCAGCCACTGATTGATTGATTGATTGATTGATTGATTGATTGATTGATTGATTGATTGATTGATGCAGCACAACAGTCAAATAGTGGAGTGGAGTAGGGGAACAGCAAACAGCCAATAAAGCAGCCCGCCCGCTCGCCTGCCCGCCACAATGGACCTACCTGTGTACACTAGATGGATGTGATGGAATGTACTGTCGTCCCTACATTTCAAGAAGAAGTAAGAATTGCAGTTGCAACAAAGCCTTGCTTGCCTACAAAGAGAGCAGCAATTTGGATTTGTTACTATGTTACCTAGAAGAATAACAAACTGTGCAAGGATGGAGGTTGTAGGAGCAAGGAGAAGTTGTCTGTAAAGTTGGTGGATGCCTATTTTCCATTTTGCAGTCCCTTGTCTCCCTCTTGTGGCCTCCTGGAGGCAACTAGCTGTGCAAAAAAAAGACAGCCTGGCGGCCGGCTGTTGCAGTGTTGCCCTCTCAGGCAACACTGAGTGACTGACTGAGCCTCACCGTCTTATATAAAGTTCAGACGGAACTTTGCACGTGTCATAGTGGAGCCCTCAGGATTCCAGAGCCAGCTTTCTGACATCATAATGGGGCCTCAGAGATAAAAGCCTGGGCCCAGGCAGTGTTGGTCAGTGCTGCTCAGCAGGCAGCACTGGACTGGACTGGATTACAGCTGATACAAGGTGTGAAGGAACAAGGGGTGGCTGTGGGCATGCACTTGCTGCCGCTGCCAGTGTTTATCTGCATGGCAGCAGGGCATTTGGGCGTTGCCAGGAAGGCGTTTTTATGTAGATTCCTCCTCTTTCAGCACTGCATTGTGGTGCAAGCAAAAGAAGCAAATCCTGTCTGGCTTCCTCTCCGGCCTTTATTCACCTCCCGTGTAGCTGTGAGTGTGTGAGCCTGCAGGGCCCCATGGAATTGCCTAGAAGTAGGCTGAATCGCTGCAAGGGCTGAACAGCAGTATCGGGCAGGCTCGGGCAACGCGCGGCCCGTTCGGGTTATCGCTTCTCGGCCTTTTGGCTAAGATCAAGTGTAGTATCTGTTCTTATCAGTTTAATATCTGATACGTCCCCTATCTGGGGACCATATATTAAATGGATTTTTAGAACAGGGAGATGGAAATAGAGCTTGCTCTGTCCACTCCACGCATTGACCTGGTATTGCAGTATTTCCAGGACCGGTGCACCCTTTCCTTATGTGTTGACTAAAAGCAGATTCCAAAAGTGTTTTTTGTCTTTGCTATTGTTTCTGTCTTTCTGAAGGGATCTCCCCTTTTAATCCCATTATTTCAACACCTGTTGGACAATGCATGAGTGATAATGAGCTCATTGATTAAATGCAATTAATGAATAGATTGCCACCTCTTGTTGTGTGTCGTCTGTGTTTCCGGCATTTCACATTGGAACACCTCATTCACCTTCCTTGTCTTCTCTCCGCCCTCCCTTTTAGGTAAGTTAAAGAGCTGCACCTGAGCCAGCCACTGATTGATTGATTGATTGATTGATTGATTGATTGATTGATTGATTGATTGATTGATGCAGCACAACAGTCAAATAGTGGAGTGGAGTAGGGGAACAGCAAACAGCCAATAAAGCAGCCCGCCCGCTCGCCTGCCCGCCACAATGGACCTACCTGTGTACACTAGATGGATGTGATGGAATGTACTGTCGTCCCTACATTTCAAGAAGAAGTAAGAATTGCAGTTGCAACAAAGCCTTGCTTGCCTACAAAGAGAGCAGCAATTTGGATTTGTTACTATGTTACCTAGAAGAATAACAAACTGTGCAAGGATGGAGGTTGTAGGAGCAAGGAGAAGTTGTCTGTAAAGTTGGTGGATGCCTATTTTCCATTTTGCAGTCCCTTGTCTCCCTCTTGTGGCCTCCTGGAGGCAACTAGCTGTGCAAAAAAAAGACAGCCTGGCGGCCGGCTGTTGCAGTGTTGCCCTCTCAGGCAACACTGAGTGACTGACTGAGCCTCACCGTCTTATATAAAGTTCAGACGGAACTTTGCACGTGTCTGTAAAGGATCTGCCAGGCACTGCTTCGGGGTTAATTCCCAGAATTAATCAGTCAACACCTGAGTGTACATCCCTGAGACAGACACCAGCTTCCTCCACTCAGGCTGGCAGGCTTAGGAGTGGGAGAGCCTATCGCAACCTGGCCAGACTCAGCTAGCTCCCGCCCTCGGTCTATTTAAGCCTGCTCTTCCTGTCCATCTGTGCTTGTGAATTCTTTCCTTGAGGTTTCCTGGCCCAGCTACAGCTCCTGCTACTTTTTGATCCTGCTCCATACAGACCCCGGCTTACCGACTACTCTTCTGCTTTTCGCTTTGTACCTCGCACTCTCCTGGCTTGACTCGGCTCGTTCACTACTCTGTTGCTCACGGTGTTTCCGCGAGCAACTGCCCATTTCCCTTGCTTGTATTCCCTTGTTTGTTTGTCGTGTTTGTCATGCACTTACTGAGCGCAGGGACCGCCGCCCAGTAAGTGCATGACAAACACGACAAACAAACAAGGGAATACAAGCAAGGGAAATGGGCAGTTGCTCGCGGAAACACCGTGAGCAACAGAGTAGTGAACGAGCCGAGTCAAGCCAGGAGAGTGCGAGGTACAAAGCGAAAAGCAGAAGAGTAGTCGGTAAGCCGGGGTCTGTATGGAGCAGGATCAAAAAGTAGCAGGAGCTGTAGCTGGGCCAGGAAACCTCAAGGAAAGAATTCACAAGCACAGATGGACAGGAAGAGCAGGCTTAAATAGACCGAGGGCGGGAGCTAGCTGAGTCTGGCCAGGTTGCGATAGGCTCTCCCACTCCTAAGCCTGCCAGCCTGAGTGGAGGAAGCTGGTGTCTGTCTCAGGGATGTACACTCAGGTGTTGACTGATTAATTCTGGGAATTAACCCCGAAGCAGTGCCTGGCAGATCCTTTACAGTGTCATAGTGGAGCCCTCAGGATTCCAGAGCCAGCTTTCTGACATCATAATGGGGCCTCAGAGATAAAAGCCTGGGCCCAGGCAGTGTTGGTCAGTGCTGCTCAGCAGGCAGCACTGGACTGGACTGGATTACAGCTGATACAAGGTGTGAAGGAACAAGGGGTGGCTGTGGGCATGCACTTGCTGCCGCTGCCAGTGTTTATCTGCATGGCAGCAGGGCATTTGGGCGTTGCCAGGAAGGCGTTTTTATGTAGATTCCTCCTCTTTCAGCACTGCATTGTGGTGCAAGCAAAAGAAGCAAATCCTGTCTGGCTTCCTCTCCGGCCTTTATTCACCTCCCGTGTAGCTGTGAGTGTGTGAGCCTGCAGGGCCCCATGGAATTGCCTAGAAGTAGGCTGAATCGCTGCAAGGGCTGAACAGCAGTATCGGGCAGGCTCGGGCAACGCGCGGCCCGTTCGGGTTATCGCTTCTCAGCCTTTTGGCTAAGATCAAGTGTAGTATCTGTTCTTATCAGTTTAATATCTGATACGTCCCCTATCTGGGGACCATATATTAAATGGATTTTTAGAACAGGGAGATGGAAATAGAGCTTGCTCTGTCCACTCCACGCATTGACCTGGTATTGCAGTATTTCCAGGACCGGTGCACCCTTTCCTTATGTGTTGACTAAAAGCAGATTCCAAAAGTGTTTTTTGTCTTTGCTATTGTTTCTGTCTTTCTGAAGGGATCTCCCCTTTTAATCCCATTATTTCAACACCTGTTGGACAATGCATGAGTGATAATGAGCTCATTGATTAAATGCAATTAATGAATAGATTGCCACCTCTTGTTGTGTGTCGTCTGTGTTTCTGTGTTTCCGGCATTTCACATTGGAACACCTCATTCACCTTCCTTGTCTTCTCTCCGCCCTCCCTTTTAGGTAAGTTAAAGAGCTGCACCTGAGCCAGCCACTGATTGATTGATTGATTGATTGATTGATTGATTGATTGATTGATTGATTGATTGATGCAGCACAACAGTCAAATAGTGGAGTGGAGTAGGGGAACAGCAAACAGCCAATAAAGCAGCCCGCCCGCTCGCCTGCCCGCCACAATGGACCTACCTGTGTACACTAGATGGATGTGATGGAATGTACTGTCGTCCCTACATTTCAAGAAGAAGTAAGAATTGCAGTTGCAACAAAGCCTTGCTTGCCTACAAAGAGAGCAGCAATTTGGATTTGTTACTATGTTACCTAGAAGAATAACAAACTGTGCAAGGATGGAGGTTGTAGGAGCAAGGAGAAGTTGTCTGTAAAGTTGGTGGATGCCTATTTTCCATTTTGCAGTCCCTTGTCTCCCTCTTGTGGCCTCCTGGAGGCAACTAGCTGTGCAAAAAAAAGACAGCCTGGCGGCCGGCTGTTGCAGTGTTGCCCTCTCAGGCAACACTGAGTGACTGACTGAGCCTCACCGTCTTATATAAAGTTCAGACGGAACTTTGCACGTGTCATAGTGGAGCCCTCAGGATTCCAGAGCCAGCTTTCTGACATCATAATGGGGCCTCAGAGATAAAAGCCTGGGCCCAGGCAGTGTTGGTCAGTGCTGCTCAGCAGGCAGCACTGGACTGGACTGGATTACAGCTGATACAAGGTGTGAAGGAACAAGGGGTGGCTGTGGGCATGCACTTGCTGCCGCTGCCAGTGTTTATCTGCATGGCAGCAGGGCATTTGGGCGTTGCCAGGAAGGCGTTTTTATGTAGATTCCTCCTCTTTCAGCACTGCATTGTGGTGCAAGCAAAAGAAGCAAATCCTGTCTGGCTTCCTCTCCGGCCTTTATTCACCTCCCGTGTAGCTGTGAGTGTGTGAGCCTGCAGGGCCCCATGGAATTGCCTAGAAGTAGGCTGAATCGCTGCAAGGGCTGAACAGCAGTATCGGGCAGGCTCGGGCAACGCGCGGCCCGTTCGGGTTATCGCTTCTCGGCCTTTTGGCTAAGATCAAGTGTAGTATCTGTTCTTATCAGTTTAATATCTGATACGTCCCCTATCTGGGGACCATATATTAAATGGATTTTTAGAACAGGGAGATGGAAATAGAGCTTGCTCTGTCCACTCCACGCATTGACCTGGTATTGCAGTATTTCCAGGACCGGTGCACCCTTTCCTTATGTGTTGACTAAAAGCAGATTCCAAAAGTGTTTTTTGTCTTTGCTATTGTTTCTGTCTTTCTGAAGGGATCTCCCCTTTTAATCCCATTATTTCAACACCTGTTGGACAATGCATGAGTGATAATGAGCTCATTGATTAAATGCAATTAATGAATAGATTGCCACCTCTTGTTGTGTGTCGTCTGTGTTTCTGTGTTTCCGGCATTTCACATTGGAACACCTCATTCACCTTCCTTGTCTTCTCTCCGCCCTCCCTTTTAGGTAAGTTAAAGAGCTGCACCTGAGCCAGCCACTGATTGATTGATTGATTGATTGATTGATTGATTGATTGATTGATTGATTGATTGATTGATTGATGCAGCACAACAGTCAAATAGTGGAGTGGAGTAGGGGAACAGCAAACAGCCAATAAAGCAGCCCGCCCGCTCGCCTGCCCGCCACAATGGACCTACCTGTGTACACTAGATGGATGTGATGGAATGTACTGTCGTCCCTACATTTCAAGAAGAAGTAAGAATTGCAGTTGCAACAAAGCCTTGCTTGCCTACAAAGAGAGCAGCAATTTGGATTTGTTACTATGTTACCTAGAAGAATAACAAACTGTGCAAGGATGGAGGTTGTAGGAG
Organism: Rhinoderma darwinii; assembly: GCF_050947455.1. NCBI lineage: Eukaryota > Metazoa > Chordata > Amphibia > Anura > Rhinodermatidae > Rhinoderma > Rhinoderma darwinii. Next base: position 65,940 of record NW_027461808.1, on the reverse strand, counting down.
CAAGGAGAAGTTGTCTGTAAAGTTGGTGGATGCCTATTTTCCATTTTGCAGTCCCTTGTCTCCCTGTCTCCCTCTTGTGGCCTCCTGGAGGCAACTAGCTGTGCAAAAAAAAGACAGCCTGGCGGCCGGCTGTTGCAGTGTTGCCCTCTCAGGCAACACTGAGTGACTGACTGAGCCTCACCGTCTTATATAAAGTTCAGACGGAACTTTGCACGTGTCATAGTGGAGCCCTCAGGATTCCAGAGCCAGCTTTCTGACATCATAATGGGGCCTCAGAGATAAAAGCCTGGGCCCAGGCAGTGTTGGTCAGTGCTGCTCAGCAGGCAGCACTGGACTGGACTGGATTACAGCTGATACAAGGTGTGAAGGAACAAGGGGTGGCTGTGGGCATGCACTTGCTGCCGCTGCCAGTGTTTATCTGCATGGCAGCAGGGCATTTGGGCGTTGCCAGGAAGGCGTTTTTATGTAGATTCCTCCTCTTTCAGCACTGCATTGTGGTGCAAGCAAAAGAAGCAAATCCTGTCTGGCTTCCTCTCCGGCCTTTATTCACCTCCCGTGTAGCTGTGAGTGTGTGAGCCTGCAGGGCCCCATGGAATTGCCTAGAAGTAGGCTGAATCGCTGCAAGGGCTGAACAGCAGTATCGGGCAGGCTCGGGCAACGCGCGGCCCGTTCGGGTTATCGCTTCTCGGCCTTTTGGCTAAGATCAAGTGTAGTATCTGTTCTTATCAGTTTAATATCTGATACGTCCCCTATCTGGGGACCATATATTAAATGGATTTTTAGAACAGGGAGATGGAAATAGAGCTTGCTCTGTCCACTCCACGCATTGACCTGGTATTGCAGTATTTCCAGGACCGGTGCACCCTTTCCTTATGTGTTGACTAAAAGCAGATTCCAAAAGTGTTTTTTGTCTTTGCTATTGTTTCTGTCTTTCTGAAGGGATCTCCCCTTTTAATCCCATTATTTCAACACCTGTTGGACAATGCATGAGTGATAATGAGCTCATTGATTAAATGCAATTAATGAATAGATTGCCACCTCTTGTTGTGTGTCGTCTGTGTTTCTGTGTTTCCGGCATTTCACATTGGAACACCTCATTCACCTTCCTTGTCTTCTCTCCGCCCTCCCTTTTAGGTAAGTTAAAGAGCTGCACCTGAGCCAGCCACTGATTGATTGATTGATTGATTGATTGATTGATTGATTGATTGATTGATTGATGCAGCACAACAGTCAAATAGTGGAGTGGAGTAGGGGAACAGCAAACAGCCAATAAAGCAGCCCGCCCGCTCGCCTGCCCGCCACAATGGACCTACCTGTGTACACTAGATGGATGTGATGGAATGTACTGTCGTCCCTACATTTCAAGAAGAAGTAAGAATTGCAGTTGCAACAAAGCCTTGCTTGCCTACAAAGAGAGCAGCAATTTGGATTTGTTACTATGTTACCTAGAAGAATAACAAACTGTGCAAGGATGGAGGTTGTAGGAGCAAGGAGAAGTTGTCTGTAAAGTTGGTGGATGCCTATTTTCCATTTTGCAGTCCCTTGTCTCCCTCTTGTGGCCTCCTGGAGGCAACTAGCTGTGCAAAAAAAAGACAGCCTGGCGGCCGGCTGTTGCAGTGTTGCCCTCTCAGGCAACACTGAGTGACTGACTGAGCCTCACCGTCTTATATAAAGTTCAGACGGAACTTTGCACGTGTCATAGTGGAGCCCTCAGGATTCCAGAGCCAGCTTTCTGACATCATAATGGGGCCTCAGAGATAAAAGCCTGGGCCCAGGCAGTGTTGGTCAGTGCTGCTCAGCAGGCAGCACTGGACTGGACTGGATTACAGCTGATACAAGGTGTGAAGGAACAAGGGGTGGCTGTGGGCATGCACTTGCTGCCGCTGCCAGTGTTTATCTGCATGGCAGCAGGGCATTTGGGCGTTGCCAGGAAGGCGTTTTTATGTAGATTCCTCCTCTTTCAGCACTGCATTGTGGTGCAAGCAAAAGAAGCAAATCCTGTCTGGCTTCCTCTCCGGCCTTTATTCACCTCCCGTGTAGCTGTGAGTGTGTGAGCCTGCAGGGCCCCATGGAATTGCCTAGAAGTAGGCTGAATCGCTGCAAGGGCTGAACAGCAGTATCGGGCAGGCTCGGGCAACGCGCGGCCCGTTCGGGTTATCGCTTCTCGGCCTTTTGGCTAAGATCAAGTGTAGTATCTGTTCTTATCAGTTTAATATCTGATACGTCCCCTATCTGGGGACCATATATTAAATGGATTTTTAGAACAGGGAGATGGAAATAGAGCTTGCTCTGTCCACTCCACGCATTGACCTGGTATTGCAGTATTTCCAGGACCGGTGCACCCTTTCCTTATGTGTTGACTAAAAGCAGATTCCAAAAGTGTTTTTTGTCTTTGCTATTGTTTCTGTCTTTCTGAAGGGATCTCCCCTTTTAATCCCATTATTTCAACACCTGTTGGACAATGCATGAGTGATAATGAGCTCATTGATTAAATGCAATTAATGAATAGATTGCCACCTCTTGTTGTGTGTCGTCTGTGTTTCTGTGTTTCCGGCATTTCACATTGGAACACCTCATTCACCTTCCTTGTCTTCTCTCCGCCCTCCCTTTTAGGTAAGTTAAAGAGCTGCACCTGAGCCAGCCACTGATTGATTGATTGATTGATTGATTGATTGATTGATTGATTGATTGATTGATTGATGCAGCACAACAGTCAAATAGTGGAGTGGAGTAGGGGAACAGCAAACAGCCAATAAAGCAGCCCGCCCGCTCGCCTGCCCGCCACAATGGACCTACCTGTGTACACTAGATGGATGTGATGGAATGTACTGTCGTCCCTACATTTCAAGAAGAAGTAAGAATTGCAGTTGCAACAAAGCCTTGCTTGCCTACAAAGAGAGCAGCAATTTGGATTTGTTACTATGTTACCTAGAAGAATAACAAACTGTGCAAGGATGGAGGTTGTAGGAGCAAGGAGAAGTTGTCTGTAAAGTTGGTGGATGCCTATTTTCCATTTTGCAGTCCCTTGTCTCCCTCTTGTGGCCTCCTGGAGGCAACTAGCTGTGCAAAAAAAAGACAGCCTGGCGGCCGGCTGTTGCAGTGTTGCCCTCTCAGGCAACACTGAGTGACTGACTGAGCCTCACCGTCTTATATAAAGTTCAGACGGAACTTTGCACGTGTCATAGTGGAGCCCTCAGGATTCCAGAGCCAGCTTTCTGACATCATAATGGGGCCTCAGAGATAAAAGCCTGGGCCCAGGCAGTGTTGGTCAGTGCTGCTCAGCAGGCAGCACTGGACTGGACTGGATTACAGCTGATACAAGGTGTGAAGGAACAAGGGGTGGCTGTGGGCATGCACTTGCTGCCGCTGCCAGTGTTTATCTGCATGGCAGCAGGGCATTTGGGCGTTGCCAGGAAGGCGTTTTTATGTAGATTCCTCCTCTTTCAGCACTGCATTGTGGTGCAAGCAAAAGAAGCAAATCCTGTCTGGCTTCCTCTCCGGCCTTTATTCACCTCCCGTGTAGCTGTGAGTGTGTGAGCCTGCAGGGCCCCATGGAATTGCCTAGAAGTAGGCTGAATCGCTGCAAGGGCTGAACAGCAGTATCGGGCAGGCTCGGGCAACGCGCGGCCCGTTCGGGTTATCGCTTCTCGGCCTTTTGGCTAAGATCAAGTGTAGTATCTGTTCTTATCAGTTTAATATCTGATACGTCCCCTATCTGGGGACCATATATTAAATGGATTTTTAGAACAGGGAGATGGAAATAGAGCTTGCTCTGTCCACTCCACGCATTGACCTGGTATTGCAGTATTTCCAGGACCGGTGCACCCTTTCCTTATGTGTTGACTAAAAGCAGATTCCAAAAGTGTTTTTTGTCTTTGCTATTGTTTCTGTCTTTCTGAAGGGATCTCCCCTTTTAATCCCATTATTTCAACACCTGTTGGACAATGCATGAGTGATAATGAGCTCATTGATTAAATGCAATTAATGAATAGATTGCCACCTCTTGTTGTGTGTCGTCTGTGTTTCCGGCATTTCACATTGGAACACCTCATTCACCTTCCTTGTCTTCTCTCCGCCCTCCCTTTTAGGTAAGTTAAAGAGCTGCACCTGAGCCAGCCACTGATTGATTGATTGATTGATTGATTGATTGATTGATTGATTGATTGATTGATTGATGCAGCACAACAGTCAAATAGTGGAGTGGAGTAGGGGAACAGCAAACAGCCAATAAAGCAGCCCGCCCGCTCGCCTGCCCGCCACAATGGACCTACCTGTGTACACTAGATGGATGTGATGGAATGTACTGTCGTCCCTACATTTCAAGAAGAAGTAAGAATTGCAGTTGCAACAAAGCCTTGCTTGCCTACAAAGAGAGCAGCAATTTGGATTTGTTACTATGTTACCTAGAAGAATAACAAACTGTGCAAGGATGGAGGTTGTAGGAGCAAGGAGAAGTTGTCTGTAAAGTTGGTGGATGCCTATTTTCCATTTTGCAGTCCCTTGTCTCCCTCTTGTGGCCTCCTGGAGGCAACTAGCTGTGCAAAAAAAAGACAGCCTGGCGGCCGGCTGTTGCAGTGTTGCCCTCTCAGGCAACACTGAGTGACTGACTGAGCCTCACCGTCTTATATAAAGTTCAGACGGAACTTTGCACGTGTCATAGTGGAGCCCTCAGGATTCCAGAGCCAGCTTTCTGACATCATAATGGGGCCTCAGAGATAAAAGCCTGGGCCCAGGCAGTGTTGGTCAGTGCTGCTCAGCAGGCAGCACTGGACTGGACTGGATTACAGCTGATACAAGGTGTGAAGGAACAAGGGGTGGCTGTGGGCATGCACTTGCTGCCGCTGCCAGTGTTTATCTGCATGGCAGCAGGGCATTTGGGCGTTGCCAGGAAGGCGTTTTTATGTAGATTCCTCCTCTTTCAGCACTGCATTGTGGTGCAAGCAAAAGAAGCAAATCCTGTCTGGCTTCCTCTCCGGCCTTTATTCACCTCCCGTGTAGCTGTGAGTGTGTGAGCCTGCAGGGCCCCATGGAATTGCCTAGAAGTAGGCTGAATCGCTGCAAGGGCTGAACAGCAGTATCGGGCAGGCTCGGGCAACGCGCGGCCCGTTCGGGTTATCGCTTCTCGGCCTTTTGGCTAAGATCAAGTGTAGTATCTGTTCTTATCAGTTTAATATCTGATACGTCCCCTATCTGGGGACCATATATTAAATGGATTTTTAGAACAGGGAGATGGAAATAGAGCTTGCTCTGTCCACTCCACGCATTGACCTGGTATTGCAGTATTTCCAGGACCGGTGCACCCTTTCCTTATGTGTTGACTAAAAGCAGATTCCAAAAGTGTTTTTTGTCTTTGCTATTGTTTCTGTCTTTCTGAAGGGATCTCCCCTTTTAATCCCATTATTTCAACACCTGTTGGACAATGCATGAGTGATAATGAGCTCATTGATTAAATGCAATTAATGAATAGATTGCCACCTCTTGTTGTGTGTCGTCTGTGTTTCTGTGTTTCCGGCATTTCACATTGGAACACCTCATTCACCTTCCTTGTCTTCTCTCCGCCCTCCCTTTTAGGTAAGTTAAAGAGCTGCACCTGAGCCAGCCACTGATTGATTGATTGATTGATTGATTGATTGATTGATTGATTGATTGATTGATTGATGCAGCACAACAGTCAAATAGTGGAGTGGAGTAGGGGAACAGCAAACAGCCAATAAAGCAGCCCGCCCGCTCGCCTGCCCGCCACAATGGACCTACCTGTGTACACTAGATGGATGTGATGGAATGTACTGTCGTCCCTACATTTCAAGAAGAAGTAAGAATTGCAGTTGCAACAAAGCCTTGCTTGCCTACAAAGAGAGCAGCAATTTGGATTTGTTACTATGTTACCTAGAAGAATAACAAACTGTGCAAGGATGGAGGTTGTAGGAGCAAGGAGAAGTTGTCTGTAAAGTTGGTGGATGCCTATTTTCCATTTTGCAGTCCCTTGTCTCCCTCTTGTGGCCTCCTGGAGGCAACTAGCTGTGCAAAAAAAAGACAGCCTGGCGGCCGGCTGTTGCAGTGTTGCCCTCTCAGGCAACACTGAGTGACTGACTGAGCCTCACCGTCTTATATAAAGTTCAGACGGAACTTTGCACGTGTCATAGTGGAGCCCTCAGGATTCCAGAGCCAGCTTTCTGACATCATAATGGGGCCTCAGAGATAAAAGCCTGGGCCCAGGCAGTGTTGGTCAGTGCTGCTCAGCAGGCAGCACTGGACTGGACTGGATTACAGCTGATACAAGGTGTGAAGGAACAAGGGGTGGCTGTGGGCATGCACTTGCTGCCGCTGCCAGTGTTTATCTGCATGGCAGCAGGGCATTTGGGCGTTGCCAGGAAGGCGTTTTTATGTAGATTCCTCCTCTTTCAGCACTGCATTGTGGTGCAAGCAAAAGAAGCAAATCCTGTCTGGCTTCCTCTCCGGCCTTTATTCACCTCCCGTGTAGCTGTGAGTGTGTGAGCCTGCAGGGCCCCATGGAATTGCCTAGAAGTAGGCTGAATCGCTGCAAGGGCTGAACAGCAGTATCGGGCAGGCTCGGGCAACGCGCGGCCCGTTCGGGTTATCGCTTCTCGGCCTTTTGGCTAAGATCAAGTGTAGTATCTGTTCTTATCAGTTTAATATCTGATACGTCCCCTATCTGGGGACCATATATTAAATGGATTTTTAGAACAGGGAGATGGAAATAGAGCTTGCTCTGTCCACTCCACGCATTGACCTGGTATTGCAGTATTTCCAGGACCGGTGCACCCTTTCCTTATGTGTTGACTAAAAGCAGATTCCAAAAGTGTTTTTTGTCTTTGCTATTGTTTCTGTCTTTCTGAAGGGATCTCCCCTTTTAATCCCATTATTTCAACACCTGTTGGACAATGCATGAGTGATAATGAGCTCATTGATTAAATGCAATTAATGAATAGATTGCCACCTCTTGTTGTGTGTCGTCTGTGTTTCTGTGTTTCCGGCATTTCACATTGGAACACCTCATTCACCTTCCTTGTCTTCTCTCCGCCCTCCCTTTTAGGTAAGTTAAAGAGCTGCACCTGAGCCAGCCACTGATTGATTGATTGATTGATTGATTGATTGATTGATTGATTGATTGATTGATTGATGCAGCACAACAGTCAAATAGTGGAGTGGAGTAGGGGAACAGCAAACAGCCAATAAAGCAGCCCGCCCGCTCGCCTGCCCGCCACAATGGACCTACCTGTGTACACTAGATGGATGTGATGGAATGTACTGTCGTCCCTACATTTCAAGAAGAAGTAAGAATTGCAGTTGCAACAAAGCCTTGCTTGCCTACAAAGAGAGCAGCAATTTGGATTTGTTACTATGTTACCTAGAAGAATAACAAACTGTGCAAGGATGGAGGTTGTAGGAGCAAGGAGAAGTTGTCTGTAAAGTTGGTGGATGCCTATTTTCCATTTTGCAGTCCCTTGTCTCCCTCTTGTGGCCTCCTGGAGGCAACTAGCTGTGCAAAAAAAAGACAGCCTGGCGGCCGGCTGTTGCAGTGTTGCCCTCTCAGGCAACACTGAGTGACTGACTGAGCCTCACCGTCTTATATAAAGTTCAGACGGAACTTTGCACGTGTCATAGTGGAGCCCTCAGGATTCCAGAGCCAGCTTTCTGACATCATAATGGGGCCTCAGAGATAAAAGCCTGGGCCCAGGCAGTGTTGGTCAGTGCTGCTCAGCAGGCAGCACTGGACTGGACTGGATTACAGCTGATACAAGGTGTGAAGGAACAAGGGGTGGCTGTGGGCATGCACTTGCTGCCGCTGCCAGTGTTTATCTGCATGGCAGCAGGGCATTTGGGCGTTGCCAGGAAGGCGTTTTTATGTAGATTCCTCCTCTTTCAGCACTGCATTGTGGTGCAAGCAAAAGAAGCAAATCCTGTCTGGCTTCCTCTCCGGCCTTTATTCACCTCCCGTGTAGCTGTGAGTGTGTGAGCCTGCAGGGCCCCATGGAATTGCCTAGAAGTAGGCTGAATCGCTGCAAGGGCTGAACAGCAGTATCGGGCAGGCTCGGGCAACGCGCGGCCCGTTCGGGTTATCGCTTCTCGGCCTTTTGGCTAAGATCAAGTGTAGTATCTGTTCTTATCAGTTTAATATCTGATACGTCCCCTATCTGGGGACCATATATTAAATGGATTTTTAGAACAGGGAGATGGAAATAGAGCTTGCTCTGTCCACTCCACGCATTGACCTGGTATTGCAGTATTTCCAGGACCGGTGCACCCTTTCCTTATGTGTTGACTAAAAGCAGATTCCAAAAGTGTTTTTTGTCTTTGCTATTGTTTCTGTCTTTCTGAAGGGATCTCCCCTTTTAATCCCATTATTTCAACACCTGTTGGACAATGCATGAGTGATAATGAGCTCATTGATTAAATGCAATTAATGAATAGATTGCCACCTCTTGTTGTGTGTCGTCTGTGTTTCTGTGTTTCCGGCATTTCACATTGGAACACCTCATTCACCTTCCTTGTCTTCTCTCCGCCCTCCCTTTTAGGTAAGTTAAAGAGCTGCACCTGAGCCAGCCACTGATTGATTGATTGATTGATTGATTGATTGATTGATTGATTGATTGATTGATTGATGCAGCACAACAGTCAAATAGTGGAGTGGAGTAGGGGAACAGCAAACAGCCAATAAAGCAGCCCGCCCGCTCGCCTGCCCGCCACAATGGACCTACCTGTGTACACTAGATGGATGTGATGGAATGTACTGTCGTCCCTACATTTCAAGAAGAAGTAAGAATTGCAGTTGCAACAAAGCCTTGCTTGCCTACAAAGAGAGCAGCAATTTGGATTTGTTACTATGTTACCTAGAAGAATAACAAACTGTGCAAGGATGGAGGTTGTAGGAGCAAGGAGAAGTTGTCTGTAAAGTTGGTGGATGCCTATTTTCCATTTTGCAGTCCCTTGTCTCCCTCTTGTGGCCTCCTGGAGGCAACTAGCTGTGCAAAAAAAAGACAGCCTGGCGGCCGGCTGTTGCAGTGTTGCCCTCTCAGGCAACACTGAGTGACTGACTGAGCCTCACCGTCTTATATAAAGTTCAGACGGAACTTTGCACGTGTCATAGTGGAGCCCTCAGGATTCCAGAGCCAGCTTTCTGACATCATAATGGGGCCTCAGAGATAAAAGCCTGGGCCCAGGCAGTGTTGGTCAGTGCTGCTCAGCAGGCAGCACTGGACTGGACTGGATTACAGCTGATACAAGGTGTGAAGGAACAAGGGGTGGCTGTGGGCATGCACTTGCTGCCGCTGCCAGTGTTTATCTGCATGGCAGCAGGGCATTTGGGCGTTGCCAGGAAGGCGTTTTTATGTAGATTCCTCCTCTTTCAGCACTGCATTGTGGTGCAAGCAAAAGAAGCAAATCCTGTCTGGCTTCCTCTCCGGCCTTTATTCACCTCCCGTGTAGCTGTGAGTGTGTGAGCCTGCAGGGCCCCATGGAATTGCCTAGAAGTAGGCTGAATCGCTGCAAGGGCTGAACAGCAGTATCGGGCAGGCTCGGGCAACGCGCGGCCCGTTCGGGTTATCGCTTCTCGGCCTTTTGGCTAAGATCAAGTGTAGTATCTGTTCTTATCAGTTTAATATCTGATACGTCCCCTATCTGGGGACCATATATTAAATGGATTTTTAGAACAGGGAGATGGAAATAGAGCTTGCTCTGTCCACTCCACGCATTGACCTGGTATTGCAGTATTTCCAGGACCGGTGCACCCTTTCCTTATGTGTTGACTAAAAGCAGATTCCAAAAGTGTTTTTTGTCTTTGCTATTGTTTCTGTCTTTCTGAAGGGATCTCCCCTTTTAATCCCATTATTTCAACACCTGTTGGACAATGCATGAGTGATAATGAGCTCATTGATTAAATGCAATTAATGAATAGATTGCCACCTCTTGTTGTGTGTCGTCTGTGTTTCTGTGTTTCCGGCATTTCACATTGGAACACCTCATTCACCTTCCTTGTCTTCTCTCCGCCCTCCCTTTTAGGTAAGTTAAAGAGCTGCACCTGAGCCAGCCACTGATTGATTGATTGATTGATTGATTGATTGATTGATTGATTGATTGATTGATTGATGCAGCACAACAGTCAAATAGTGGAGTGGAGTAGGGGAACAGCAAACAGCCAATAAAGCAGCCCGCCCGCTCGCCTGCCCGCCACAATGGACCTACCTGTGTACACTAGATGGATGTGATGGAATGTACTGTCGTCCCTACATTTCAAGAAGAAGTAAGAATTGCAGTTGCAACAAAGCCTTGCTTGCCTACAAAGAGAGCAGCAATTTGGATTTGTTACTATGTTACCTAGAAGAATAACAAACTGTGCAAGGATGGAGGTTGTAGGAGCAAGGAGAAGTTGTCTGTAAAGTTGGTGGATGCCTATTTTCCATTTTGCAGTCCCTTGTCTCCCTCTTGTGGCCTCCTGGAGGCAACTAGCTGTGCAAAAAAAAGACAGCCTGGCGGCCGGCTGTTGCAGTGTTGCCCTCTCAGGCAACACTGAGTGACTGACTGAGCCTCACCGTCTTATATAAAGTTCAGACGGAACTTTGCACGTGTCATAGTGGAGCCCTCAGGATTCCAGAGCCAGCTTTCTGACATCATAATGGGGCCTCAGAGATAAAAGCCTGGGCCCAGGCAGTGTTGGTCAGTGCTGCTCAGCAGGCAGCACTGGACTGGACTGGATTACAGCTGATACAAGGTGTGAAGGAACAAGGGGTGGCTGTGGGCATGCACTTGCTGCCGCTGCCAGTGTTTATCTGCATGGCAGCAGGGCATTTGGGCGTTGCCAGGAAGGCGTTTTTATGTAGATTCCTCCTCTTTCAGCACTGCATTGTGGTGCAAGCAAAAGAAGCAAATCCTGTCTGGCTTCCTCTCCGGCCTTTATTCACCTCCCGTGTAGCTGTGAGTGTGTGAGCCTGCAGGGCCCCATGGAATTGCCTAGAAGTAGGCTGAATCGCTGCAAGGGCTGAACAGCAGTATCGGGCAGGCTCGGGCAACGCGCGGCCCGTTCGGGTTATCGCTTCTCGGCCTTTTGGCTAAGATCAAGTGTAGTATCTGTTCTTATCAGTTTAATATCTGATACGTCCCCTATCTGGGGACCATATATTAAATGGATTTTTAGAACAGGGAGATGGAAATAGAGCTTGCTCTGTCCACTCACTCCACGCATTGACCTGGTATTGCAGTATTTCCAGGACCGGTGCACCCTTTCCTTATGTGTTGACTAAAAGCAGATTCCAAAAGTGTTTTTTGTCTTTGCTATTTCTTTCTGAAGGGATCTCCCCTTTTAATCCCATTATTTCAACACCTGTTGGACAATGCATGAGTGAATTAAATGCAATTAATGAATAGATTGCCACCTCTTGTTGTGTGTCGTCTGTGTTTCTGTGTTTCCGGCATTTCACATTGGAACACCTCATTCACCTTCCTTGTCTTCTCTCCGCCCTCCCTTTTAGGTAAGTTAAAGAGCTGCACCTGAGCCAGCCACTGATTGATTGATTGATTGATTGATTGATTGATTGATTGATTGATTGATTGATTGATGCAGCACAACAGTCAAATAGTGGAGTGGAGTAGGGGAACAGCAAACAGCCAATAAAGCAGCCTGCCCGCTCGCCTGCCCGCCACAATGGACCTACCTGTGTACACTAGATGGATGTGATGGAATGTACTGTCGTCCCTACATTTCAAGAAGAAGTAAGAATTGCAGTTGCAACAAAGCCTTGCTTGCCTACAAAGAGAGCAGCAATTTGGATTTGTTACTATGTTACCTAGAAGAATAACAAACTGTGCAAGGATGGAGGTTGTAGGAGCAAGGAGAAGTTGTCTGTAAAGTTGGTGGATGCCTATTTTCCATTTTGCAGTCCCTTGTCTCCCTCTTGTGGCCTCCTGGAGGCAACTAGCTGTGCAAAAAAAAGACAGCCTGGCGGCCGGCTGTTGCGGTGTTGCCCTCTCAGGCAACACTGAGTGACTGACTGAGCCTCACCGTCTTATATAAAGTTCAGACGGAACTTTGCACGTGTCATAGTGGAGCCCTCAGGATTCCAGAGCCAGCTTTCTGACATCATAATGGGGCCTCAGAGATAAAAGCCTGGGCCCAGGCAGTGTTGGTCAGTGCTGCTCAGCAGGCAGCACTGGACTGGACTGGATTACAGCTGATACAAGGTGTGAAGGAACAAGGGGTGGCTGTGGGCATGCACTTGCTGCCGCTGCCAGTGTTTATCTGCATGGCAGCAGGGCATTTGGGCGTTGCCAGGAAGGCGTTTTTATGTAGATTCCTCCTCTTTCAGCACTGCATTGTGGTGCAAGCAAAAGAAGCAAATCCTGTCTGGCTTCCTCTCCGGCCTTTATTCACCTCCCGTGTAGCTGTGAGTGTGTGAGCCTGCAGGGCCCCATGGAATTGCCTAGAAGTAGGCTGAATCGCTGCAAGGGCTGAACAGCAGTATCGGGCAGGCTCGGGCAACGCGCGGCCCGTTCGGGTTATCGCTTCTCGGCCTTTTGCCTAAGATCAAGTGTAGTATCTGTTCTTATCAGTTTAATATCTGATACGTCCCCTATCTGGGGACCATATATTAAATGGATTTTTAGAACAGGGAGATGGAAATAGAGCTTGCTCTGTCCACTCCACGCATTGACCTGGTATTGCAGTATTTCCAGGACCGGTGCACCCTTTCCTTATGTGTTGACTAAAAGCAGATTCCAAAAGTGTTTTTTGTCTTTGCTATTGTTTCTGTCTTTCTGAAGGGATCTCCCCTTTTAATCCCATTATTTCAACACCTGTTGGACAATGCATGAGTGATAATGAGCTCATTGATTAAATGCAATTAATGAATAGATTGCCACCTCTTGTTGTGTGTCGTCTGTGTTTCTGTGTTTCCGGCATTTCACATTGGAACACCTCATTCACCTTCCTTGTCTTCTCTCCGCCCTCCCTTTTAGGTAAGTTAAAGAGCTGCACCTGAGCCAGCCACTGATTGATTGATTGATTGATTGATTGATTGATTGATTGATTGATTGATTGATTGATTGATTGATTGATGCAGCACAACAGTCAAATAGTGGAGTGGAGTAGGGGAACAGCAAACAGCCAATAAAGCAGCCCGCCCGCTCGCCTGCCCGCCACAATGGACCTACCTGTGTACACTAGATGGATGTGATGGAATGTACTGTCGTCCCTACATTTCAAGAAGAAGTAAGAATTGCAGTTGCAACAAAGCCTTGCTTGCCTACAAAGAGAGCAGCAATTTGGATTTGTTACTATGTTACCTAGAAGAATAACAAACTGTGCAAGGATGGAGGTTGTAGGAGCAAGGAGAAGTTGTCTGTAAAGTTGGTGGATGCCTATTTTCCATTTTGCAGTCCCTTGTCTCCCTCTTGTGGCCTCCTGGAGGCAACTAGCTGTGCAAAAAAAAGACAGCCTGGCGGCCGGCTGTTGCAGTGTTGCCCTCTCAGGCAACACTGAGTGACTGACTGAGCCTCACCGTCTTATATAAAGTTCAGACGGAACTTTGCACGTGTCATAGTGGAGCCCTCAGGATTCCAGAGCCAGCTTTCTGACATCATAATGGGGCCTCAGAGATAAAAGCCTGGGCCCAGGCAGTGTTGGTCAGTGCTGCTCAGCAGGCAGCACTGGACTGGACTGGATTACAGCTGATACAAGGTGTGAAGGAACAAGGGGTGGCTGTGGGCATGCACTTGCTGCCGCTGCCAGTGTTTATCTGCATGGCAGCAGGGCATTTGGGCGTTGCCAGGAAGGCGTTTTTATGTAGATTCCTCCTCTTTCAGCACTGCATTGTGGTGCAAGCAAAAGAAGCAAATCCTGTCTGGCTTCCTCTCCGGCCTTTATTCACCTCCCGTGTAGCTGTGAGTGTGTGAGCCTGCAGGGCCCCATGGAATTGCCTAGAAGTAGGCTGAATCGCTGCAAGGGCTGAACAGCAGTATCGGGCAGGCTCGGGCAACGCGCGGCCCGTTCGGGTTATCGCTTCTCAGCCTTTTGGCTAAGATCAAGTGTAGTATCTGTTCTTATCAGTTTAATATCTGATACGTCCCCTATCTGGGGACCATATATTAAATGGATTTTTAGAACAGGGAGATGGAAATAGAGCTTGCTCTGTCCACTCCACGCATTGACCTGGTATTGCAGTATTTCCAGGACCGGTGCACCCTTTCCTTATGTGTTGACTAAAAGCAGATTCCAAAAGTGTTTTTTGTCTTTGCTATTGTTTCTGTCTTTCTGAAGGGATCTCCCCTTTTAATCCCATTATTTCAACACCTGTTGGACAATGCATGAGTGATAATGAGCTCATTGATTAAATGCAATTAATGAATAGATTGCCACCTCTTGTTGTGTGTCGTCTGTGTTTCTGTGTTTCCGGCATTTCACATTGGAACACCTCATTCACCTTCCTTGTCTTCTCTCCGCCCTCCCTTTTAGGTAAGTTAAAGAGCTGCACCTGAGCCAGCCACTGATTGATTGATTGATTGATTGATTGATTGATTGATGCAGCACAACAGTCAAATAGTGGAGTGGAGTAGGGGAACAGCAAACAGCCAATAAAGCAGCCCGCCCGCTCGCCTGCCCGCCACAATGGACCTACCTGTGTACACTAGATGGATGTGATGGAATGTACTGTCGTCCCTACATTTCAAGAAGAAGTAAGAATTGCAGTTGCAACAAAGCCTTGCTTGCCTACAAAGAGAGCAGCAATTTGGATTTGTTACTATGTTACCTAGAAGAATAACAAACTGTGCAAGGATGGAGGTTGTAGGAGCAAGGAGAAGTTGTCTGTAAAGTTGGTGGATGCCTATTTTCCATTTTGCAGTCCCTTGTCTCCCTCTTGTGGCCTCCTGGAGGCAACTAGCTGTGCAAAAAAAAGACAGCCTGGCGGCCGGCTGTTGCAGTGTTGCCCTCTCAGGCAACACTGAGTGACTGACTGAGCCTCACCGTCTTATATAAAGTTCAGACGGAACTTTGCACGTGTCATAGTGGAGCCCTCAGGATTCCAGAGCCAGCTTTCTGACATCATAATGGGGCCTCAGAGATAAAAGCCTGGGCCCAGGCAGTGTTGGTCAGTGCTGCTCAGCAGGCAGCACTGGACTGGACTGGATTACAGCTGATACAAGGTGTGAAGGAACAAGGGGTGGCTGTGGGCATGCACTTGCTGCCGCTGCCAGTGTTTATCTGCATGGCAGCAGGGCATTTGGGCGTTGCCAGGAAGGCGTTTTTATGTAGATTCCTCCTCTTTCAGCACTGCATTGTGGTGCAAGCAAAAGAAGCAAATCCTGTCTGGCTTCCTCTCCGGCCTTTATTCACCTCCCGTGTAGCTGTGAGTGTGTGAGCCTGCAGGGCCCCATGGAATTGCCTAGAAGTAGGCTGAATCGCTGCAAGGGCTGAACAGCAGTATCGGGCAGGCTCGGGCAACGCGCGGCCCGTTCGGGTTATCGCTTCTCGGCCTTTTGGCTAAGATCAAGTGTAGTATCTGTTCTTATCAGTTTAATATCTGATACGTCCCCTATCTGGGGACCATATATTAAATGGATTTTTAGAACAGGGAGATGGAAATAGAGCTTGCTCTGTCCACTCCACGCATTGACCTGGTATTGCAGTATTTCCAGGACCGGTGCACCCTTTCCTTATGTGTTGACTAAAAGCAGATTCCAAAAGCGTTTTTTGTCTTTGCTATTGTTTCTGTCTTTCTGAAGGGATCTCCCCTTTTAATCCCATTATTTCAACACCTGTTGGACAATGCATGAGTGATAATGAGCTCATTGATTAAATGCAATTAATGAATAGATTGCCACCTCTTGTTGTGTGTCGTCTGTGTTTCTGTGTTTCCGGCATTTCACATTGGAACACCTCATTCACCTTCCTTGTCTTCTCTCCGCCCTCCCTTTTAGGTAAGTTAAAGAGCTGCACCTGAGCCAGCCACTGATTGATTGATTGATTGATTGATTGATTGATTGATTGATTGATTGATGCAGCACAACAGTCAAATAGTGGAGTGGAGTAGGGGAACAGCAAACAGCCAATAAAGCAGCCCGCCCGCTCGCCTGCCCGCCACAATGGACCTACCTGTGTACACTAGATGGATGTGATGGAATGTACTGTCGTCCCTACATTTCAAGAAGAAGTAAGAATTGCAGTTGCAACAAAGCCTTGCTTGCCTACAAAGAGAGCAGCAATTTGGATTTGTTACTATGTTACCTAGAAGAATAACAAACTGTGCAAGGATGGAGGTTGTAGGAGCAAGGAGAAGTTGTCTGTAAAGTTGGTGGATGCCTATTTTCCATTTTGCAGTCCCTTGTCTCCCTCTTGTGGCCTCCTGGAGGCAACTAGCTGTGCAAAAAAAAGACAGCCTGGCGGCCGGCTGTTGCAGTGTTGCCCTCTCAGGCAACACTGAGTGACTGACTGAGCCTCACCGTCTTATATAAAGTTCAGACGGAACTTTGCACGTGTCATAGTGGAGCCCTCAGGATTCCAGAGCCAGCTTTCTGACATCATAATGGGGCCTCAGAGATAAAAGCCTGGGCCCAGGCAGTGTTGGTCAGTGCTGCTCAGCAGGCAGCACTGGACTGGACTGGATTACAGCTGATACAAGGTGTGAAGGAACAAGGGGTGGCTGTGGGCATGCACTTGCTGCCGCTGCCAGTGTTTATCTGCATGGCAGCAGGGCATTTGGGCGTTGCCAGGAAGGCGTTTTTATGTAGATTCCTCCTCTTTCAGCACTGCATTGTGGTGCAAGCAAAAGAAGCAAATCCTGTCTGGCTTCCTCTCCGGCCTTTATTCACCTCCCGTGTAGCTGTGAGTGTGTGAGCCTGCAGGGCCCCATGGAATTGCCTAGAAGTAGGCTGAATCGCTGCAAGGGCTGAACAGCAGTATCGGGCAGGCTCGGGCAACGCGCGGCCCGTTCGGGTTATCGCTTCTCGGCCTTTTGGCTAAGATCAAGTGTAGTATCTGTTCTTATCAGTTTAACATCTGATACGTCCCCTATCTGGGGACCATATATTAAATGGATTTTTAGAACAGGGAGATGGAAATAGAGCTTGCTCTGTCCACTCCACGCATTGACCTGGTATTGCAGTATTTCCAGGACCGGTGCACCCTTTCCTTATGTGTTGACTAAAAGCAGATTCCAAAAGTGTTTTTTGTCTTTGCTATTGTTTCTGTCTTTCTGAAGGGATCTCCCCTTTTAATCCCATTATTTCAACACCTGTTGGACAATGCATGAGTGATAATGAGCTCATTGATTAAATGCAATTAATGAATAGATTGCCACCTCTTGTTGTGTGTCGTCTGTGTTTCTGTGTTTCCGGCATTTCACATTGGAACACCTCATTCACCTTCCTTGTCTTCTCTCCGCCCTCCCTTTTAGGTAAGTTAAAGAGCTGCACCTGAGCCAGCCACTGATTGATTGATTGATTGATTGATTGATTGATTGATTGATTGATTGATTGATTGATGCAGCACAACAGTCAAATAGTGGAGTGGAGTAGGGGAACAGCAAACAGCCAATAAAGCAGCCCGCCCGCTCGCCTGCCCGCCACAATGGACCTACCTGTGTACACTAGATGGATGTGATGGAATGTACTGTCGTCCCTACATTTCAAGAAGAAGTAAGAATTGCAGTTGCAACAAAGCCTTGCTTGCCTACAAAGAGAGCAGCAATTTGGATTTGTTACTATGTTACCTAGAAGAATAACAAACTGTGCAAGGATGGAGGTTGTAGGAGCAAGGAGAAGTTGTCTGTAAAGTTGGTGGATGCCTATTTTCCATTTTGCAGTCCCTTGTCTCCCTCTTGTGGCCTCCTGGAGGCAACTAGCTGTGCAAAAAAAAGACAGCCTGGCGGCCGGCTGTTGCAGTGTTGCCCTCTCAGGCAACACTGAGTGACTGACTGAGCCTCACCGTCTTATATAAAGTTCAGACGGAACTTTGCACGTGTCATAGTGGAGCCCTCAGGATTCCAGAGCCAGCTTTCTGACATCATAATGGGGCCTCAGAGATAAAAGCCTGGGCCCAGGCAGTGTTGGTCAGTGCTGCTCAGCAGGCAGCACTGGACTGGACTGGATTACAGCTGATACAAGGTGTGAAGGAACAAGGGGTGGCTGTGGGCATGCACTTGCTGCCGCTGCCAGTGTTTATCTGCATGGCAGCAGGGCATTTGGGCGTTGCCAGGAAGGCGTTTTTATGTAGATTCCTCCTCTTTCAGCACTGCATTGTGGTGCAAGCAAAAGAAGCAAATCCTGTCTGGCTTCCTCTCCGGCCTTTATTCACCTCCCGTGTAGCTGTGAGTGTGTGAGCCTGCAGGGCCCCATGGAATTGCCTAGAAGTAGGCTGAATCGCTGCAAGGGCTGAACAGCAGTATCGGGCAGGCTCGGGCAACGCGCGGCCCGTTCGGGTTATCGCTTCTCGGCCTTTTGGCTAAGATCAAGTGTAGTATCTGTTCTTATCAGTTTAATATCTGATACGTCCCCTATCTGGGGACCATATATTAAATGGATTTTTAGAACAGGGAGATGGAAATAGAGCTTGCTCTGTCCACTCCACGCATTGACCTGGTATTGCAGTATTTCCAGGACCGGTGCACCCTTTCCTTATGTGTTGACTAAAAGCAGATTCCAAAAGTGTTTTTTGTCTTTGCTATTGTTTCTGTCTTTCTGAAGGGATCTCCCCTTTTAATCCCATTATTTCAACACCTGTTGGACAATGCATGAGTGATAATGAGCTCATTGATTAAATGCAATTAATGAATAGATTGCCACCTCTTGTTGTGTGTCGTCTGTGTTTCTGTGTTTCCGGCATTTCACATTGGAACACCTCATTCACCTTCCTTGTCTTCTCTCCGCCCTCCCTTTTAGGTAAGTTAAAGAGCTGCACCTGAGCCAGCCACTGATTGATTGATTGATTGATTGATTGATTGATTGATTGATTGATTGATTGATTGATTGATGCAGCACAACAGTCAAATAGTGGAGTGGAGTAGGGGAACAGCAAACAGCCAATAAAGCAGCCCGCCCGCTCGCCTGCCCGCCACAATGGACCTACCTGTGTACACTAGATGGATGTGATGGAATGTACTGTCGTCCCTACATTTCAAGAAGAAGTAAGAATTGCAGTTGCAACAAAGCCTTGCTTGCCTACAAAGAGAGCAGCAATTTGGATTTGTTACTATGTTACCTAGAAGAATAACAAACTGTGCAAGGATGGAGGTTGTAGGAGCAAGGAGAAGTTGTCTGTAAAGTTGGTGGATGCCTATTTTCCATTTTGCAGTCCCTTGTCTCCCTCTTGTGGCCTCCTGGAGGCAACTAGCTGTGCAAAAAAAAGACAGCCTGGCGGCCGGCTGTTGCAGTGTTGCCCTCTCAGGCAACACTGAGTGACTGACTGAGCCTCACCGTCTTATATAAAGTTCAGACGGAACTTTGCACGTGTCATAGTGGAGCCCTCAGGATTCCAGAGCCAGCTTTCTGACATCATAATGGGGCCTCAGAGATAAAAGCCTGGGCCCAGGCAGTGTTGGTCAGTGCTGCTCAGCAGGCAGCACTGGACTGGACTGGATTACAGCTGATACAAGGTGTGAAGGAACAAGGGGTGGCTGTGGGCATGCACTTGCTGCCGCTGCCAGTGTTTATCTGCATGGCAGCAGGGCATTTGGGCGTTGCCAGGAAGGCGTTTTTATGTAGATTCCTCCTCTTTCAGCACTGCATTGTGGTGCAAGCAAAAGAAGCAAATCCTGTCTGGCTTCCTCTCCGGCCTTTATTCACCTCCCGTGTAGCTGTGAGTGTGTGAGCCTGCAGGGCCCCATGGAATTGCCTAGAAGTAGGCTGAATCGCTGCAAGGGCTGAACAGCAGTATCGGGCAGGCTCGGGCAACGCGCGGCCCGTTCGGGTTATCGCTTCTCGGCCTTTTGGCTAAGATCAAGTGTAGTATCTGTTCTTATCAGTTTAATATCTGATACGTCCCCTATCTGGGGACCATATATTAAATGGATTTTTAGAACAGGGAGATGGAAATAGAGCTTGCTCTGTCCACTCCACGCATTGACCTGGTATTGCAGTATTTCCAGGACCGGTGCACCCTTTCCTTATGTGTTGACTAAAAGCAGATTCCAAAAGTGTTTTTTGTCTTTGCTATTGTTTCTGTCTTTCTGAAGGGATCTCCCCTTTTAATCCCATTATTTCAACACCTGTTGGACAATGCATGAGTGATAATGAGCTCATTGATTAAATGCAATTAATGAATAGATTGCCACCTCTTGTTGTGTGTCGTCTGTGTTTCTGTGTTTCCGGCATTTCACATTGGAACACCTCATTCACCTTCCTTGTCTTCTCTCCGCCCTCCCTTTTAGGTAAGTTAAAGAGCTGCACCTGAGCCAGCCACTGATTGATTGATTGATTGATTGATTGATTGATTGATTGATTGATTGATTGATTGATGCAGCACAACAGTCAAATAGTGGAGTGGAGTAGGGGAACAGCAAACAGCCAATAAAGCAGCCCGCCCGCTCGCCTGCCCGCCACAATGGACCTACCTGTGTACACTAGATGGATGTGATGGAATGTACTGTCGTCCCTACATTTCAAGAAGAAGTAAGAATTGCAGTTGCAACAAAGCCTTGCTTGCCTACAAAGAGAGCAGCAATTTGGATTTGTTACTATGTTACCTAGAAGAATAACAAACTGTGCAAGGATGGAGGTTGTAGGAGCAAGGAGAAGTTGTCTGTAAAGTTGGTGGATGCCTATTTTCCATTTTGCAGTCCCTTGTCTCCCTCTTGTGGCCTCCTGGAGGCAACTAGCTGTGCAAAAAAAAGACAGCCTGGCGGCCGGCTGTTGCAGTGTTGCCCTCTCAGGCAACACTGAGTGACTGACTGAGCCTCACCGTCTTATATAAAGTTCAGACGGAACTTTGCACGTGTCATAGTGGAGCCCTCAGGATTCCAGAGCCAGCTTTCTGACATCATAATGGGGCCTCAGAGATAAAAGCCTGGGCCCAGGCAGTGTTGGTCAGTGCTGCTCAGCAGGCAGCACTGGACTGGACTGGATTACAGCTGATACAAGGTGTGAAGGAACAAGGGGTGGCTGTGGGCATGCACTTGCTGCCGCTGCCAGTGTTTATCTGCATGGCAGCAGGGCATTTGGGCGTTGCCAGGAAGGCGTTTTTATGTAGATTCCTCCTCTTTCAGCACTGCATTGTGGTGCAAGCAAAAGAAGCAAATCCTGTCTGGCTTCCTCTCCGGCCTTTATTCACCTCCCGTGTAGCTGTGAGTGTGTGAGCCTGCAGGGCCCCATGGAATTGCCTAGAAGTAGGCTGAATCGCTGCAAGGGCTGAACAGCAGTATCGGGCAGGCTCGGGCAACGCGCGGCCCGTTCGGGTTATCGCTTCTCGGCCTTTTGGCTAAGATCAAGTGTAGTATCTGTTCTTATCAGTTTAATATCTGATACGTCCCCTATCTGGGGACCATATATTAAATGGATTTTTAGAACAGGGAGATGGAAATAGAGCTTGCTCTGTCCACTCCACGCATTGACCTGGTATTGCAGTATTTCCAGGACCGGTGCACCCTTTCCTTATGTGTTGACTAAAAGCAGATTCCAAAAGTGTTTTTTGTCTTTGCTATTGTTTCTGTCTTTCTGAAGGGATCTCCCCTTTTAATCCCATTATTTCAACACCTGTTGGACAATGCATGAGTGATAATGAGCTCATTGATTAAATGCAATTAATGAATAGATTGCCACCTCTTGTTGTGTGTCGTCTGTGTTTCTGTGTTTCCGGCATTTCACATTGGAACACCTCATTCACCTTCCTTGTCTTCTCTCCGCCCTCCCTTTTAGGTAAGTTAAAGAGCTGCACCTGAGCCAGCCACTGATTGATTGATTGATTGATTGATTGATTGATTGATTGATTGATTGATTGATTGATTGATTGATGCAGCACAACAGTCAAATAGTGGAGTGGAGTAGGGGAACAGCAAACAGCCAATAAAGCAGCCCGCCCGCTCGCCTGCCCGCCACAATGGATCTACCTGTGTACACTAGATGGATGTGATGGAATGTACTGTCGTCCCTACATTTCAAGAAGAAGTAAGAATTGCAGTTGCAACAAAGCCTTGCTTGCCTACAAAGAGAGCAGCAATTTGGATTTGTTACTATGTTACCTAGAAGAATAACAAACTGTGCAAGGATGGAGGTTGTAGGAGCAAGGAGAAGTTGTCTGTAAAGTTGGTGGATGCCTATTTTCCATTTTGCAGTCCCTTGTCTCCCTCTTGTGGCCTCCTGGAGGCAACTAGCTGTGCAAAAAAAAGACAGCCTGGCGGCCGGCTGTTGCAGTGTTGCCCTCTCAGGCAACACTGAGTGACTGACTGAGCCTCACCGTCTTATATAAAGTTCAGACGGAACTTTGCACGTGTCATAGTGGAGCCCTCAGGATTCCAGAGCCAGCTTTCTGACATCATAATGGGGCCTCAGAGATAAAAGCCTGGGCCCAGGCAGTGTTGGTCAGTGCTGCTCAGCAGGCAGCACTGGACTGGACTGGATTACAGCTGATACAAGGTGTGAAGGAACAAGGGGTGGCTGTGGGCATGCACTTGCTGCCGCTGCCAGTGTTTATCTGCATGGCAGCAGGGCATTTGGGCGTTGCCAGGAAGGCGTTTTTATGTAGATTCCTCCTCTTTCAGCACTGCATTGTGGTGCAAGCAAAAGAAGCAAATCCTGTCTGGCTTCCTCTCCGGCCTTTATTCACCTCCCGTGTAGCTGTGAGTGTGTGAGCCTGCAGGGCCCCATGGAATTGCCTAGAAGTAGGCTGAATCGCTGCAAGGGCTGAACAGCAGTATCGGGCAGGCTCGGGCAACGCGCGGCCCGTTCGGGTTATCGCTTCTCGGCCTTTTGGCTAAGATCAAGTGTAGTATCTGTTCTTATCAGTTTAATATCTGATACGTCCCCTATCTGGGGACCATATATTAAATGGATTTTTAGAACAGGGAGATGGAAATAGAGCTTGCTCTGTCCACTCCACGCATTGACCTGGTATTGCAGTATTTCCAGGACCGGTGCACCCTTTCCTTATGTGTTGACTAAAAGCAGATTCCAAAAGTGTTTTTTGTCTTTGCTATTGTTTCTGTCTTTCTGAAGGGATCTCCCCTTTTAATCCCATTATTTCAACACCTGTTGGACAATGCATGAGTGATAATGAGCTCATTGATTAAATGCAATTAATGAATAGATTGCCACCTCTTGTTGTGTGTCGTCTGTGTTTCTGTGTTTCCGGCATTTCACATTGGAACACCTCATTCACCTTCCTTGTCTTCTCTCCGCCCTCCCTTTTAGGTAAGTTAAAGAGCTGCACCTGAGCCAGCCACTGATTGATTGATTGATTGATTGATTGATTGATTGATTGATTGATTGATTGATTGATTGATTGATGCAGCACAACAGTCAAATAGTGGAGTGGAGTAGGGGAACAGCAAACAGCCAATAAAGCAGCCCGCCCGCTCGCCTGCCCGCCACAATGGACCTACCTGTGTACACTAGATGGATGTGATGGAATGTACTGTCGTCCCTACATTTCAAGAAGAAGTAAGAATTGCAGTTGCAACAAAGCCTTGCTTGCCTACAAAGAGAGCAGCAATTTGGATTTGTTACTATGTTACCTAGAAGAATAACAAACTGTGCAAGGATGGAGGTTGTAGGAGCAAGGAGAAGTTGTCTGTAAAGTTGGTGGATGCCTATTTTCCATTTTGCAGTCCCTTGTCTCCCTCTTGTGGCCTCCTGGAGGCAACTAGCTGTGCAAAAAAAAGACAGCCTGGCGGCCGGCTGTTGCAGTGTTGCCCTCTCAGGCAACACTGAGTGACTGACTGAGCCTCACCGTCTTATATAAAGTTCAGACGGAACTTTGCACGTGTCATAGTGGAGCCCTCAGGATTCCAGAGCCAGCTTTCTGACATCATAATGGGGCCTCAGAGATAAAAGCCTGGGCCCAGGCAGTGTTGGTCAGTGCTGCTCAGCAGGCAGCACTGGACTGGACTGGATTACAGCTGATACAAGGTGTGAAGGAACAAGGGGTGGCTGTGGGCATGCACTTGCTGCCGCTGCCAGTGTTTATCTGCATGGCAGCAGGGCATTTGGGCGTTGCCAGGAAGGCGTTTTTATGTAGATTCCTCCTCTTTCAGCACTGCATTGTGGTGCAAGCAAAAGAAGCAAATCCTGTCTGGCTTCCTCTCCGGCCTTTATTCACCTCCCGTGTAGCTGTGAGTGTGTGAGCCTGCAGGGCCCCATGGAATTGCCTAGAAGTAGGCTGAATCGCTGCAAGGGCTGAACAGCAGTATCGGGCAGGCTCGGGCAACGCGCGGCCCGTTCGGGTTATCGCTTCTCGGCCTTTTGGCTAAGATCAAGTGTAGTATCTGTTCTTATCAGTTTAATATCTGATACGTCCCCTATCTGGGGACCATATATTAAATGGATTTTTAGAACAGGGAGATGGAAATAGAGCTTGCTCTGTCCACTCCACGCATTGACCTGGTATTGCAGTATTTCCAGGACCGGTGCACCCTTTCCTTATGTGTTGACTAAAAGCAGATTCCAAAAGTGTTTTTTGTCTTTGCTATTGTTTCTGTCTTTCTGAAGGGATCTCCCCTTTTAATCCCATTATTTCAACACCTGTTGGACAATGCATGAGTGATAATGAGCTCATTGATTAAATGCAATTAATGAATAGATTGCCACCTCTTGTTGTGTGTCGTCTGTGTTTCTGTGTTTCCGGCATTTCACATTGGAACACCTCATTCACCTTCCTTGTCTTCTCTCCGCCCTCCCTTTTAGGTAAGTTAAAGAGCTGCACCTGAGCCAGCCACTGATTGATTGATTGATTGATTGATTGATTGATTGATTGATTGATTGATTGATTGATGCAGCACAACAGTCAAATAGTGGAGTGGAGTAGGGGAACAGCAAACAGCCAATAAAGCAGCCCGCCCGCTCGCCTGCCCGCCACAATGGACCTACCTGTGTACACTAGATGGATGTGATGGAATGTACTGTCGTCCCTACATTTCAAGAAGAAGTAAGAATTGCAGTTGCAACAAAGCCTTGCTTGCCTACAAAGAGAGCAGCAATTTGGATTTGTTACTATGTTACCTAGAAGAATAACAAACTGTGCAAGGATGGAGGTTGTAGGAGCAAGGAGAAGTTGTCTGTAAAGTTGGTGGATGCCTATTTTCCATTTTGCAGTCCCTTGTCTCCCTCTTGTGGCCTCCTGGAGGCAACTAGCTGTGCAAAAAAAAGACAGCCTGGCGGCCGGCTGTTGCAGTGTTGCCCTCTCAGGCAACACTGAGTGACTGACTGAGCCTCACCGTCTTATATAAAGTTCAGACGGAACTTTGCACGTGTCATAGTGGAGCCCTCAGGATTCCAGAGCCAGCTTTCTGACATCATAATGGGGCCTCAGAGATAAAAGCCTGGGCCCAGGCAGTGTTGGTCAGTGCTGCTCAGCAGGCAGCACTGGACTGGACTGGATTACAGCTGATACAAGGTGTGAAGGAACAAGGGGTGGCTGTGGGCATGCACTTGCTGCCGCTGCCAGTGTTTATCTGCATGGCAGCAGGGCATTTGGGCGTTGCCAGGAAGGCGTTTTTATGTAGATTCCTCCTCTTTCAGCACTGCATTGTGGTGCAAGCAAAAGAAGCAAATCCTGTCTGGCTTCCTCTCCGGCCTTTATTCACCTCCCGTGTAGCTGTGAGTGTGTGAGCCTGCAGGGCCCCATGGAATTGCCTAGAAGTAGGCTGAATCGCTGCAAGGGCTGAACAGCAGTATCGGGCAGGCTCGGGCAACGCGCGGCCCGTTCGGGTTATCGCTTCTCGGCCTTTTGGCTAAGATCAAGTGTAGTATCTGTTCTTATCAGTTTAATATCTGATACGTCCCCTATCTGGGGACCATATATTAAATGGATTTTTAGAACAGGGAGATGGAAATAGAGCTTGCTCTGTCCACTCCACGCATTGACCTGGTATTGCAGTATTTCCAGGACCGGTGCACCCTTTCCTTATGTGTTGACTAAAAGCAGATTCCAAAAGTGTTTTTTGTCTTTGCTATTGTTTCTGTCTTTCTGAAGGGATCTCCCCTTTTAATCCCATTATTTCAACACCTGTTGGACAATGCATGAGTGATAATGAGCTCATTGATTAAATGCAATTAATGAATAGATTGCCACCTCTTGTTGTGTGTCGTCTGTGTTTCTGTGTTTCCGGCATTTCACATTGGAACACCTCATTCACCTTCCTTGTCTTCTCTCCGCCCTCCCTTTTAGGTAAGTTAAAGAGCTGCACCTGAGCCAGCCACTTGATTGATTGATTGATTGATTGATTGATTGATTGATTGATTGATTGATTGATGCAGCACAACAGTCAAATAGTGGAGTGGAGTAGGGGAACAGCAAACAGCCAATAAAGCAGCCCGCCCGCTCGCCTGCCCGCCACAATGGACCTACCTGTGTACACTAGATGGATGTGATGGAATGTACTGTCGTCCCTACATTTCAAGAAGAAGTAAGAATTGCAGTTGCAACAAAGCCTTGCTTGCCTACAAAGAGAGCAGCAATTTGGATTTGTTACTATGTTACCTAGAAGAATAACAAACTGTGCAAGGATGGAGGTTGTAGGAGCAAGGAGAAGTTGTCTGTAAAGTTGGTGGATGCCTATTTTCCATTTTGCAGTCCCTTGTCTCCCTCTTGTGGCCTCCTGGAGGCAACTAGCTGTGCAAAAAAAAGACAGCCTGGCGGCCGGCTGTTGCAGTGTTGCCCTCTCAGGCAACACTGAGTGACTGACTGAGCCTCACCGTCTTATATAAAGTTCAGACGGAACTTTGCACGTGTCATAGTGGAGCCCTCAGGATTCCAGAGCCAGCTTTCTGACATCATAATGGGGCCTCAGAGATAAAAGCCTGGGCCCAGGCAGTGTTGGTCAGTGCTGCTCAGCAGGCAGCACTGGACTGGACTGGATTACAGCTGATACAAGGTGTGAAGGAACAAGGGGTGGCTGTGGGCATGCACTTGCTGCCGCTGCCAGTGTTTATCTGCATGGCAGCAGGGCATTTGGGCGTTGCCAGGAAGGCGTTTTTATGTAGATTCCTCCTCTTTCAGCACTGCATTGTGGTGCAAGCAAAAGAAGCAAATCCTGTCTGGCTTCCTCTCCGGCCTTTATTCACCTCCCGTGTAGCTGTGAGTGTGTGAGCCTGCAGGGCCCCATGGAATTGCCTAGAAGTAGGCTGAATCGCTGCAAGGGCTGAACAGCAGTATCGGGCAGGCTCGGGCAACGCGCGGCCCGTTCGGGTTATCGCTTCTCAGCCTTTTGGCTAAGATCAAGTGTAGTATCTGTTCTTATCAGTTTAATATCTGATACGTCCCCTATCTGGGGACCATATATTAAATGGATTTTTAGAACAGGGAGATGGAAATAGAGCTTGCTCTGTCCACTCCACGCATTGACCTGGTATTGCAGTATTTCCAGGACCGGTGCACCCTTTCCTTATGTGTTGACTAAAAGCAGATTCCAAAAGTGTTTTTTGTCTTTGCTATTGTTTCTGTCTTTCTGAAGGGATCTCCCCTTTTAATCCCATTATTTCAACACCTGTTGGACAATGCATGAGTGATAATGAGCTCATTGATTAAATGCAATTAATGAATAGATTGCCACCTCTTGTTGTGTGTCGTCTGTGTTTCTGTGTTTCCGGCATTTCACATTGGAACACCTCATTCACCTTCCTTGTCTTCTCTCCGCCCTCCCTTTTAGGTAAGTTAAAGAGCTGCACCTGAGCCAGCCACTGATTGATTGATTGATTGATTGATTGATTGATTGATTGATTGATTGATTGATGCAGCACAACAGTCAAATAGTGGAGTGGAGTAGGGGAACAGCAAACAGCCAATAAAGCAGCCCGCCCGCTCGCCTGCCCGCCACAATGGACCTACCTGTGTACACTAGATGGATGTGATGGAATGTACTGTCGTCCCTACATTTCAAGAAGAAGTAAGAATTGCAGTTGCAACAAAGCCTTGCTTGCCTACAAAGAGAGCAGCAATTTGGATTTGTTACTATGTTACCTAGAAGAATAACAAACTGTGCAAGGATGGAGGTTGTAGGAGCAAGGAGAAGTTGTCTGTAAAGTTGGTGGATGCCTATTTTCCATTTTGCAGTCCCTTGTCTCCCTCTTGTGGCCTCCTGGAGGCAACTAGCTGTGCAAAAAAAAGACAGCCTGGCGGCCGGCTGTTGCAGTGTTGCCCTCTCAGGCAACACTGAGTGACTGACTGAGCCTCACCGTCTTATATAAAGTTCAGACGGAACTTTGCACGTGTCATAGTGGAGCCCTCAGGATTCCAGAGCCAGCTTTCTGACATCATAATGGGGCCTAAGGGATAAAAGCCTGGGCCCAGGCAGTGTTGGTCAGTGCTGCTCAGCAGGCAGCACTGGACTGGACTGGATTACAGCTGATACAAGGTGTGAAGGAACAAGGGGTGGCTGTGGGCATGCACTTGCTGCCGCTGCCAGTGTTTATCTGCATGGCAGCAGGGCATTTGGGCGTTGCCAGGATGGCGTTTTTATGTAGATTCCTCCTCTTTCAGCACTGCATTGTGGTGCAAGCAAAAGAAGCAAATCCTGTCTGGCTTCCTCTCCGGCCTTTATTCACCTCCCGTGTAGCTGTGAGTGTGTGAGCCTGCAGGGCCCCATGGAATTGCCTAGAAGTAGGCTGAATCGCTGCAAGGGCTGAACAGCAGTATCGGGCAGGCTCGGGCAACGCGCGGCCCGTTCGGGTTATCGCTTCTCGGCCTTTTGGCTAAGATCAAGTGTAGTATCTGTTCTTATCAGTTTAATATCTGATACGTCCCCTATCTGGGGACCATATATTAAATGGATTTTTAGAACAGGGAGATGGAAATAGAGCTTGCTCTGTCCACTCCACGCATTGACCTGGTATTGCAGTATTTCCAGGACCGGTGCACCCTTTCCTTATGTGTTGACTAAAAGCAGATTCCAAAAGTGTTTTTTGTCTTTGCTATTGTTTCTGTCTTTCTGAAGGGATCTCCCCTTTTAATCCCATTATTTCAACACCTGTTGGACAATGCATGAGTGATAATGAGCTCATTGATTAAATGCAATTAATGAATAGATTGCCACCTCTTGTTGTGTGTCGTCTGTGTTTCTGTGTTTCCGGCATTTCACATTGGAACACCTCATTCACCTTCCTTGTCTTCTCTCCGCCCTCCCTTTTAGGTAAGTTAAAGAGCTGCACCTGAGCCAGCCACTGATTGATTGATTGATTGATTGATTGATTGATTGATTGATTGATTGATTGATTGATGCAGCACAACAGTCAAATAGTGGAGTGGAGTAGGGGAACAGCAAACAGCCAATAAAGCAGCCCGCCCGCTCGCCTGCCCGCCACAATGGACCTACCTGTGTACACTAGATGGATGTGATGGAATGTACTGTCGTCCCTACATTTCAAGAAGAAGTAAGAATTGCAGTTGCAACAAAGCCTTGCTTGCCTACAAAGAGAGCAGCAATTTGAATTTGTTACTATGTTACCTAGAAGAATAACAAACTGTGCAAGGATGGAGGTTGTAGGAGCAAGGAGAAGTTGTCTGTAAAGTTGGTGGATGCCTATTTTCCATTTTGCAGTCCCTTGTCTCCCTCTTGTGGCCTCCTGGAGGCAACTAGCTGTGCAAAAAAAAGACAGCCTGGCGGCCGGCTGTTGCAGTGTTGCCCTCTCAGGCAACACTGAGTGACTGACTGAGCCTCACCGTCTTATATAAAGTTCAGACGGAACTTTGCACGTGTCATAGTGGAGCCCTCAGGATTCCAGAGCCAGCTTTCTGACATCATAATGGGGCCTCAGAGATAAAAGCCTGGGCCCAGGCAGTGTTGGTCAGTGCTGCTCAGCAGGCAGCACTGGACTGGACTGGATTACAGCTGATACAAGGTGTGAAGGAACAAGGGGTGGCTGTGGGCATGCACTTGCTGCCGCTGCCAGTGTTTATCTGCATGGCAGCAGGGCATTTGGGCGTTGCCAGGAAGGCGTTTTTATGTAGATTCCTCCTCTTTCAGCACTGCATTGTGGTGCAAGCAAAAGAAGCAAATCCTGTCTGGCTTCCTCTCCGGCCTTTATTCACCTCCCGTGTAGCTGTGAGTGTGTGAGCCTGCAGGGCCCCATGGAATTGCCTAGAAGTAGGCTGAATCGCTGCAAGGGCTGAACAGCAGTATCGGGCAGGCTCGGGCAACGCGCGGCCCGTTCGGGTTATCGCTTCTCGGCCTTTTGGCTAAGATCAAGTGTAGTATCTGTTCTTATCAGTTTAATATCTGATACGTCCCCTATCTGGGGACCATATATTAAATGGATTTTTAGAACAGGGAGATGGAAATAGAGCTTGCTCTGTCCACTCCACGCATTGACCTGGTATTGCAGTATTTCCAGGACCGGTGCACCCTTTCCTTATGTGTTGACTAAAAGCAGATTCCAAAAGTGTTTTTTGTCTTTGCTATTGTTTCTGTCTTTCTGAAGGGATCTCCCCTTTTAATCCCATTATTTCAACACCTGTTGGACAATGCATGAGTGATAATGAGCTCATTGATTAAATGCAATTAATGAATAGATTGCCACCTCTTGTTGTGTGTCGTCTGTGTTTCTGTGTTTCCGGCATTTCACATTGGAACACCTCATTCACCTTCCTTGTCTTCTCTCCGCCCTCCCTTTTAGGTAAGTTAAAGAGCTGCACCTGAGCCAGCCACTGATTGATTGATTGATTGATTGATTGATTGATTGATTGATTGATTGATTGATGCAGCACAACAGTCAAATAGTGGAGTGGAGTAGGGGAACAGCAAACAGCCAATAAAGCAGCCCGCCCGCTCGCCTGCCCGCCACAATGGACCTACCTGTGTACACTAGATGGATGTGATGGAATGTACTGTCGTCCCTACATTTCAAGAAGAAGTAAGAATTGCAGTTGCAACAAAGCCTTGCTTGCCTACAAAGAGAGCAGCAATTTGGATTTGTTACTATGTTACCTAGAAGAATAACAAACTGTGCAAGGATGGAGGTTGTAGGAGCAAGGAGAAGTTGTCTGTAAAGTTGGTGGATGCCTATTTTCCATTTTGCAGTCCCTTGTCTCCCTCTTGTGGCCTCCTGGAGGCAACTAGCTGTGCAAAAAAAAGACAGCCTGGCGGCCGGCTGTTGCAGTGTTGCCCTCTCAGGCAACACTGAGTGACTGACTGAGCCTCACCGTCTTATATAAAGTTCAGACGGAACTTTGCACGTGTCATAGTGGAGCCCTCAGGATTCCAGAGCCAGCTTTCTGACATCATAATGGGGCCTCAGAGATAAAAGCCTGGGCCCAGGCAGTGTTGGTCAGTGCTGCTCAGCAGGCAGCACTGGACTGGACTGGATTACAGCTGATACAAGGTGTGAAGGAACAAGGGGTGGCTGTGGGCATGCACTTGCTGCCGCTGCCAGTGTTTATCTGCATGGCAGCAGGGCATTTGGGCGTTGCCAGGAAGGCGTTTTTATGTAGATTCCTCCTCTTTCAGCACTGCATTGTGGTGCAAGCAAAAGAAGCAAATCCTGTCTGGCTTCCTCTCCGGCCTTTATTCACCTCCCGTGTAGCTGTGAGTGTGTGAGCCTGCAGGGCCCCATGGAATTGCCTAGAAGTAGGCTGAATCGCTGCAAGGGCTGAACAGCAGTATCGGGCAGGCTCGGGCAACGCGCGGCCCGTTCGGGTTATCGCTTCTCGGCCTTTTGGCTAAGATCAAGTGTAGTATCTGTTCTTATCAGTTTAATATCTGATACGTCCCCTATCTGGGGACCATATATTAAATGGATTTTTAGAACAGGGAGATGGAAATAGAGCTTGCTCTGTCCACTCCACGCATTGACCTGGTATTGCAGTATTTCCAGGACCGGTGCACCCTTTCCTTATGTGTTGACTAAAAGCAGATTCCAAAAGTGTTTTTTGTCTTTGCTATTGTTTCTGTCTTTCTGAAGGGATCTCCCCTTTTAATCCCATTATTTCAACACCTGTTGGACAATGCATGAGTGATAATGAGCTCATTGATTAAATGCAATTAATGAATAGATTGCCACCTCTTGTTGTGTGTCGTCTGTGTTTCTGTGTTTCCGGCATTTCACATTGGAACACCTCATTCACCTTCCTTGTCTTCTCTCCGCCCTCCCTTTTAGGTAAGTTAAAGAGCTGCACCTGAGCCAGCCACTGATTGATTGATTGATTGATTGATTGATTGATGCAGCACAACAGTCAAATAGTGGAGTGGAGTAGGGGAACAGCAAACAGCCAATAAAGCAGCCCGCCCGCTCGCCTGCCCGCCACAATGGACCTACCTGTGTACACTAGATGGATGTGATGGAATGTACTGTCGTCCCTACATTTCAAGAAGAAGTAAGAATTGCAGTTGCAACAAAGCCTTGCTTGCCTACAAAGAGAGCAGCAATTTGGATTTGTTACTATGTTACCTAGAAGAATAACAAACTGTGCAAGGATGGAGGTTGTAGGAGCAAGGAGAAGTTGTCTGTAAAGTTGGTGGATGCCTATTTTCCATTTTGCAGTCCCTTGTCTCCCTCTTGTGGCCTCCTGGAGGCAACTAGCTGTGCAAAAAAAAGACAGCCTGGCGGCCGGCTGTTGCAGTGTTGCCCTCTCAGGCAACACTGAGTGACTGACTGAGCCTCACCGTCTTATATAAAGTTCAGACGGAACTTTGCACGTGTCATAGTGGAGCCCTCAGGATTCCAGAGCCAGCTTTCTGACATCATAATGGGGCCTCAGAGATAAAAGCCTGGGCCCAGGCAGTGTTGGTCAGTGCTGCTCAGCAGGCAGCACTGGACTGGACTGGATTACAGCTGATACAAGGTGTGAAGGAACAAGGGGTGGCTGTGGGCATGCACTTGCTGCCGCTGCCAGTGTTTATCTGCATGGCAGCAGGGCATTTGGGCGTTGCCAGGAAGGCGTTTTTATGTAGATTCCTCCTCTTTCAGCACTGCATTGTGGTGCAAGCAAAAGAAGCAAATCCTGTCTGGCTTCCTCTCCGGCCTTTATTCACCTCCCGTGTAGCTGTGAGTGTGTGAGCCTGCAGGGCCCCATGGAATTGCCTAGAAGTAGGCTGAATCGCTGCAAGGGCTGAACAGCAGTATCGGGCAGGCTCGGGCAACGCGCGGCCCGTTCGGGTTATCGCTTCTCGGCCTTTTGGCTAAGATCAAGTGTAGTATCTGTTCTTATCAGTTTAATATCTGATACGTCCCCTATCTGGGGACCATATATTAAATGGATTTTTAGAACAGGGAGATGGAAATAGAGCTTGCTCTGTCCACTCCACGCATTGACCTGGTATTGCAGTATTTCCAGGACCGGTGCACCCTTTCCTTATGTGTTGACTAAAAGCAGATTCCAAAAGTGTTTTTTGTCTTTGCTATTGTTTCTGTCTTTCTGAAGGGATCTCCCCTTTTAATCCCATTATTTCAACACCTGTTGGACAATGCATGAGTGATAATGAGCTCATTGATTAAATGCAATTAATGAATAGATTGCCACCTCTTGTTGTGTGTCGTCTGTGTTTCTGTGTTTCCGGCATTTCACATTGGAACACCTCATTCACCTTCCTTGTCTTCTCTCCGCCCTCCCTTTTAGGTAAGTTAAAGAGCTGCACCTGAGCCAGCCACTGATTGATTGATTGATTGATTGATTGATTGATTGATGCAGCACAACAGTCAAATAGTGGAGTGGAGTAGGGGAACAGCAAACAGCCAATAAAGCAGCCTGCCCGCTCGCCTGCCCGCCACAATGGACCTACCTGTGTACACTAGATGGATGTGATGGAATGTACTGTCGTCCCTACATTTCAAGAAGAAGTAAGAATTGCAGTTGCAACAAAGCCTTGCTTGCCTACAAAGAGAGCAGCAATTTGGATTTGTTACTATGTTACCTAGAAGAATAACAAACTGTGCAAGGATGGAGGTTGTAGGAGCAAGGAGAAGTTGTCTGTAAAGTTGGTGGATGCCTATTTTCCATTTTGCAGTCCCTTGTCTCCCTCTTGTGGCCTCCTGGAGGCAACTAGCTGTGCAAAAAAAAGACAGCCTGGCGGCCGGCTGTTGCGGTGTTGCCCTCTCAGGCAACACTGAGTGACTGACTGAGCCTCACCGTCTTATATAAAGTTCAGACGGAACTTTGCACGTGTCATAGTGGAGCCCTCAGGATTCCAGAGCCAGCTTTCTGACATCATAATGGGGCCTCAGAGATAAAAGCCTGGGCCCAGGCAGTGTTGGTCAGTGCTGCTCAGCAGGCAGCACTGGACTGGACTGGATTACAGCTGATACAAGGTGTGAAGGAACAAGGGGTGGCTGTGGGCATGCACTTGCTGCCGCTGCCAGAGTTTATCTGCATGGCAGCAGGGCATTTGGGCGTTGCCAGGAAGGCGTTTTTATGTAGATTCCTCCTCTTTCAGCACTGCATTGTGGTGCAAGCAAAAGAAGCAAATCCTGTCTGGCTTCCTCTCCGGCCTTTATTCACCTCCCGTGTAGCTGTGAGTGTGTGAGCCTGCAGGGCCCCATGGAATTGCCTAGAAGTAGGCTGAATCGCTGCAAGGGCTGAACAGCAGTATCGGGCAGGCTCGGGCAACGCGCGGCCCGTTCGGGTTATCGCTTCTCGGCCTTTTGCCTAAGATCAAGTGTAGTATCTGTTCTTATCAGTTTAATATCTGATACGTCCCCTATCTGGGGACCATATATTAAATGGATTTTTAGAACAGGGAGATGGAAATAGAGCTTGCTCTGTCCACTCCACGCATTGACCTGGTATTGCAGTATTTCCAGGACCGGTGCACCCTTTCCTTATGTGTTGACTAAAAGCAGATTCCAAAAGTGTTTTTTGTCTTTGCTATTGTTTCTGTCTTTCTGAAGGGATCTCCCCTTTTAATCCCATTATTTCAACACCTGTTGGACAATGCATGAGTGATAATGAGCTCATTGATTAAATGCAATTAATGAATAGATTGCCACCTCTTGTTGTGTGTCGTCTGTGTTTCTGTGTTTCCGGCATTTCACATTGGAACACCTCATTCACCTTCCTTGTCTTCTCTCCGCCCTCCCTTTTAGGTAAGTTAAAGAGCTGCACCTGAGCCAGCCACTGATTGATTGATTGATTGATTGATTGATTGATTGATTGATTGATTGATTGATTGATTGATTGATTGATGCAGCACAACAGTCAAATAGTGGAGTGGAGTAGGGGAACAGCAAACAGCCAATAAAGCAGCCCGCCCGCTCGCCTGCCCGCCACAATGGACCTACCTGTGTACACTAGATGGATGTGATGGAATGTACTGTCGTCCCTACATTTCAAGAAGAAGTAAGAATTGCAGTTGCAACAAAGCCTTGCTTGCCTACAAAGAGAGCAGCAATTTGGATTTGTTACTATGTTACCTAGAAGAATAACAAACTGTGCAAGGATGGAGGTTGTAGGAGCAAGGAGAAGTTGTCTGTAAAGTTGGTGGATGCCTATTTTCCATTTTGCAGTCCCTTGTCTCCCTCTTGTGGCCTCCTGGAGGCAACTAGCTGTGCAAAAAAAAGACAGCCTGGCGGCCGGCTGTTGCAGTGTTGCCCTCTCAGGCAACACTGAGTGACTGACTGAGCCTCACCGTCTTATATAAAGTTCAGACGGAACTTTGCACGTGTCATAGTGGAGCCCTCAGGATTCCAGAGCCAGCTTTCTGACATCATAATGGGGCCTCAGAGATAAAAGCCTGGGCCCAGGCAGTGTTGGTCAGTGCTGCTCAGCAGGCAGCACTGGACTGGACTGGATTACAGCTGATACAAGGTGTGAAGGAACAAGGGGTGGCTGTGGGCATGCACTTGCTGCCGCTGCCAGTGTTTATCTGCATGGCAGCAGGGCATTTGGGCGTTGCCAGGAAGGCGTTTTTATGTAGATTCCTCCTCTTTCAGCACTGCATTGTGGTGCAAGCAAAAGAAGCAAATCCTGTCTGGCTTCCTCTCCGGCCTTTATTCACCTCCCGTGTAGCTGTGAGTGTGTGAGCCTGCAGGGCCCCATGGAATTGCCTAGAAGTAGGCTGAATCGCTGCAAGGGCTGAACAGCAGTATCGGGCAGGCTCGGGCAACGCGCGGCCCGTTCGGGTTATCGCTTCTCAGCCTTTTGGCTAAGATCAAGTGTAGTATCTGTTCTTATCAGTTTAATATCTGATACGTCCCCTATCTGGGGACCATATATTAAATGGATTTTTAGAACAGGGAGATGGAAATAGAGCTTGCTCTGTCCACTCCACGCATTGACCTGGTATTGCAGTATTTCCAGGACCGGTGCACCCTTTCCTTATGTGTTGACTAAAAGCAGATTCCAAAAGTGTTTTTTGTCTTTGCTATTGTTTCTGTCTTTCTGAAGGGATCTCCCCTTTTAATCCCATTATTTCAACACCTGTTGGACAATGCATGAGTGATAATGAGCTCATTGATTAAATGCAATTAATGAATAGATTGCCACCTCTTGTTGTGTGTCGTCTGTGTTTCTGTGTTTCCGGCATTTCACATTGGAACACCTCATTCACCTTCCTTGTCTTCTCTCCGCCCTCCCTTTTAGGTAAGTTAAAGAGCTGCACCTGAGCCAGCCACTGATTGATTGATTGATTGATTGATTGATTGATTGATGCAGCACAACAGTCAAATAGTGGAGTGGAGTAGGGGAACAGCAAACAGCCAATAAAGCAGCCCGCCCGCTCGCCTGCCCGCCACAATGGACCTACCTGTGTACACTAGATGGATGTGATGGAATGTACTGTCGTCCCTACATTTCAAGAAGAAGTAAGAATTGCAGTTGCAACAAAGCCTTGCTTGCCTACAAAGAGAGCAGCAATTTGGATTTGTTACTATGTTACCTAGAAGAATAACAAACTGTGCAAGGATGGAGGTTGTAGGAGCAAGGAGAAGTTGTCTGTAAAGTTGGTGGATGCCTATTTTCCATTTTGCAGTCCCTTGTCTCCCTCTTGTGGCCTCCTGGAGGCAACTAGCTGTGCAAAAAAAAGACAGCCTGGCGGCCGGCTGTTGCAGTGTTGCCCTCTCAGGCAACACTGAGTGACTGACTGAGCCTCACCGTCTTATATAAAGTTCAGACGGAACTTTGCACGTGTCATAGTGGAGCCCTCAGGATTCCAGAGCCAGCTTTCTGACATCATAATGGGGCCTCAGAGATAAAAGCCTGGGCCCAGGCAGTGTTGGTCAGTGCTGCTCAGCAGGCAGCACTGGACTGGACTGGATTACAGCTGATACAAGGTGTGAAGGAACAAGGGGTGGCTGTGGGCATGCACTTGCTGCCGCTGCCAGTGTTTATCTGCATGGCAGCAGGGCATTTGGGCGTTGCCAGGAAGGCGTTTTTATGTAGATTCCTCCTCTTTCAGCACTGCATTGTGGTGCAAGCAAAAGAAGCAAATCCTGTCTGGCTTCCTCTCCGGCCTTTATTCACCTCCCGTGTAGCTGTGAGTGTGTGAGCCTGCAGGGCCCCATGGAATTGCCTAGAAGTAGGCTGAATCGCTGCAAGGGCTGAACAGCAGTATCGGGCAGGCTCGGGCAACGCGCGGCCCGTTCGGGTTATCGCTTCTCGGCCTTTTGGCTAAGATCAAGTGTAGTATCTGTTCTTATCAGTTTAATATCTGATACGTCCCCTATCTGGGGACCATATATTAAATGGATTTTTAGAACAGGGAGATGGAAATAGAGCTTGCTCTGTCCACTCCACGCATTGACCTGGTATTGCAGTATTTCCAGGACCGGTGCACCCTTTCCTTATGTGTTGACTAAAAGCAGATTCCAAAAGCGTTTTTTGTCTTTGCTATTGTTTCTGTCTTTCTGAAGGGATCTCCCCTTTTAATCCCATTATTTCAACACCTGTTGGACAATGCATGAGTGATAATGAGCTCATTGATTAAATGCAATTAATGAATAGATTGCCACCTCTTGTTGTGTGTCGTCTGTGTTTCTGTGTTTCCGGCATTTCACATTGGAACACCTCATTCACCTTCCTTGTCTTCTCTCCGCCCTCCCTTTTAGGTAAGTTAAAGAGCTGCACCTGAGCCAGCCACTGATTGATTGATTGATTGATTGATTGATTGATTGATTGATTGATTGATGCAGCACAACAGTCAAATAGTGGAGTGGAGTAGGGGAACAGCAAACAGCCAATAAAGCAGCCCGCCCGCTCGCCTGCCCGCCACAATGGACCTACCTGTGTACACTAGATGGATGTGATGGAATGTACTGTCGTCCCTACATTTCAAGAAGAAGTAAGAATTGCAGTTGCAACAAAGCCTTGCTTGCCTACAAAGAGAGCAGCAATTTGGATTTGTTACTATGTTACCTAGAAGAATAACAAACTGTGCAAGGATGGAGGTTGTAGGAGCAAGGAGAAGTTGTCTGTAAAGTTGGTGGATGCCTATTTTCCATTTTGCAGTCCCTTGTCTCCCTCTTGTGGCCTCCTGGAGGCAACTAGCTGTGCAAAAAAAAGACAGCCTGGCGGCCGGCTGTTGCAGTGTTGCCCTCTCAGGCAACACTGAGTGACTGACTGAGCCTCACCGTCTTATATAAAGTTCAGACGGAACTTTGCACGTGTCATAGTGGAGCCCTCAGGATTCCAGAGCCAGCTTTCTGACATCATAATGGGGCCTCAGAGATAAAAGCCTGGGCCCAGGCAGTGTTGGTCAGTGCTGCTCAGCAGGCAGCACTGGACTGGACTGGATTACAGCTGATACAAGGTGTGAAGGAACAAGGGGTGGCTGTGGGCATGCACTTGCTGCCGCTGCCAGTGTTTATCTGCATGGCAGCAGGGCATTTGGGCGTTGCCAGGAAGGCGTTTTTATGTAGATTCCTCCTCTTTCAGCACTGCATTGTGGTGCAAGCAAAAGAAGCAAATCCTGTCTGGCTTCCTCTCCGGCCTTTATTCACCTCCCGTGTAGCTGTGAGTGTGTGAGCCTGCAGGGCCCCATGGAATTGCCTAGAAGTAGGCTGAATCGCTGCAAGGGCTGAACAGCAGTATCGGGCAGGCTCGGGCAACGCGCGGCCCGTTCGGGTTATCGCTTCTCGGCCTTTTGGCTAAGATCAAGTGTAGTATCTGTTCTTATCAGTTTAACATCTGATACGTCCCCTATCTGGGGACCATATATTAAATGGATTTTTAGAACAGGGAGATGGAAATAGAGCTTGCTCTGTCCACTCCACGCATTGACCTGGTATTGCAGTATTTCCAGGACCGGTGCACCCTTTCCTTATGTGTTGACTAAAAGCAGATTCCAAAAGTGTTTTTTGTCTTTGCTATTGTTTCTGTCTTTCTGAAGGGATCTCCCCTTTTAATCCCATTATTTCAACACCTGTTGGACAATGCATGAGTGATAATGAGCTCATTGATTAAATGCAATTAATGAATAGATTGCCACCTCTTGTTGTGTGTCGTCTGTGTTTCTGTGTTTCCGGCATTTCACATTGGAACACCTCATTCACCTTCCTTGTCTTCTCTCCGCCCTCCCTTTTAGGTAAGTTAAAGAGCTGCACCTGAGCCAGCCACTGATTGATTGATTGATTGATTGATTGATTGATTGATTGATTGATTGATTGATTGATGCAGCACAACAGTCAAATAGTGGAGTGGAGTAGGGGAACAGCAAACAGCCAATAAAGCAGCCCGCCCGCTCGCCTGCCCGCCACAATGGACCTACCTGTGTACACTAGATGGATGTGATGGAATGTACTGTCGTCCCTACATTTCAAGAAGAAGTAAGAATTGCAGTTGCAACAAAGCCTTGCTTGCCTACAAAGAGAGCAGCAATTTGGATTTGTTACTATGTTACCTAGAAGAATAACAAACTGTGCAAGGATGGAGGTTGTAGGAGCAAGGAGAAGTTGTCTGTAAAGTTGGTGGATGCCTATTTTCCATTTTGCAGTCCCTTGTCTCCCTCTTGTGGCCTCCTGGAGGCAACTAGCTGTGCAAAAAAAAGACAGCCTGGCGGCCGGCTGTTGCAGTGTTGCCCTCTCAGGCAACACTGAGTGACTGACTGAGCCTCACCGTCTTATATAAAGTTCAGACGGAACTTTGCACGTGTCATAGTGGAGCCCTCAGGATTCCAGAGCCAGCTTTCTGACATCATAATGGGGCCTCAGAGATAAAAGCCTGGGCCCAGGCAGTGTTGGTCAGTGCTGCTCAGCAGGCAGCACTGGACTGGACTGGATTACAGCTGATACAAGGTGTGAAGGAACAAGGGGTGGCTGTGGGCATGCACTTGCTGCCGCTGCCAGTGTTTATCTGCATGGCAGCAGGGCATTTGGGCGTTGCCAGGAAGGCGTTTTTATGTAGATTCCTCCTCTTTCAGCACTGCATTGTGGTGCAAGCAAAAGAAGCAAATCCTGTCTGGCTTCCTCTCCGGCCTTTATTCACCTCCCGTGTAGCTGTGAGTGTGTGAGCCTGCAGGGCCCCATGGAATTGCCTAGAAGTAGGCTGAATCGCTGCAAGGGCTGAACAGCAGTATCGGGCAGGCTCGGGCAACGCGCGGCCCGTTCGGGTTATCGCTTCTCGGCCTTTTGGCTAAGATCAAGTGTAGTATCTGTTCTTATCAGTTTAATATCTGATACGTCCCCTATCTGGGGACCATATATTAAATGGATTTTTAGAACAGGGAGATGGAAATAGAGCTTGCTCTGTCCACTCCACGCATTGACCTGGTATTGCAGTATTTCCAGGACCGGTGCACCCTTTCCTTATGTGTTGACTAAAAGCAGATTCCAAAAGTGTTTTTTGTCTTTGCTATTGTTTCTGTCTTTCTGAAGGGATCTCCCCTTTTAATCCCATTATTTCAACACCTGTTGGACAATGCATGAGTGATAATGAGCTCATTGATTAAATGCAATTAATGAATAGATTGCCACCTCTTGTTGTGTGTCGTCTGTGTTTCTGTGTTTCCGGCATTTCACATTGGAACACCTCATTCACCTTCCTTGTCTTCTCTCCGCCCTCCCTTTTAGGTAAGTTAAAGAGCTGCACCTGAGCCAGCCACTGATTGATTGATTGATTGATTGATTGATTGATTGATTGATTGATTGATTGATTGATTGATGCAGCACAACAGTCAAATAGTGGAGTGGAGTAGGGGAACAGCAAACAGCCAATAAAGCAGCCCGCCCGCTCGCCTGCCCGCCACAATGGACCTACCTGTGTACACTAGATGGATGTGATGGAATGTACTGTCGTCCCTACATTTCAAGAAGAAGTAAGAATTGCAGTTGCAACAAAGCCTTGCTTGCCTACAAAGAGAGCAGCAATTTGGATTTGTTACTATGTTACCTAGAAGAATAACAAACTGTGCAAGGATGGAGGTTGTAGGAGCAAGGAGAAGTTGTCTGTAAAGTTGGTGGATGCCTATTTTCCATTTTGCAGTCCCTTGTCTCCCTCTTGTGGCCTCCTGGAGGCAACTAGCTGTGCAAAAAAAAGACAGCCTGGCGGCCGGCTGTTGCAGTGTTGCCCTCTCAGGCAACACTGAGTGACTGACTGAGCCTCACCGTCTTATATAAAGTTCAGACGGAACTTTGCACGTGTCATAGTGGAGCCCTCAGGATTCCAGAGCCAGCTTTCTGACATCATAATGGGGCCTCAGAGATAAAAGCCTGGGCCCAGGCAGTGTTGGTCAGTGCTGCTCAGCAGGCAGCACTGGACTGGACTGGATTACAGCTGATACAAGGTGTGAAGGAACAAGGGGTGGCTGTGGGCATGCACTTGCTGCCGCTGCCAGTGTTTATCTGCATGGCAGCAGGGCATTTGGGCGTTGCCAGGAAGGCGTTTTTATGTAGATTCCTCCTCTTTCAGCACTGCATTGTGGTGCAAGCAAAAGAAGCAAATCCTGTCTGGCTTCCTCTCCGGCCTTTATTCACCTCCCGTGTAGCTGTGAGTGTGTGAGCCTGCAGGGCCCCATGGAATTGCCTAGAAGTAGGCTGAATCGCTGCAAGGGCTGAACAGCAGTATCGGGCAGGCTCGGGCAACGCGCGGCCCGTTCGGGTTATCGCTTCTCGGCCTTTTGGCTAAGATCAAGTGTAGTATCTGTTCTTATCAGTTTAATATCTGATACGTCCCCTATCTGGGGACCATATATTAAATGGATTTTTAGAACAGGGAGATGGAAATAGAGCTTGCTCTGTCCACTCCACGCATTGACCTGGTATTGCAGTATTTCCAGGACCGGTGCACCCTTTCCTTATGTGTTGACTAAAAGCAGATTCCAAAAGTGTTTTTTGTCTTTGCTATTGTTTCTGTCTTTCTGAAGGGATCTCCCCTTTTAATCCCATTATTTCAACACCTGTTGGACAATGCATGAGTGATAATGAGCTCATTGATTAAATGCAATTAATGAATAGATTGCCACCTCTTGTTGTGTGTCGTCTGTGTTTCTGTGTTTCCGGCATTTCACATTGGAACACCTCATTCACCTTCCTTGTCTTCTCTCCGCCCTCCCTTTTAGGTAAGTTAAAGAGCTGCACCTGAGCCAGCCACTGATTGATTGATTGATTGATTGATTGATTGATTGATTGATTGATTGATTGATTGATGCAGCACAACAGTCAAATAGTGGAGTGGAGTAGGGGAACAGCAAACAGCCAATAAAGCAGCCCGCCCGCTCGCCTGCCCGCCACAATGGACCTACCTGTGTACACTAGATGGATGTGATGGAATGTACTGTCGTCCCTACATTTCAAGAAGAAGTAAGAATTGCAGTTGCAACAAAGCCTTGCTTGCCTACAAAGAGAGCAGCAATTTGGATTTGTTACTATGTTACCTAGAAGAATAACAAACTGTGCAAGGATGGAGGTTGTAGGAGCAAGGAGAAGTTGTCTGTAAAGTTGGTGGATGCCTATTTTCCATTTTGCAGTCCCTTGTCTCCCTCTTGTGGCCTCCTGGAGGCAACTAGCTGTGCAAAAAAAAGACAGCCTGGCGGCCGGCTGTTGCAGTGTTGCCCTCTCAGGCAACACTGAGTGACTGACTGAGCCTCACCGTCTTATATAAAGTTCAGACGGAACTTTGCACGTGTCATAGTGGAGCCCTCAGGATTCCAGAGCCAGCTTTCTGACATCATAATGGGGCCTCAGAGATAAAAGCCTGGGCCCAGGCAGTGTTGGTCAGTGCTGCTCAGCAGGCAGCACTGGACTGGACTGGATTACAGCTGATACAAGGTGTGAAGGAACAAGGGGTGGCTGTGGGCATGCACTTGCTGCCGCTGCCAGTGTTTATCTGCATGGCAGCAGGGCATTTGGGCGTTGCCAGGAAGGCGTTTTTATGTAGATTCCTCCTCTTTCAGCACTGCATTGTGGTGCAAGCAAAAGAAGCAAATCCTGTCTGGCTTCCTCTCCGGCCTTTATTCACCTCCCGTGTAGCTGTGAGTGTGTGAGCCTGCAGGGCCCCATGGAATTGCCTAGAAGTAGGCTGAATCGCTGCAAGGGCTGAACAGCAGTATCGGGCAGGCTCGGGCAACGCGCGGCCCGTTCGGGTTATCGCTTCTCGGCCTTTTGGCTAAGATCAAGTGTAGTATCTGTTCTTATCAGTTTAATATCTGATACGTCCCCTATCTGGGGACCATATATTAAATGGATTTTTAGAACAGGGAGATGGAAATAGAGCTTGCTCTGTCCACTCCACGCATTGACCTGGTATTGCAGTATTTCCAGGACCGGTGCACCCTTTCCTTATGTGT
Organism: Rhinoderma darwinii; assembly: GCF_050947455.1. Classification (NCBI taxonomy): domain Eukaryota; kingdom Metazoa; phylum Chordata; class Amphibia; order Anura; family Rhinodermatidae; genus Rhinoderma; species Rhinoderma darwinii. The sequence continues at coordinate 22,147 of NW_027461808.1, read as the reverse complement.
TGACTAAAAGCAGATTCCAAAAGTGTTTTTTGTCTTTGCTATTGTTTCTGTCTTTCTGAAGGGATCTCCCCTTTTAATCCCATTATTTCAACACCTGTTGGACAATGCATGAGTGATAATGAGCTCATTGATTAAATGCAATTAATGAATAGATTGCCACCTCTTGTTGTGTGTCGTCTGTGTTTCTGTGTTTCCGGCATTTCACATTGGAACACCTCATTCACCTTCCTTGTCTTCTCTCCGCCCTCCCTTTTAGGTAAGTTAAAGAGCTGCACCTGAGCCAGCCACTGATTGATTGATTGATTGATTGATTGATTGATTGATTGATTGATTGATTGATTGATTGATTGATGCAGCACAACAGTCAAATAGTGGAGTGGAGTAGGGGAACAGCAAACAGCCAATAAAGCAGCCCGCCCGCTCGCCTGCCCGCCACAATGGATCTACCTGTGTACACTAGATGGATGTGATGGAATGTACTGTCGTCCCTACATTTCAAGAAGAAGTAAGAATTGCAGTTGCAACAAAGCCTTGCTTGCCTACAAAGAGAGCAGCAATTTGGATTTGTTACTATGTTACCTAGAAGAATAACAAACTGTGCAAGGATGGAGGTTGTAGGAGCAAGGAGAAGTTGTCTGTAAAGTTGGTGGATGCCTATTTTCCATTTTGCAGTCCCTTGTCTCCCTCTTGTGGCCTCCTGGAGGCAACTAGCTGTGCAAAAAAAAGACAGCCTGGCGGCCGGCTGTTGCAGTGTTGCCCTCTCAGGCAACACTGAGTGACTGACTGAGCCTCACCGTCTTATATAAAGTTCAGACGGAACTTTGCACGTGTCATAGTGGAGCCCTCAGGATTCCAGAGCCAGCTTTCTGACATCATAATGGGGCCTCAGAGATAAAAGCCTGGGCCCAGGCAGTGTTGGTCAGTGCTGCTCAGCAGGCAGCACTGGACTGGACTGGATTACAGCTGATACAAGGTGTGAAGGAACAAGGGGTGGCTGTGGGCATGCACTTGCTGCCGCTGCCAGTGTTTATCTGCATGGCAGCAGGGCATTTGGGCGTTGCCAGGAAGGCGTTTTTATGTAGATTCCTCCTCTTTCAGCACTGCATTGTGGTGCAAGCAAAAGAAGCAAATCCTGTCTGGCTTCCTCTCCGGCCTTTATTCACCTCCCGTGTAGCTGTGAGTGTGTGAGCCTGCAGGGCCCCATGGAATTGCCTAGAAGTAGGCTGAATCGCTGCAAGGGCTGAACAGCAGTATCGGGCAGGCTCGGGCAACGCGCGGCCCGTTCGGGTTATCGCTTCTCGGCCTTTTGGCTAAGATCAAGTGTAGTATCTGTTCTTATCAGTTTAATATCTGATACGTCCCCTATCTGGGGACCATATATTAAATGGATTTTTAGAACAGGGAGATGGAAATAGAGCTTGCTCTGTCCACTCCACGCATTGACCTGGTATTGCAGTATTTCCAGGACCGGTGCACCCTTTCCTTATGTGTTGACTAAAAGCAGATTCCAAAAGTGTTTTTTGTCTTTGCTATTGTTTCTGTCTTTCTGAAGGGATCTCCCCTTTTAATCCCATTATTTCAACACCTGTTGGACAATGCATGAGTGATAATGAGCTCATTGATTAAATGCAATTAATGAATAGATTGCCACCTCTTGTTGTGTGTCGTCTGTGTTTCTGTGTTTCCGGCATTTCACATTGGAACACCTCATTCACCTTCCTTGTCTTCTCTCCGCCCTCCCTTTTAGGTAAGTTAAAGAGCTGCACCTGAGCCAGCCACTGATTGATTGATTGATTGATTGATTGATTGATTGATTGATTGATTGATTGATTGATTGATTGATGCAGCACAACAGTCAAATAGTGGAGTGGAGTAGGGGAACAGCAAACAGCCAATAAAGCAGCCCGCCCGCTCGCCTGCCCGCCACAATGGACCTACCTGTGTACACTAGATGGATGTGATGGAATGTACTGTCGTCCCTACATTTCAAGAAGAAGTAAGAATTGCAGTTGCAACAAAGCCTTGCTTGCCTACAAAGAGAGCAGCAATTTGGATTTGTTACTATGTTACCTAGAAGAATAACAAACTGTGCAAGGATGGAGGTTGTAGGAGCAAGGAGAAGTTGTCTGTAAAGTTGGTGGATGCCTATTTTCCATTTTGCAGTCCCTTGTCTCCCTCTTGTGGCCTCCTGGAGGCAACTAGCTGTGCAAAAAAAAGACAGCCTGGCGGCCGGCTGTTGCAGTGTTGCCCTCTCAGGCAACACTGAGTGACTGACTGAGCCTCACCGTCTTATATAAAGTTCAGACGGAACTTTGCACGTGTCATAGTGGAGCCCTCAGGATTCCAGAGCCAGCTTTCTGACATCATAATGGGGCCTCAGAGATAAAAGCCTGGGCCCAGGCAGTGTTGGTCAGTGCTGCTCAGCAGGCAGCACTGGACTGGACTGGATTACAGCTGATACAAGGTGTGAAGGAACAAGGGGTGGCTGTGGGCATGCACTTGCTGCCGCTGCCAGTGTTTATCTGCATGGCAGCAGGGCATTTGGGCGTTGCCAGGAAGGCGTTTTTATGTAGATTCCTCCTCTTTCAGCACTGCATTGTGGTGCAAGCAAAAGAAGCAAATCCTGTCTGGCTTCCTCTCCGGCCTTTATTCACCTCCCGTGTAGCTGTGAGTGTGTGAGCCTGCAGGGCCCCATGGAATTGCCTAGAAGTAGGCTGAATCGCTGCAAGGGCTGAACAGCAGTATCGGGCAGGCTCGGGCAACGCGCGGCCCGTTCGGGTTATCGCTTCTCGGCCTTTTGGCTAAGATCAAGTGTAGTATCTGTTCTTATCAGTTTAATATCTGATACGTCCCCTATCTGGGGACCATATATTAAATGGATTTTTAGAACAGGGAGATGGAAATAGAGCTTGCTCTGTCCACTCCACGCATTGACCTGGTATTGCAGTATTTCCAGGACCGGTGCACCCTTTCCTTATGTGTTGACTAAAAGCAGATTCCAAAAGTGTTTTTTGTCTTTGCTATTGTTTCTGTCTTTCTGAAGGGATCTCCCCTTTTAATCCCATTATTTCAACACCTGTTGGACAATGCATGAGTGATAATGAGCTCATTGATTAAATGCAATTAATGAATAGATTGCCACCTCTTGTTGTGTGTCGTCTGTGTTTCTGTGTTTCCGGCATTTCACATTGGAACACCTCATTCACCTTCCTTGTCTTCTCTCCGCCCTCCCTTTTAGGTAAGTTAAAGAGCTGCACCTGAGCCAGCCACTGATTGATTGATTGATTGATTGATTGATTGATTGATTGATTGATTGATTGATTGATTGATGCAGCACAACAGTCAAATAGTGGAGTGGAGTAGGGGAACAGCAAACAGCCAATAAAGCAGCCCGCCCGCTCGCCTGCCCGCCACAATGGACCTACCTGTGTACACTAGATGGATGTGATGGAATGTACTGTCGTCCCTACATTTCAAGAAGAAGTAAGAATTGCAGTTGCAACAAAGCCTTGCTTGCCTACAAAGAGAGCAGCAATTTGGATTTGTTACTATGTTACCTAGAAGAATAACAAACTGTGCAAGGATGGAGGTTGTAGGAGCAAGGAGAAGTTGTCTGTAAAGTTGGTGGATGCCTATTTTCCATTTTGCAGTCCCTTGTCTCCCTCTTGTGGCCTCCTGGAGGCAACTAGCTGTGCAAAAAAAAGACAGCCTGGCGGCCGGCTGTTGCAGTGTTGCCCTCTCAGGCAACACTGAGTGACTGACTGAGCCTCACCGTCTTATATAAAGTTCAGACGGAACTTTGCACGTGTCATAGTGGAGCCCTCAGGATTCCAGAGCCAGCTTTCTGACATCATAATGGGGCCTCAGAGATAAAAGCCTGGGCCCAGGCAGTGTTGGTCAGTGCTGCTCAGCAGGCAGCACTGGACTGGACTGGATTACAGCTGATACAAGGTGTGAAGGAACAAGGGGTGGCTGTGGGCATGCACTTGCTGCCGCTGCCAGTGTTTATCTGCATGGCAGCAGGGCATTTGGGCGTTGCCAGGAAGGCGTTTTTATGTAGATTCCTCCTCTTTCAGCACTGCATTGTGGTGCAAGCAAAAGAAGCAAATCCTGTCTGGCTTCCTCTCCGGCCTTTATTCACCTCCCGTGTAGCTGTGAGTGTGTGAGCCTGCAGGGCCCCATGGAATTGCCTAGAAGTAGGCTGAATCGCTGCAAGGGCTGAACAGCAGTATCGGGCAGGCTCGGGCAACGCGCGGCCCGTTCGGGTTATCGCTTCTCGGCCTTTTGGCTAAGATCAAGTGTAGTATCTGTTCTTATCAGTTTAATATCTGATACGTCCCCTATCTGGGGACCATATATTAAATGGATTTTTAGAACAGGGAGATGGAAATAGAGCTTGCTCTGTCCACTCCACGCATTGACCTGGTATTGCAGTATTTCCAGGACCGGTGCACCCTTTCCTTATGTGTTGACTAAAAGCAGATTCCAAAAGTGTTTTTTGTCTTTGCTATTGTTTCTGTCTTTCTGAAGGGATCTCCCCTTTTAATCCCATTATTTCAACACCTGTTGGACAATGCATGAGTGATAATGAGCTCATTGATTAAATGCAATTAATGAATAGATTGCCACCTCTTGTTGTGTGTCGTCTGTGTTTCTGTGTTTCCGGCATTTCACATTGGAACACCTCATTCACCTTCCTTGTCTTCTCTCCGCCCTCCCTTTTAGGTAAGTTAAAGAGCTGCACCTGAGCCAGCCACTGATTGATTGATTGATTGATTGATTGATTGATTGATTGATGCAGCACAACAGTCAAATAGTGGAGTGGAGTAGGGGAACAGCAAACAGCCAATAAAGCAGCCCGCCCGCTCGCCTGCCCGCCACAATGGACCTACCTGTGTACACTAGATGGATGTGATGGAATGTACTGTCGTCCCTACATTTCAAGAAGAAGTAAGAATTGCAGTTGCAACAAAGCCTTGCTTGCCTACAAAGAGAGCAGCAATTTGGATTTGTTACTATGTTACCTAGAAGAATAACAAACTGTGCAAGGATGGAGGTTGTAGGAGCAAGGAGAAGTTGTCTGTAAAGTTGGTGGATGCCTATTTTCCATTTTGCAGTCCCTTGTCTCCCTCTTGTGGCCTCCTGGAGGCAACTAGCTGTGCAAAAAAAAGACAGCCTGGCGGCCGGCTGTTGCAGTGTTGCCCTCTCAGGCAACACTGAGTGACTGACTGAGCCTCACCGTCTTATATAAAGTTCAGACGGAACTTTGCACGTGTCATAGTGGAGCCCTCAGGATTCCAGAGCCAGCTTTCTGACATCATAATGGGGCCTCAGAGATAAAAGCCTGGGCCCAGGCAGTGTTGGTCAGTGCTGCTCAGCAGGCAGCACTGGACTGGACTGGATTACAGCTGATACAAGGTGTGAAGGAACAAGGGGTGGCTGTGGGCATGCACTTGCTGCCGCTGCCAGTGTTTATCTGCATGGCAGCAGGGCATTTGGGCGTTGCCAGGAAGGCGTTTTTATGTAGATTCCTCCTCTTTCAGCACTGCATTGTGGTGCAAGCAAAAGAAGCAAATCCTGTCTGGCTTCCTCTCCGGCCTTTATTCACCTCCCGTGTAGCTGTGAGTGTGTGAGCCTGCAGGGCCCCATGGAATTGCCTAGAAGTAGGCTGAATCGCTGCAAGGGCTGAACAGCAGTATCGGGCAGGCTCGGGCAACGCGCGGCCCGTTCGGGTTATCGCTTCTCGGCCTTTTGGCTAAGATCAAGTGTAGTATCTGTTCTTATCAGTTTAATATCTGATACGTCCCCTATCTGGGGACCATATATTAAATGGATTTTTAGAACAGGGAGATGGAAATAGAGCTTGCTCTGTCCACTCCACGCATTGACCTGGTATTGCAGTATTTCCAGGACCGGTGCACCCTTTCCTTATGTGTTGACTAAAAGCAGATTCCAAAAGTGTTTTTTGTCTTTGCTATTGTTTCTGTCTTTCTGAAGGGATCTCCCCTTTTAATCCCATTATTTCAACACCTGTTGGACAATGCATGAGTGATAATGAGCTCATTGATTAAATGCAATTAATGAATAGATTGCCACCTCTTGTTGTGTGTCGTCTGTGTTTCTGTGTTTCCGGCATTTCACATTGGAACACCTCATTCACCTTCCTTGTCTTCTCTCCGCCCTCCCTTTTAGGTAAGTTAAAGAGCTGCACCTGAGCCAGCCACTGATTGATTGATTGATTGATTGATTGATTGATTGATTGATTGATGCAGCACAACAGTCAAATAGTGGAGTGGAGTAGGGGAACAGCAAACAGCCAATAAAGCAGCCCGCCCGCTCGCCTGCCCGCCACAATGGACCTACCTGTGTACACTAGATGGATGTGATGGAATGTACTGTCGTCCCTACATTTCAAGAAGAAGTAAGAATTGCAGTTGCAACAAAGCCTTGCTTGCCTACAAAGAGAGCAGCAATTTGGATTTGTTACTATGTTACCTAGAAGAATAACAAACTGTGCAAGGATGGAGGTTGTAGGAGCAAGGAGAAGTTGTCTGTAAAGTTGGTGGATGCCTATTTTCCATTTTGCAGTCCCTTGTCTCCCTCTTGTGGCCTCCTGGAGGCAACTAGCTGTGCAAAAAAAAGACAGCCTGGCGGCCGGCTGTTGCAGTGTTGCCCTCTCAGGCAACACTGAGTGACTGACTGAGCCTCACCGTCTTATATAAAGTTCAGACGGAACTTTGCACGTGTCATAGTGGAGCCCTCAGGATTCCAGAGCCAGCTTTCTGACATCATAATGGGGCCTCAGAGATAAAAACCTGGGCCCAGGCAGTGTTGGTCAGTGCTGCTCAGCAGGCAGCACTGGACTGGACTGGATTACAGCTGATACAAGGTGTGAAGGAACAAGGGGTGGCTGTGGGCATGCACTTGCTGCCGCTGCCAGTGTTTATCTGCATGGCAGCAGGGCATTTGGGCGTTGCCAGGAAGGCGTTTTTATGTAGATTCCTCCTCTTTCAGCACTGCATTGTGGTGCAAGCAAAAGAAGCAAATCCTGTCTGGCTTCCTCTCCGGCCTTTATTCACCTCCCGTGTAGCTGTGAGTGTGTGAGCCTGCAGGGCCCCATGGAATTGCCTAGAAGTAGGCTGAATCGCTGCAAGGGCTGAACAGCAGTATCGGGCAGGCTCGGGCAACGCGCGGCCCGTTCGGGTTATCGCTTCTCGGCCTTTTGGCTAAGATCAAGTGTAGTATCTGTTCTTATCAGTTTAATATCTGATACGTCCCCTATCTGGGGACCATATATTAAATGGATTTTTAGAACAGGGAGATGGAAATAGAGCTTGCTCTGTCCACTCCACGCATTGACCTGGTATTGCAGTATTTCCAGGACCGGTGCACCCTTTCCTTATGTGTTGACTAAAAGCAGATTCCAAAAGTGTTTTTTGTCTTTGCTATTGTTTCTGTCTTTCTGAAGGGATCTCCCCTTTTAATCCCATTATTTCAACACCTGTTGGACAATGCATGAGTGATAATGAGCTCATTGATTAAATGCAATTAATGAATAGATTGCCACCTCTTGTTGTGTGTCGTCTGTGTTTCTGTGTTTCCGGCATTTCACATTGGAACACCTCATTCACCTTCCTTGTCTTCTCTCCGCCCTCCCTTTTAGGTAAGTTAAAGAGCTGCACCTGAGCCAGCCACTGATTGATTGATTGATTGATTGATTGATTGATTGATTGATTGATTGATGCAGCACAACAGTCAAATAGTGGAGTGGAGTAGGGGAACAGCAAACAGCCAATAAAGCAGCCCGCCCGCTCGCCTGCCCGCCACAATGGACCTACCTGTGTACACTAGATGGATGTGATGGAATGTACTGTCGTCCCTACATTTCAAGAAGAAGTAAGAATTGCAGTTGCAACAAAGCCTTGCTTGCCTACAAAGAGAGCAGCAATTTGGATTTGTTACTATGTTACCTAGAAGAATAACAAACTGTGCAAGGATGGAGGTTGTAGGAGCAAGGAGAAGTTGTCTGTAAAGTTGGTGGATGCCTATTTTCCATTTTGCAGTCCCTTGTCTCCCTCTTGTGGCCTCCTGGAGGCAACTAGCTGTGCAAAAAAAAGACAGCCTGGCGGCCGGCTGTTGCAGTGTTGCCCTCTCAGGCAACACTGAGTGACTGACTGAGCCTCACCGTCTTATATAAAGTTCAGACGGAACTTTGCACGTGTCATAGTGGAGCCCTCAGGATTCCAGAGCCAGCTTTCTGACATCATAATGGGGCCTCAGAGATAAAAGCCTGGGCCCAGGCAGTGTTGGTCAGTGCTGCTCAGCAGGCAGCACTGGACTGGACTGGATTACAGCTGATACAAGGTGTGAAGGAACAAGGGGTGGCTGTGGGCATGCACTTGCTGCCGCTGCCAGTGTTTATCTGCATGGCAGCAGGGCATTTGGGCGTTGCCAGGAAGGCGTTTTTATGTAGATTCCTCCTCTTTCAGCACTGCATTGTGGTGCAAGCAAAAGAAGCAAATCCTGTCTGGCTTCCTCTCCGGCCTTTATTCACCTCCCGTGTAGCTGTGAGTGTGTGAGCCTGCAGGGCCCCATGGAATTGCCTAGAAGTAGGCTGAATCGCTGCAAGGGCTGAACAGCAGTATCGGGCAGGCTCGGGCAACGCGCGGCCCGTTCGGGTTATCGCTTCTCGGCCTTTTGGCTAAGATCAAGTGTAGTATCTGTTCTTATCAGTTTAATATCTGATACGTCCCCTATCTGGGGACCATATATTAAATGGATTTTTAGAACAGGGAGATGGAAATAGAGCTTGCTCTGTCCACTCCACGCATTGACCTGGTATTGCAGTATTTCCAGGACCGGTGCACCCTTTCCTTATGTGTTGACTAAAAGCAGATTCCAAAAGTGTTTTTTGTCTTTGCTATTGTTTCTGTCTTTCTGAAGGGATCTCCCCTTTTAATCCCATTATTTCAACACCTGTTGGACAATGCATGAGTGATAATGAGCTCATTGATTAAATGCAATTAATGAATAGATTGCCACCTCTTGTTGTGTGTCGTCTGTGTTTCTGTGTTTCCGGCATTTCACATTGGAACACCTCATTCACCTTCCTTGTCTTCTCTCCGCCCTCCCTTTTAGGTAAGTTAAAGAGCTGCACCTGAGCCAGCCACTGATTGATTGATTGATTGATTGATTGATTGATTGATTGATTGATTGATGCAGCACAACAGTCAAATAGTGGAGTGGAGTAGGGGAACAGCAAACAGCCAATAAAGCAGCCCGCCCGCTCGCCTGCCCGCCACAATGGACCTACCTGTGTACACTAGATGGATGTGATGGAATGTACTGTCGTCCCTACATTTCAAGAAGAAGTAAGAATTGCAGTTGCAACAAAGCCTTGCTTGCCTACAAAGAGAGCAGCAATTTGGATTTGTTACTATGTTACCTAGAAGAATAACAAACTGTGCAAGGATGGAGGTTGTAGGAGCAAGGAGAAGTTGTCTGTAAAGTTGGTGGATGCCTATTTTCCATTTTGCAGTCCCTTGTCTCCCTCTTGTGGCCTCCTGGAGGCAACTAGCTGTGCAAAAAAAAGACAGCCTGGCGGCCGGCTGTTGCAGTGTTGCCCTCTCAGGCAACACTGAGTGACTGACTGAGCCTCACCGTCTTATATAAAGTTCAGACGGAACTTTGCACGTGTCATAGTGGAGCCCTCAGGATTCCAGAGCCAGCTTTCTGACATCATAATGGGGCCTCAGAGATAAAAGCCTGGGCCCAGGCAGTGTTGGTCAGTGCTGCTCAGCAGGCAGCACTGGACTGGACTGGATTACAGCTGATACAAGGTGTGAAGGAACAAGGGGTGGCTGTGGGCATGCACTTGCTGCCGCTGCCAGTGTTTATCTGCATGGCAGCAGGGCATTTGGGCGTTGCCAGGATGGCGTTTTTATGTAGATTCCTCCTCTTTCAGCACTGCATTGTGGTGCAAGCAAAAGAAGCAAATCCTGTCTGGCTTCCTCTCCGGCCTTTATTCACCTCCCGTGTAGCTGTGAGTGTGTGAGCCTGCAGGGCCCCATGGAATTGCCTAGAAGTAGGCTGAATCGCTGCAAGGGCTGAACAGCAGTATCGGGCAGGCTCGGGCAACGCGCGGCCCGTTCGGGTTATCGCTTCTCGGCCTTTTGGCTAAGATCAAGTGTAGTATCTGTTCTTATCAGTTTAATATCTGATACGTCCCCTATCTGGGGACCATATATTAAATGGATTTTTAGAACAGGGAGATGGAAATAGAGCTTGCTCTGTCCACTCCACGCATTGACCTGGTATTGCAGTATTTCCAGGACCGGTGCACCCTTTCCTTATGTGTTGACTAAAAGCAGATTCCAAAAGTGTTTTTTGTCTTTGCTATTGTTTCTGTCTTTCTGAAGGGATCTCCCCTTTTAATCCCATTATTTCAACACCTGTTGGACAATGCATGAGTGATAATGAGCTCATTGATTAAATGCAATTAATGAATAGATTGCCACCTCTTGTTGTGTGTCGTCTGTGTTTCTGTGTTTCCGGCATTTCACATTGGAACACCTCATTCACCTTCCTTGTCTTCTCTCCGCCCTCCCTTTTAGGTAAGTTAAAGAGCTGCACCTGAGCCAGCCACTGATTGATTGATTGATTGATTGATTGATTGATTGATTGATTGATTGATGCAGCACAACAGTCAAATAGTGGAGTGGAGTAGGGGAACAGCAAACAGCCAATAAAGCAGCCCGCCCGCTCGCCTGCCCGCCACAATGGACCTACCTGTGTACACTAGATGGATGTGATGGAATGTACTGTCGTCCCTACATTTCAAGAAGAAGTAAGAATTGCAGTTGCAACAAAGCCTTGCTTGCCTACAAAGAGAGCAGCAATTTGGATTTGTTACTATGTTACCTAGAAGAATAACAAACTGTGCAAGGATGGAGGTTGTAGGAGCAAGGAGAAGTTGTCTGTAAAGTTGGTGGATGCCTATTTTCCATTTTGCAGTCCCTTGTCTCCCTCTTGTGGCCTCCTGGAGGCAACTAGCTGTGCAAAAAAAAGACAGCCTGGCGGCCGGCTGTTGCAGTGTTGCCCTCTCAGGCAACACTGAGTGACTGACTGAGCCTCACCGTCTTATATAAAGTTCAGACGGAACTTTGCACGTGTCATAGTGGAGCCCTCAGGATTCCAGAGCCAGCTTTCTGACATCATAATGGGGCCTCAGAGATAAAAGCCTGGGCCCAGGCAGTGTTGGTCAGTGCTGCTCAGCAGGCAGCACTGGACTGGACTGGATTACAGCTGATACAAGGTGTGAAGGAACAAGGGGTGGCTGTGGGCATGCACTTGCTGCCGCTGCCAGTGTTTATCTGCATGGCAGCAGGGCATTTGGGCGTTGCCAGGAAGGCGTTTTTATGTAGATTCCTCCTCTTTCAGCACTGCATTGTGGTGCAAGCAAAAGAAGCAAATCCTGTCTGGCTTCCTCTCCGGCCTTTATTCACCTCCCGTGTAGCTGTGAGTGTGTGAGCCTGCAGGGCCCCATGGAATTGCCTAGAAGTAGGCTGAATCGCTGCAAGGGCTGAACAGCAGTATCGGGCAGGCTCGGGCAACGCGCGGCCCGTTCGGGTTATCGCTTCTCGGCCTTTTGGCTAAGATCAAGTGTAGTATCTGTTCTTATCAGTTTAATATCTGATACGTCCCCTATCTGGGGACCATATATTAAATGGATTTTTAGAACAGGGAGATGGAAATAGAGCTTGCTCTGTCCACTCCACGCATTGACCTGGTATTGCAGTATTTCCAGGACCGGTGCACCCTTTCCTTATGTGTTGACTAAAAGCAGATTCCAAAAGTGTTTTTTGTCTTTGCTATTGTTTCTGTCTTTCTGAAGGGATCTCCCCTTTTAATCCCATTATTTCAACACCTGTTGGACAATGCATGAGTGATAATGAGCTCATTGATTAAATGCAATTAATGAATAGATTGCCACCTCTTGTTGTGTGTCGTCTGTGTTTCTGTGTTTCCGGCATTTCACATTGGAACACCTCATTCACCTTCCTTGTCTTCTCTCCGCCCTCCCTTTTAGGTAAGTTAAAGAGCTGCACCTGAGCCAGCCACTGATTGATTGATTGATTGATTGATTGATTGATTGATGCAGCACAACAGTCAAATAGTGGAGTGGAGTAGGGGAACAGCAAACAGCCAATAAAGCAGCCCGCCCGCTCGCCTGCCCGCCACAATGGACCTACCTGTGTACACTAGATGGATGTGATGGAATGTACTGTCGTCCCTACATTTCAAGAAGAAGTAAGAATTGCAGTTGCAACAAAGCCTTGCTTGCCTACAAAGAGAGCAGCAATTTGGATTTGTTACTATGTTACCTAGAAGAATAACAAACTGTGCAAGGATGGAGGTTGTAGGAGCAAGGAGAAGTTGTCTGTAAAGTTGGTGGATGCCTATTTTCCATTTTGCAGTCCCTTGTCTCCCTCTTGTGGCCTCCTGGAGGCAACTAGCTGTGCAAAAAAAAGACAGCCTGGCGGCCGGCTGTTGCAGTGTTGCCCTCTCAGGCAACACTGAGTGACTGACTGAGCCTCACCGTCTTATATAAAGTTCAGACGGAACTTTGCACGTGTCATAGTGGAGCCCTCAGGATTCCAGAGCCAGCTTTCTGACATCATAATGGGGCCTCAGAGATAAAAGCCTGGGCCCAGGCAGTGTTGGTCAGTGCTGCTCAGCAGGCAGCACTGGACTGGACTGGATTACAGCTGATACAAGGTGTGAAGGAACAAGGGGTGGCTGTGGGCATGCACTTGCTGCCGCTGTCAGTGTTTATCTGCATGGCAGCAGGGCATTTGGGCGTTGCCAGGAAGGCATTTTATGTAGATTCCTCCTCTTTCAGCACTGCATTGTGGTGCAAGCAAAAGAAGCAAATCCTGTCTGGCTTCCTCTCCGGCCTTTATTCACCTCCCGTGTAGCTGTGAGTGTGTGAGCCTGCAGGGCCCCATGGAATTGCCTAGAAGTAGGCTGAATCGCTGCAAGGGCTGAACAGCAGTATCGGGCAGGCTCGGGCAACGCGCGGCCCGTTCGGGTTATCGCTTCTCGGCCTTTTGGCTAAGATCAAGTGTAGTATCTGTTCTTATCAGTTTAATATCTGATACGTCCCCTATCTGGGGACCATATATTAAATGGATTTTTAGAACAGGGAGATGGAAATAGAGCTTGCTCTGTCCACTCCACGCATTGACCTGGTATTGCAGTATTTCCAGGACCGGTGCACCCTTTCCTTATGTGTTGACTAAAAGCAGATTCCAAAAGTGTTTTTTGTCTTTGCTATTGTTTCTGTCTTTCTGAAGGGATCTCCCCTTTTAATCCCATTATTTCAACACCTGTTGGACAATGCATGAGTGATAATGAGCTCATTGATTAAATGCAATTAATGAATAGATTGCCACCTCTTGTTGTGTGTCGTCTGTGTTTCTGTGTTTCCGGCATTTCACATTGGAACACCTCATTCACCTTCCTTGTCTTCTCTCCGCCCTCCCTTTTAGGTAAGTTAAAGAGCTGCACCTGAGCCAGCCACTGATTGATTGATTGATTGATTGATTGATTGATTGATTGATTGATTGATTGATTGATTGATGCAGCACAACAGTCAAATAGTGGAGTGGAGTAGGGGAACAGCAAACAGCCAATAAAGCAGCCCGCCCGCTCGCCTGCCCGCCACAATGGACCTACCTGTGTACACTAGATGGATGTGATGGAATGTACTGTCGTCCCTACATTTCAAGAAGAAGTAAGAATTGCAGTTGCAACAAAGCCTTGCTTGCCTACAAAGAGAGCAGCAATTTGGATTTGTTACTATGTTACCTAGAAGAATAACAAACTGTGCAAGGATGGAGGTTGTAGGAGCAAGGAGAAGTTGTCTGTAAAGTTGGTGGATGCCTATTTTCCATTTTGCAGTCCCTTGTCTCCCTCTTGTGGCCTCCTGGAGGCAACTAGCTGTGCAAAAAAAAGACAGCCTGGCGGCCGGCTGTTGCAGTGTTGCCCTCTCAGGCAACACTGAGTGACTGACTGAGCCTCACCGTCTTATATAAAGTTCAGACGGAACTTTGCACGTGTCATAGTGGAGCCCTCAGGATTCCAGAGCCAGCTTTCTGACATCATAATGGGGCCTCAGAGATAAAAGCCTGGGCCCAGGCAGTGTTGGTCAGTGCTGCTCAGCAGGCAGCACTGGACTGGACTGGATTACAGCTGATACAAGGTGTGAAGGAACAAGGGGTGGCTGTGGGCATGCACTTGCTGCCGCTGCCAGTGTTTATCTGCATGGCAGCAGGGCATTTGGGCGTTGCCAGGAAGGCGTTTTTATGTAGATTCCTCCTCTTTCAGCACTGCATTGTGGTGCAAGCAAAAGAAGCAAATCCTGTCTGGCTTCCTCTCCGGCCTTTATTCACCTCCCGTGTAGCTGTGAGTGTGTGAGCCTGCAGGGCCCCATGGAATTGCCTAGAAGTAGGCTGAATCGCTGCAAGGGCTGAACAGCAGTATCGGGCAGGCTCGGGCAACGCGCGGCCCGTTCGGGTTATCGCTTCTCGGCCTTTTGGCTAAGATCAAGTGTAGTATCTGTTCTTATCAGTTTAATATCTGATACGTCCCCTATCTGGGGACCATATATTAAATGGATTTTTAGAACAGGGAGATGGAAATAGAGCTTGCTCTGTCCACTCCACGCATTGACCTGGTATTGCAGTATTTCCAGGACCGGTGCACCCTTTCCTTATGTGTTGACTAAAAGCAGATTCCAAAAGTGTTTTTTGTCTTTGCTATTGTTTCTGTCTTTCTGAAGGGATCTCCCCTTTTAATCCCATTATTTCAACACCTGTTGGACAATGCATGAGTGATAATGAGCTCATTGATTAAATGCAATTAATGAATAGATTGCCACCTCTTGTTGTGTGTCGTCTGTGTTTCTGTGTTTCCGGCATTTCACATTGGAACACCTCATTCACCTTCCTTGTCTTCTCTCCGCCCTCCCTTTTAGGTAAGTTAAAGAGCTGCACCTGAGCCAGCCACTGATTGATTGATTGATTGATTGATTGATTGATTGATTGATTGATTGATTGATTGATGCAGCACAACAGTCAAATAGTGGAGTGGAGTAGGGGAACAGCAAACAGCCAATAAAGCAGCCCGCCCGCTCGCCTGCCCGCCACAATGGACCTACCTGTGTACACTAGATGGATGTGATGGAATGTACTGTCGTCCCTACATTTCAAGAAGAAGTAAGAATTGCAGTTGCAACAAAGCCTTGCTTGCCTACAAAGAGAGCAGCAATTTGGATTTGTTACTATGTTACCTAGAAGAATAACAAACTGTGCAAGGATGGAGGTTGTAGGAGCAAGGAGAAGTTGTCTGTAAAGTTGGTGGATGCCTATTTTCCATTTTGCAGTCCCTTGTCTCCCTCTTGTGGCCTCCTGGAGGCAACTAGCTGTGCAAAAAAAAGACAGCCTGGCGGCCGGCTGTTGCAGTGTTGCCCTCTCAGGCAACACTGAGTGACTGACTGAGCCTCACCGTCTTATATAAAGTTCAGACGGAACTTTGCACGTGTCATAGTGGAGCCCTCAGGATTCCAGAGCCAGCTTTCTGACATCATAATGGGGCCTCAGAGATAAAAGCCTGGGCCCAGGCAGTGTTGGTCAGTGCTGCTCAGCAGGCAGCACTGGACTGGACTGGATTACAGCTGATACAAGGTGTGAAGGAACAAGGGGTGGCTGTGGGCATGCACTTGCTGCCGCTGCCAGTGTTTATCTGCATGGCAGCAGGGCATTTGGGCGTTGCCAGGAAGGCGTTTTTATGTAGATTCCTCCTCTTTCAGCACTGCATTGTGGTGCAAGCAAAAGAAGCAAATCCTGTCTGGCTTCCTCTCCGGCCTTTATTCACCTCCCGTGTAGCTGTGAGTGTGTGAGCCTGCAGGGCCCCATGGAATTGCCTAGAAGTAGGCTGAATCGCTGCAAGGGCTGAACAGCAGTATCGGGCAGGCTCGGGCAACGCGCGGCCCGTTCGGGTTATCGCTTCTCGGCCTTTTGGCTAAGATCAAGTGTAGTATCTGTTCTTATCAGTTTAATATCTGATACGTCCCCTATCTGGGGACCATATATTAAATGGATTTTTAGAACAGGGAGATGGAAATAGAGCTTGCTCTGTCCACTCCACGCATTGACCTGGTATTGCAGTATTTCCAGGACCGGTGCACCCTTTCCTTATGTGTTGACTAAAAGCAGATTCCAAAAGTGTTTTTTGTCTTTGCTATTGTTTCTGTCTTTCTGAAGGGATCTCCCCTTTTAATCCCATTATTTCAACACCTGTTGGACAATGCATGAGTGATAATGAGCTCATTGATTAAATGCAATTAATGAATAGATTGCCACCTCTTGTTGTGTGTCGTCTGTGTTTCTGTGTTTCCGGCATTTCACATTGGAACACCTCATTCACCTTCCTTGTCTTCTCTCCACCCTCCCTTTTAGGTAAGTTAAAGAGCTGCACCTGAGCCAGCCACTGATTGATTGATTGATTGATTGATTGATTGATTGATTGATTGATTGATTGATTGATTGATGCAGCACAACAGTCAAATAGTGGAGTGGAGTAGGGGAACAGCAAACAGCCAATAAAGCAGCCCGCCCGCTCGCCTGCCCGCCACAATGGACCTACCTGTGTACACTAGATGGATGTGATGGAATGTACTGTCGTCCCTACATTTCAAGAAGAAGTAAGAATTGCAGTTGCAACAAAGCCTTGCTTGCCTACAAAGAGAGCAGCAATTTGGATTTGTTACTATGTTACCTAGAAGAATAACAAACTGTGCAAGGATGGAGGTTGTAGGAGCAAGGAGAAGTTGTCTGTAAAGTTGGTGGATGCCTATTTTCCATTTTGCAGTCCCTTGTCTCCCTCTTGTGGCCTCCTGGAGGCAACTAGCTGTGCAAAAAAAAGACAGCCTGGCGGCCGGCTGTTGCAGTGTTGCCCTCTCAGGCAACACTGAGTGACTGACTGAGCCTCACCGTCTTATATAAAGTTCAGACGGAACTTTGCACGTGTCATAGTGGAGCCCTCAGGATTCCAGAGCCAGCTTTCTGACATCATAATGGGGCCTCAGAGATAAAAGCCTGGGCCCAGGCAGTGTTGGTCAGTGCTGCTCAGCAGGCAGCACTGGACTGGACTGGATTACAGCTGATACAAGGTGTGAAGGAACAAGGGGTGGCTGTGGGCATGCACTTGCTGCCGCTGCCAGTGTTTATCTGCATGGCAGCAGGGCATTTGGGCGTTGCCAGGAAGGCGTTTTTATGTAGATTCCTCCTCTTTCAGCACTGCATTGTGGTGCAAGCAAAAGAAGCAAATCCTGTCTGGCTTCCTCTCCGGCCTTTATTCACCTCCCGTGTAGCTGTGAGTGTGTGAGCCTGCAGGGCCCCATGGAATTGCCTAGAAGTAGGCTGAATCGCTGCAAGGGCTGAACAGCAGTATCGGGCAGGCTCGGGCAACGCGCGGCCCGTTCGGGTTATCGCTTCTCGGCCTTTTGGCTAAGATCAAGTGTAGTATCTGTTCTTATCAGTTTAATATCTGATACGTCCCCTATCTGGGGACCATATATTAAATGGATTTTTAGAACAGGGAGATGGAAATAGAGCTTGCTCTGTCCACTCCACGCATTGACCTGGTATTGCAGTATTTCCAGGACCGGTGCACCCTTTCCTTATGTGTTGACTAAAAGCAGATTCCAAAAGTGTTTTTTGTCTTTGCTATTGTTTCTGTCTTTCTGAAGGGATCTCCCCTTTTAATCCCATTATTTCAACACCTGTTGGACAATGCATGAGTGATAATGAGCTCATTAATGAGCTCATTGATTAAATGCAATTAATGAATAGATTGCCACCTCTTGTTGTGTGTCGTCTGTGTTTCTGTGTTTCCGGCATTTCACATTGGAACACCTCATTCACCTTCCTTGTCTTCTCTCCGCCCTCCCTTTTAGGTAAGTTAAAGAGCTGCACCTGAGCCAGCCACTGATTGATTGATTGATTGATTGATTGATTGATTGATTGATTGATTGATTGATTGATTGATTGATGCAGCACAACAGTCAAATAGTGGAGTGGAGTAGGGGAACAGCAAACAGCCAATAAAGCAGCCCGCCCGCTCGCCTGCCCGCCACAATGGACCTACCTGTGTACACTAGATGGATGTGATGGAATGTACTGTCGTCCCTACATTTCAAGAAGAAGTAAGAATTGCAGTTGCAACAAAGCCTTGCTTGCCTACAAAGAGAGCAGCAATTTGGATTTGTTACTATGTTACCTAGAAGAATAACAAACTGTGCAAGGATGGAGGTTGTAGGAGCAAGGAGAAGTTGTCTGTAAAGTTGGTGGATGCATATTTTCCATTTTGCAGTCCCTTGTCTCCCTCTTGTGGCCTCCTGGAGGCAACTAGCTGTGCAAAAAAAAGACAGCCTGGCGGCCGGCTGTTGCAGTGTTGCCCTCTCAGGCAACACTGAGTGACTGACTGAGCCTCACCGTCTTATATAAAGTTCAGACGGAACTTTGCACGTGTCATAGTGGAGCCCTCAGGATTCCAGAGCCAGCTTTCTGACATCATAATGGGGCCTCAGAGATAAAAGCCTGGGCCCAGGCAGTGTTGGTCAGTGCTGCTCAGCAGGCAGCACTGGACTGGACTGGATTACAGCTGATACAAGGTGTGAAGGAACAAGGGGTGGCTGTGGGCATGCACTTGCTGCCGCTGCCAGTGTTTATCTGCATGGCAGCAGGGCATTTGGGCGTTGCCAGGAAGGCGTTTTTATGTAGATTCCTCCTCTTTCAGCACTGCATTGTGGTGCAAGCAAAAGAAGCAAATCATGTCTGGCTTCCTCTCCGGCCTTTATTCACCTCCCGTGTAGCTGTGAGTGTGTGAGCCTGCAGGGCCCCATGGAATTGCCTAGAAGTAGGCTGAATCGCTGCAAGGGCTGAAGAGCAGTATCGGGCAGGCTCGGGCAACGCGCGGCCCGTTCGGGTTATCGCTTCTCAGCCTTTTGGCTAAGATCAAGTGTAGTATCTGTTCTTATCAGTTTAATATCTGATACGTCCCCTATCTGGGGACCATATATTAAATGGATTTTTAGAACAGGGAGATGGAAATAGAGCTTGCTCTGTCCACTCCACGCATTGACCTGGTATTGCAGTATTTCCAGGACCGGTGCACCCTTTCCTTATGTGTTGACTAAAAGCAGATTCCAAAAGTGTTTTTTGTCTTTGCTATTGTTTCTGTCTTTCTGAAGGGATCTCCCCTTTTAATCCCATTATTTCAACACCTGTTGGACAATGCATGAGTGATAATGAGCTCATTGATTAAATGCAATTAATGAATAGATTGCCACCTCTTGTTGTGTGTCGTCTGTGTTTCTGTGTTTCCGGCATTTCACATTGGAACACCTCATTCACCTTCCTTGTCTTCTCTCCGCCCTCCCTTTTAGGTAAGTTAAAGAGCTGCACCTGAGCCAGCCACTGATTGATTGATTGATTGATTGATTGATTGATTGATTGATTGATTGATTGATTGATTGATGCAGCACAACAGTCAAATAGTGGAGTGGAGTAGGGGAACAGCAAACAGCCAATAAAGCAGCCCGCCCGCTCGCCTGCCCGCCACAATGGACCTACCTGTGTACACTAGATGGATGTGATGGAATGTACTGTCGTCCCTACATTTCAAGAAGAAGTAAGAATTGCAGTTGCAACAAAGCCTTGCTTGCCTACAAAGAGAGCAGCAATTTGGATTTGTTACTATGTTACCTAGAAGAATAACAAACTGTGCAAGGATGGAGGTTGTAGGAGCAAGGAGAAGTTGTCTGTAAAGTTGGTGGATGCATATTTTCCATTTTGCAGTCCCTTGTCTCCCTCTTGTGGCCTCCTGGAGGCAACTAGCTGTGCAAAAAAAAGACAGCCTGGCGGCCGGCTGTTGCAGTGTTGCCCTCTCAGGCAACACTGAGTGACTGACTGAGCCTCACCGTCTTATATAAAGTTCAGACGGAACTTTGCACGTGTCATAGTGGAGCCCTCAGGATTCCAGAGCCAGCTTTCTGACATCATAATGGGGCCTCAGAGATAAAAGCCTGGGCCCAGGCAGTGTTGGTCAGTGCTGCTCAGCAGGCAGCACTGGACTGGACTGGATTACAGCTGATACAAGGTGTGAAGGAACAAGGGGTGGCTGTGGGCATGCACTTGCTGCCGCTGCCAGTGTTTATCTGCATGGCAGCAGGGCATTTGGGCGTTGCCAGGAAGGCGTTTTTATGTAGATTCCTCCTCTTTCAGCACTGCATTGTGGTGCAAGCAAAAGAAGCAAATCATGTCTGGCTTCCTCTCCGGCCTTTATTCACCTCCCGTGTAGCTGTGAGTGTGTGAGCCTGCAGGGCCCCATGGAATTGCCTAGAAGTAGGCTGAATCGCTGCAAGGGCTGAAGAGCAGTATCGGGCAGGCTCGGGCAACGCGCGGCCCGTTCGGGTTATCGCTTCTCGGCCTTTTGGCTAAGATCAAGTGTAGTATCTGTTCTTATCAGTTTAATATCTGATACGTCCCCTATCTGGGGACCATATATTAAATGGATTTTTAGAACAGGGAGATGGAAATAGAGCTTGCTCTGTCCACTCCACGCATTGACCTGGTATTGCAGTATTTCCAGGACCGGTGCACCCTTTCCTTATGTGTTGACTAAAAGCAGATTCCAAAAGTGTTTTTTGTCTTTGCTATTGTTTCTGTCTTTCTGAAGGGATCTCCCCTTTTAATCCCATTATTTCAACACCTGTTGGACAATGCATGAGTGATAATGAGCTCATTGATTAAATGCAATTAATGAATAGATTGCCACCTCTTGTTGTCTCTTGTTGTGTGTCGTCTGTGTTTCTGTGTTTCCGGCATTTCACATTGGAACACCTCATTCACCTTCCTTGTCTTCTCTCCGCCCTCCCTTTTAGGTAAGTTAAAGAGCTGCACCTGAGCCAGCCACTGATTGATTGATTGATTGATTGATTGATTGATTGATTGATTGATTGATTGATGCAGCACAACAGTCAAATAGTGGAGTGGAGTAGGGGAACAGCAAACAGCCAATAAAGCAGCCCGCCCGCTCGCCTGCCCGCCACAATGGACCTACCTGTGTACACTAGATGGATGTGATGGAATGTACTGTCGTCCCTACATTTCAAGAAGAAGTAAGAATTGCAGTTGCAACAAAGCCTTGCTTGCCTACAAAGAGAGCAGCAATTTGGATTTGTTACTATGTTACCTAGAAGAATAACAAACTGTGCAAGGATGGAGGTTGTAGGAGCAAGGAGAAGTTGTCTGTAAAGTTGGTGGATGCCTATTTTCCATTTTGCAGTCCCTTGTCTCCCTCTTGTGGCCTCCTGGAGGCAACTAGCTGTGCAAAAAAAAGACAGCCTGGCGGCCGGCTGTTGCAGTGTTGCCCTCTCAGGCAACACTGAGTGACTGACTGAGCCTCACCGTCTTATATAAAGTTCAGACGGAACTTTGCACGTGTCATAGTGGAGCCCTCAGGATTCCAGAGCCAGCTTTCTGACATCATAATGGGGCCTCAGAGATAAAAGCCTGGGCCCAGGCAGTGTTGGTCAGTGCTGCTCAGCAGGCAGCACTGGACTGGACTGGATTACAGCTGATACAAGGTGTGAAGGAACAAGGGGTGGCTGTGGGCATGCACTTGCTGCCGCTGCCAGTGTTTATCTGCATGGCAGCAGGGCATTTGGGCGTTGCCAGGAAGGCGTTTTTATGTAGATTCCTCCTCTTTCAGCACTGCATTGTGGTGCAAGCAAAAGAAGCAAATCCTGTCTGGCTTCCTCTCCGGCCTTTATTCACCTCCCGTGTAGCTGTGAGTGTGTGAGCCTGCAGGGCCCCATGGAATTGCCTAGAAGTAGGCTGAATCGCTGCAAGGGCTGAACAGCAGTATCGGGCAGGCTCGGGCAACGCGCGGCCCGTTCGGGTTATCGCTTCTCGGCCTTTTGGCTAAGATCAAGTGTAGTATCTGTTCTTATCAGTTTAATATCTGATACGTCCCCTATCTGGGGACCATATATTAAATGGATTTTTAGAACAGGGAGATG